>NC_092140.1:1092836-1407836 GCF_043159975.1 Macaca nemestrina
TAGGGAGAGCGTGTGCCTGGTAGGGTGTTCCTGGAAACGGGGAGGGAGGGGAATCGTCCAGGAAAGCGGAGTCACCCCAGGCGGAAAGCGACCACCGCAGGAAGCGCAGTGCGGGCGCCGCTGCGTGTTCGCCGCTCACAGCCACAGCCGGAGAGACACAGGCGGCCCCACACGGCCTGGTCCAGCGCCGCCTGCAGTCTCAGCGGTGCAGGGCGCCCCGAGGCTGCGCTCACCGTCCTCTCCAGGTCCTTGAAGATCTCCCGGGCCTCCTCGAAGGAGCATTGCTCCTCCTTGCACTCCCTCTCCAGGGAGCCCGGCCGCAGCTCCTCCAGGAACGAGTTGGCGCGCCGCTGCCTGTGCAGGACGCCATGGGCTTCCTCCTGGGTTACGAAGACTGAAAAACGCGAGTTCCGTGAAACGCTCACCGCTTGCCGCGCCCAGTCCTCGGAGACCGCCCCACGGCCCTGCCCCACGCAGCGGGGGCATCGCAGTTTCCCACCCCGTCCTGGGGGAGGGAAGCGGCGCTGCTCGCAGGCCTGGCTGGGCGTCCTCCCTGCGGTGCTCCTGGGGCGATCACCCCCCTCACTCATCCTTCCCGGCCCGGCCTCTCCGCTTCCAGGGGCTGATCCCGAGGGCGCGCTCAGGGGCACGCGCGGAAGCTGGGCCGAAGGGGGCCGCGGGCGCCGCCGCATAAATGTGAGGCTGGGGGTTAATGCCGGCGAGGAGAAGGCGGCGCGGCCCGGGTGCTGGGCACCCGCCTGGGCCAACATGAACCGCGCGCCAACGCCGCCTTTGCGGGGCACAGCCGCCCGCGGAAAGCCAAATCCCTCGTCTCCATCCGCACCGCGTCTCCGGCGGCCAGATCTGCCTTCCCCAAGCCCCGCCCCAGGGCGAGGCAAGCCCGTGCGCTCAGCTCCGAGCAGGCCGTTCTTCAGGACGCCCTGCAGCTGAGGGTCCGAGGCGCGGCCCCTGCCCGGCTCCCCCGACACCGAGCCCCAGGCTTCCTCGCCGGCTCTGGGCGGTCCTGGGCTCCTGCCGCTTCCCCCTCCTCCGCTTGGGGCCCCTCTGTGCCCTGCGACCCCTCGGAACGCCAGACCTCGCGCGGATCCTCCTGGGGCCGGTCCTGAGAGCAGAGCCCCCGCTACAGCTCCTGGCCTCTCCGTAACCCCGACGGTTACTTGTAGGCAAGTAGGACCCCCGCTTTGCCCATGGAAAACGGGGTCGGCGAGGGCCAAGGGCGCCCAGGGCGAGGCAAGCCCTTGCGCTCAGCTCTGAGCAGGCCGTTCTTCAGGACGCCCTGCAGCTGAGGGGACCGTCTCCCGGGAGCTGTGAGCTGTGGGCACCACGCGGTGGTGGACGAGGAGTGACCCCCGGGGCGGCCGCGCTGCCTGAACCCGCCTCAGCCCGCGAGGGGAGACTGGCCGGGCCGTGGGGCAGGCGGGAGAGGGAGGCCCGGGAGGAGGCCGAGAGGACGCGCGGGAGGGGCTCTGGAGAGGCCGCAGGAGGCGCGTTCGGGAGGGACGACCTTTGCTGGGAGGACGAGGCCTCAGGTGGACGCAGGTGGCAGGTGGGCAGGAGCCCGAGTTCTGCAGGAGCGGCCTAAATCGGTTACTGAGCGCGGAAGAAGGGACGGAAGGTGGGCGCTACTGGGCCATGTGGGGCCCAGAGAAACGCCACCGTCTGTTTCCTTTAAAATCAGTTTCACACGTCCACGTCCCTAGAGAACCGGTCTGGTTTGGAAGGAGGCTGAGGATGCAGGCGGGGGTCACCAAAGAATCCAGGAGGTGGGAGCTCTTGGAGGCGGAGTCCTCAGGGGAGGTGCCCCGGGCAGCAGAAGTGGGAAGGGTGTCCCTGCAGTCCCCCGACATCCAGGCCCCTGGGACACTCACACTCCCGGGACACCCACGCCCCCAGGACACTCACACTCCCGGGACACCCGCTCCCGGGACACCCACATCCCCGGGACCACCCACGCCCCAAGCCACCCACGCCCCGGGACACCCACACTCCCGGGACACCCACACTCCCAGGACACCCGCTCCTGAGACAACCGCTCCCGGAACACCCACGCCCCCCGGGACACCCATGCCCCCAAGCCACCCACGCCCCGGGACACCCACACTTCCGGACACCCACGCCCCTGGGACACCCACGCCCCGGGACACCCACACTCCAGGGACACCCACGCTCTGGGACACCCATGCCCCCCAGGACACCCACACTTCTAGGACACCCACACCCCTGGAGGCTGGCGTGAGCTGAGCCCCGACCGCCCTGGGATGAAAGCAGAATTTGCATCAGAAAAGCTCTCAAGAACTGAGGCACAACCTGATGAATAACACAGGATTGTCTGGAAGGAACAGGATTTAACAAAGAAGATAAGGTCACCTGCACCCCAGTCCCAGGGAAGGCTGAACTGGAGCGGTCACTTCCTCTTGAGTAGGGAACACCCTCCTTGGGGGGCACTGCAGTAGCCACCCCGCGGGCTGGCTCCTTGCCATGGGAGGCCAAGGAGGTGATGTTGGTCCCCACTGGGCCCCCGGGACTAAACCAGTGGCAGTCCCTGCTCACCTCTGTGAGGCCCTGGCTTCCACAGCAGGTCCTGTGTTTTTCTCCTCCTGAGGCCTCAGCGACCCCGCCTGGGGCAGGAAGGTGGCTGGGGTCATAAGGCCATGTGTGAGCTGGGGCTGCAGCCCCACATCTCAGGCACTGTCCCTCACAGCCCACCCCCCTGCTCGCCATCCCCACACGCCATCCTCATGCCCCATTCGCCATCCCCATGCCACACCCTGTACTCGCCATCCCCACCCCACTCACCATTCCCAGGCCCCAGCCCCACTCGCCATCCCCACCCTACAGTCACCATCCCCACGCCCCACCCCCCACTCGCCATCCCCACGCCACACCTGCCATCCCCATGCCCCACCTCCCACGCCATCCCCTCACCCCATCCCCCATACACCACACACCCTTTCCATTCCCCCTCCCCCACACCCCACACACCCGACACACCCCATGCTCAACACCTGCATGCCCCATTCCTTGCACTCCACATGCCACTTCCCACATCCCATCCCCCACACCCCACACACTTTCCCACACCCCCCTCCCGCACCCCACGCCCCATCCCTCATACCCCACATACCGTTTCCCAGGACCCACCCCCTCATGGCCCATCCTCCACACCCCACATGCCATCCCCACCCCCCATCCTCCACACCCCATCCCCCATGCCCCAGGCACCATCCCCCACACACTTGTCCTCCCCAGCCTGGGAGCAGCCTGTGAGCACCTCTCATACTCTGAGAGGCCCCCGACTCCCTGTGCTTGTCCAACCTAACAGGCAGGGGCCCATGGGGGCCAAGAAAGCACCACCCACTCCTAAAGTTCTTTGAAAAATAATCCCACCAAAGCCTGGGCTACTAAGAAGGGCCTCCCCTCCTGTGCCTGGATGCTGGTTTCTGGAAGGAAAACAATTGAACAGGAGCCACCAGAAAACCCTCCTGGTGAATGGGGGTGTCCAGAGCAAGGACGGTTTGGGAAGCCCGGGTCGGCTCCTGGATTTGCCCACTGCCCTTCCACCAAGTTTATGGGGAAAATCTCCCCGGACGCACCTGCAGCCAGACAGCCCTGAAGCCCAAGCAGAAGGCAGAGGAGCCCGAGGGCTCGAGAGACCATGATGAAATCTCTGCAGCGCTGCCTCTGCCTGTTGACATTCCCCATGGGACTGGCGGGCAAAGTTCTCTGCCTCCAAGGGCGACAGAGGGATGGGGGAGGGGGGGACAGAGGCGTCCTCTGAACACCCCAGCTGAGAGCTGCACCTGGCCGGCCAGTGGCCATGCATCCCCTGCTGCCCAGCTGCTGAGCTCAAGCAGGGAGGACAGGAGAAAGGTCAGGCGGCCCCAGTTGTGCTGCAAAGCGGATGGTTTTGTTGCCAGCGTGCAGGTGTTAAGGTGTGTGTGTGACACCAACACTTCAAATACGATCTAGAATTCCAAACCCCTAGGACATAGGAACGTAGGTTGGGAAACAGATTTAAACTGCAGATGAAAACTTGGCCCATAGCAATAATGCGAGTCAATTCTGGAGAGCATATCTTGGGTGTGGATGTAAATATTTGAAGAGAGCCTCCAGGAGACCAGGCCAGCTAGGCCATTGTCTGCAAGGGAGGCTGGTTTCTTAGTTGAGCCACAGAGCCTGACTGAGAAGTGCTGGGAATAGGATCATTCTGGCCCTGAGCTGGGCAGCCCCACTCTGTTTTGACTGCAGGCAGCACCCCCATTCTCCAGCGGTCCACGTCTTACGTCTTTTGTTTTTGTTGTTGTTGTTGTTTTGAGACGGAGTCTTGCTCTGTTGCCAGGCTGGAGAGTGCACTGGTGCAATCTTACTGCAACCTCCACCTCCCGGGTTCAAGAGATTCTTGTGCCTCAGCCTCCCGAGTAGCTGGGACCACAGGTGCACGCCACCATACCTGGCTAATTTATATATCAGCTATCCCTGACTGTGGTGCTGGGCACACGGGAGCTGTCCGGGGAGTGTGCAAGTCAGATGTCTGCGACATCAGAATCTCCTGGGTGGTGGCTCGTGCCTGTAATCCCAGTACTTTGGGAGGCTGAGGACTGAGGATCGCGTGAGGAAAGAGTTCCAGACCAACCTGGGCAACATAGCAAGACCAAACCTAGACAAAAAATTAAAAAATTAGCCGGACTTGGTGGTCAGTGCCTGTGGTCCCAGCTACTCAGGAGACAGAGAACCCGAGAGGCGGAGGTTGCAATGAGCTGAGATTGTGCCACTGCACTCAAGCCTGGGCGACAGAGGGAGACCCTGACTCCCTCCCTACCAAAGAATCTCCGTGCTCACGCTTGTACGTGAGCACCACACTCACGCAACCCAAACTCACGCCATACACATGCTACACTCACACAACCCAAACTCACACCATACACACGCCACACTCACACAACCCAAACTCATGCCATACGCACGCCACACTCACACAACCCAAACTCATGCCATACACACACCACTCTCACACCCACCATACACACGCCACACTCACACAACCCAAACTCACGCCACACTCACACAACCCAAACTCAGGCTACACACATACCACACTCACCCCCCACACACCACACACACCATACACACGCCACACCCACACAACCCAAACTCACGCCATACACACACCACACTCACACAACGCAAACTCAAACGCTATACACACACCACACTCACACCCACCATACACACGCCACACCCACACAACCCAAACTCACGCCATACACACGCCACACCCATACAATCCAAACTCACGCCATACACACACCACACTCACACAACCCAAACTCACGCTATACACATACCACACTCACACCCACAACACACGCCACACCCACACAACCCAAACTCATGCCATACACATGCCACACTCACACCCACCATACACACGCCACACCCACACAACCCAAACTCACACTATACACATACCACACTCACCCCCCACACACCACACTCACACCCACCATACACACGCCACACTCACGCTATACACACACCACTCTCACACCCACCATACACACGCCACACCCACACAACCCAAACTCACACTATACACATACCACACTCATACCCCAAAGACACACCACATAAACACACCCCTATACACATGCCACACACCACACATGCGATTTCCAGGCTCTTCCACACCCGTAAGGAATTGGAATCTCTGGGTAGGTCCCAGGAATAGTATTTAACAAACATCCAGGGAAACTGCTATGTGTTGTCATTTTGAGAACCTGTGAGCACATCCCACCTGGTGCCAGATGCATCTCAGCAGGACGCATGCACGCCAGGGAAACAGGCAGACGCTGACGGGATTTGAGCTTGGGCACAAACTGGTTCCAAATCTATTTGGTGCCGCTAGAAGCAAGCGTTTCCTTGTGACAGAGGGTGCAGGGCATGGGAGGACAGAGGAGCTGCGTGCACGAATGCCAGTGTGCCCTGTGCCTGCAAAGCGGCCACGGCAAGCTGTCTTGCAGGTCAGTTCCACTGGCTGACGGTGTCTGTACTGGCAAAGAAAAGCCTGTGCTAAGCGGGCCTCTGTTGTCTGTGTAGAGAAGGGAGCTGGGCCTGGGCACCACTGTCAGTCATCAGAGCCGGGGCTGCTCCCTCCTCCCCACCGGGTGCTTTGCTGGAGGCAGCTGAGCCCTCGGGCCGGCCGGGTGTCACTCCAGTGCCATAGGATGCTAAGCAACTTTCAGTTGAAGAGAGAGAATGTATGCAACGTTGAACAGTTATGATTTTGAGCAGAATTTGTTTTCTTCTCTGGACCTTGGTCCTTTTTATCCTTGTCTGGGGTCTTAGCGTGGAGAGAAGTTCACCATGGGGTGTGATCAGATTGTCCATCTTTTCTTTTTGTCCATCTCTTAAAGTGCAGCTTGTCTTTTGTAAGAAATCTATCCTTGCCCTAGGCAATAAGAATATTCTATATTCCTCATAATAATCTTATGATATTTAAGATTTCCTTTCCTTTCCTCATAATAATCTTAATGTTTTAATCTTAAGTTTGGGGGGTGCTACTTTTACGCCATCATCCACATGGAAAGGCAGCTGTCCCAATAACACCCGTTCCTGAAGAGGCCATTCCGTGCCAAAGATTGACCAGCCCCAGGACAAGCCAGGTCCTTGCACACATCCCTGCCTGGGAATCCGAATTCTGCTTGACCCCTTGTCATGACTGATGGCAGGTTTATGATCTATCCAGACGCCTGGTAGGTGAGCCCTCCCCCTCCTGCCTCTGCTCCCTGAATCGCCATGGCTATCCTCAGACCTTTATCTTCTATGTTTATTACAATCAATTTCCTAACTCCACAAAGAATTCTGTTGGGATTTTGATTAAATACACGGATTAACTTGGGGGAGAGTTAACACTTTGGTGATACTGAATTGTCCCATCCATAAAAATCTCCCATTTAGGCCTTCTTTTATGACCTTCTATCATGTTTCATGATTTTGTCCAAAACCTTTGTTACATTTATTTTAGCATTTAGGTTGCTGTTAAAATAGTATTGTCATTGCTAGGAATATAACTTTTTGTGGGGTGATCTTGTGGGCTTCTTGGTTTCAATAGTTTATGAATTCACCTGGATTTTCTAGATATGAAAAGTTATTTTTCAATTAGCATGCCTTGTTTCCTTTTTCTTTTTTTTTTTTTTGAGATGGAGTTTCACTCTTGTTGCCCAGGCTGGAGTGCAATGGCTAGATCTCGGCTCATGGCAATCCCTGCCTCCTGGGATCAGGCGATTCTCCCGCCTCAGCCGGCTGAGTAGCTGGGATTACAGGCATGCGCCACCACGCCCGGCTGACTTTGTATTTTAATAGAGATGGGGCTTTTCCATGTTAGCCAGGATGGTCTTGATCTCCTGACCTCATGATCTGCTGCCTTGGCCTCCCAAAGTGCTGGAATTACAGGCCTGAGCCACCGCACAGGCCTTGTTTCCTTTTTCTTTGTTGTGGTAATCACTAGTACAGCCGCTAAATCGCACTGGAGAGTAGTGGGGTCCCTGTTCAGTTCTGCTGCCAATGGGGATGGTTCTAAAGGATTTCAGTACTTAAAATTTTTGCTGCAGCCGGGCGCAGTGGTTCACGCCTGTAATCCCAGCACTTTGGGAGGCCGAGGCGGCAGATCATGAGGTCAGGAGATCAAGACCATCCTGGCTAACGCAGTGAAACCCCATCTCTACCAAAAATATAAAAAATTAGCCGGGCGTGGTGGCGGGCGCCTGTAGTCCCAGCTCCTCAGGAGGCTGAGGCAGGAGAATGGTGTGAATCCGGGAGGCAGACCTTGCAGTGAGCCGAGATCACGCCACCATACTCCAGCCTGGGCAAAAGAGTGAGACTATGTCTAAAAAAAAAATTAAAAAAAATAAAAAATAAAAATAAAAAATAATTTGCTGTAAAGATTTTGTTAGATATATTTTATTTAAAGAAATTTTCTTCTACTCCTAGTTGGCCTAACATGACAAGTACATGTTGAATGAAAACTGAATTACTGTTTTGCATTTGTTAAGATGGTGATTTTCCCCTTTACTTTGTTAATACGGCAAATTATAGCCATATTAACATACTACCCCTTGCATTCCTGGGATAAATTTACTTGCTTAGAATGTATTACTTTTACTTATAACATACAATTGGGTTTTATTTAATTATATTTCATTTGGAATTTTTGCATTCATCTTCATAATTTTATTTTTTCTTTTTTTTTTTTTTTTTTTTTTTGAGACGGAGTCTTGCTCTGCCGCCCAGGCTGGAGTGCAGTGGCCGGATCTCAGCTCACTGCAAGCTCCGCCTCCTGGGTTCACGCCATTCTCCTGCCTCAGCCTCCCGAGTAGTTGGGACTACAGGCGCCCGCCACTGCGCCCGGCTAGTTTTTTGTATTTTTTAGTAGAGACGGGGTTTCACCGTGTTAGCCAGGATGGTCTCGATCTCCTGACCTCGTGATCCGCCCGTCTCGGCCTCCCAAAGTGCTGGGATTACAGGCTTGAGCCACCGCGTCTGGCCAATTTTATTTTTTCTTACATTATCTTTTTGTTTGGTTGATTTTGAGAGACAGGGTCTTGCTCTGTTGCCCAGCCTGGAGTGCAGTGGTGTGATCATCATAGCTCACTGCACTGCAGCCTTGGACTCCTGGGCTCACTTGTAAGGTCTCAGCTTCCAAGTCGCTAGGACTACAGATGTGCGCCACCATGCCTGGTTAATTTTTAAATTTCATGTAGAGATGGGGTCTTACAATGTTGCCCAGGCTGGTCTCAAACTCCTGGTCTCAGACAATTCTCCCACCTTGGCCTCCCAAAGTGCTGGAAGTATACGTGTGAGCCACCTGGCCCAGCTGATTTTTTCTTACATAATCTTTGTCAGGTTTGGGTACCAAGGTTAAACTTGATTCATAACTTTATTGAGTTGCTTTCTCGTTATATTCTTTTAAATAGTTTTTTTTTTTCTTTTTTTTTGAGACGGAGTCTTGCTCTGTCGCCCAGGCTGGAGTACAGTGGCCAGATCTCAGCTCACTGCAAGCTCCGCCTCCCGGGTTCACCCCATTCTCCTGCCTCAGCCTCCCGAGTAGCTGGGACTACAGGCGCCTGCCACCTCGCCCGGCTAAGTTTTTGTATTTTTTTTAAGTAGAGACGGGGTTTCATCGTGTTAGCCAGGATGGTCTCGATCTCCTGACCTCGTGATCTGCCAGTCTTGGCCTCCCAAAGTGCTGGGATTACAGGCTTGAGCCACCGCGCCTGGCCCTTAAATAGTTTTTATAAATATTTTTGTATGCTTATAAAATCGCCTAGGTCTGGTATCTGTTTGGGGTCTTTTTTTTTTTTTTTACTGCAATGCAATTTCTGTAATTGTTATTCATCAACCCAAGTATTTTATTTCTTCTTGACCCAGTTCTAACAATTAAATCCTATTTCTCTGTTTTCAAATATATTGGCAGAAAGGTGTTCATAATGGCTTGCTCATATTTAAAAATTTTTATTTGATATGGAATGTCTTAGGTTTTCTATAAATTAGTCAGTTTATTGGATTTTTCAGGTACAAAGTTTGAGTTTGAGTTTTGATTTTGTTAGTCTCTTTTCTCAATTGTCCTAATTGACAGAAGTATTTAAATACTCTCTTTGGGTTACGCTGGTCTTATTTTTTGGCTTAAATGGTTAAGTCGTTTATTTTGTCGTGTATAAAGTCGGACACCACTAAGCTGTCGACGCCAATCTGAGCTGGCCATGGCTGTTTCCTCACGTGGTTCTGCGCACTCGGTCCAGTTCTAGGGAGCCGACTCCCCGCATCCCATGAGTTAGAAACAAGCTTTTAAATTGCCAAACACTGTTTCCATGATCTTGCCAGTGTTTTGTAAATATTTTGCTTGTGCTCCACGTGTGCTAGAAAATAACACAGATTTCTCTGCTTAGGGACAAACAGGCATCACTTTTCGTGACAGTCAACATCTCACCCCGACTGCCAACTTTGCCGTGTTTTGAGCTTTACAGTCAGTTGCTTACGAGTTCTGATTGCCGTGCAGCCCCCCTTTACTCTATGAACTGTCCTGAATTCCATTTCATGTCAACACTGCTACATCAGCTTTCTTATGGCGTTTGTCTGTTCTGTCTTCTTTTATTTTAAATCTTCAATCTTTATATAATTTTGCTTGATGGTCTCTAAGCAGTGACTTGCCACGTCTGATCTGAGGCTCTTCCAGGAGGCCAGCGTAAGATGATCATGTCTGTTGTGAGTCAGACACATCTGGGCTGTGTCTTCCGTCATATGTTGTTTCCTGTTCACCATGCTGTCCCCTTTCTCCACCCTTCCCTTCTTCTACTGGATCAATACCCTCTCTTTATGCTCCCTTTTCTGGTCTGGAGCGTATCAGCTGCATTGTGATTCTGTAATGGTTCCTCTACGCTTCCTCCGCTGCCTTTGCGTTTCCGACACTCACAACCTTGTTGCTGTTTTGTCATCATCGTTGTCTGACAGAAGAAAGCAAAGGGGTTGCTTGGTGCCTGAGCTGCACCCTGGGCCCTGCTCACCGCAGGCTTCTTTTCCATCCCAACAATGACTTGCCATGTGCAAGCACGGCACACTGCAGCCCTGGAAACCCTGACCGCTAAGACGTTCTGTGTCTTGACAGACAAAGGCAGATGGCAGGAGTTACTGATATTTATTCAGACTTCATCCATACAATAAAGAACTCTGCTTTTAAAATTCCATTTACATCAGCAGTTTAAAAAAAGTGACAGTGGATGAAACATGAAGCTGTAAAGTGCCTTTATGGGGAGGGTCACACAAGGGCGCGCAGCTGCGCGATGAGACGGAGGCACCGCGCCCGCACAGCACGTTCCAAATAACTTACACATCAGAGGAAAAGCTACCGAGTCTCTGCACGCTTCCTGTTTGATTCCGCACCCTGGAGGTCTGGCCAGTGACAGCTGCAAGCCACCCGGAGGGAAGCGTGAGGGGAATGCAGCCACGCCCACCTCCACTGGGCTGGGGCCGGGACCCGTGAGGCTGTGAGGCGGCACGTCCAGCAGCACGGGGACAGCGAATATGTCCTCTCCAGCAAGACACACACGTACACACATGGTCAGAGGTGCACACATACAAAAACATCTGCAGACTAGACACCGAAAAGGCTTTAAAAGAACAGAATCTGTTTCTGAAACACAAGAAGGGGTAAAGCAGGAGAGGTTTTTTTTCCAGTTCTGCTGTGACTTGAATAAAATACTCTCCCCACTAACACTTCTGTACTCAAGGGGGTCACCAGGTGGCAGGTGGACCTGGGTGGGAGGCAGGGGGTGCGTGGCGAGGGGAGTGGAGGTGTGGCCTCCGAGGAGGCTGCCGTGCAGTGAGGCAGGGGCAGGGCTCTCTGAGCTATGGTCAGCAGCACTGGTCCACGCGATACCCTGCAGAAACTGCATCTTCATATTTTCTTTAAAAGCAATAAAAAATCCTAATTCAGTGAAGCTCTTTAAAAAAATCAAGTCCCTGCATTTTTTTTTTTTTTTTGTAGAAAAGAAGGTTAATTGTTTAAATTATAGTTTAAATTTTCTTTTGAAAATGAACCCTAGGTAGGTAAAGGAATCTCCTTGGCTTCTAACCGCTTTTGGTGGTGCAGACACCACCTGATGTCACCCAGGGACACGTTTTCACCCACCTGTGACCAGGGAGCTTCAGGGAGTGGCATCCGTTCCCACGGGAGAGTCCCCCAAAGTGATTTAATGGTATAAACAGCGTGCTTCTATGTAAACCCCGGTAACAAAAAATAGTTTTCTATCCAATACAGTATCAAATTGTCATTTCATGTAAACACAGTGATTCCTGGTAAAGAATTGAGGCCAAAGTACCACAAAAAATGGCCACGGGATTGATCCCTGCTTAAAAAAAAATCCTAAAACTTGTAAAAGATAAAGAGTTCCCACACCCTGCTCTCCTCAGGCCATTGTCAATCATCCACGTCTGCCGAAGCCGCTCCACCGTGGTCTGCCCGTCCCCTGGAAGCACCGTCCGGAGGCAGAAGCAGCAGGGTGGAGCCAGGAGATGCCGCTGCCCGACGCCTCCTGCCCGGGGCTGTTCCCTGCGGCCCGTCCTCTGTGGGCTCTGGAGTCTCCGAGGAAGTCCCAGGGGTCCGGGGTCTTCCGTGGAACCAGCCTCTGCCCTGGAGGGGTCCTCTGCAGCCCGCACGGCCAGGCGCTCTGGGTCGGGGCGGTGAGGTGCCCCTTCCTCGGGACGTCCGGGGGCACCGCGCCCTCCCCACGCCGCGCCAGCCCTCGCAGTGGCAGCCCCAGACAGCGCGCGGGTCTCCTGCGCCCACACTGCGTGGCGCTACCCCTGTAGGTCGGAGAAGGGGGCCTGGCCACCCTCGCTGCAGCTGGACGAGTTGCTCAGCACGGCCGACCCCGGGCTCGACTCTGCGGGGACATGAGGCGGGGACAGGCTTCGGCGTCTGCTCTCCGGGACACGCGGAGCAGCTTCCTCGCACACGGGCCCTTGGCAGCGTCACGGGTGGGCTCGGGGCACGTGGGCCTTACCTGAGCTGCTCAGGCACTGGGCTGAGCCGGACGGGCCGAGCTGGACAGACAGGCTGCTGGCCGGCACCCAGCCCTCCTTGCCAGTGGTCGGGTCCCTGACGTACCTGCAAAGGGCGAGGGTCAGCAGCGGCCACATGCAGGGCAGTCCGGGGGTGAGCACGGCGTCTTACCAAAGGCCCTCGTCGCCCTGCTGCACCAGCTCCACCACGTCCCCGCTCCTCACGACCAGCGCGTCAGGGCCTCCCTTCTCGTGGTCTGCCACGACCGTGTATTTACCGGGAACCTGGTGGGAGACGGGCAGGGGCACAGGCAGCATCAGCCCCACAGCAGCCAGGCGGAGAACTGGTCCTTAGTGCCCTGCCCCGTGGGAGCTCCTGGCCATGGCTGGCTCAGGGGAAGGGCTCCAGCCTCAGGAGGAGGCTACGCCGCAGGTCATGACCACGTCAGAGGGGATGGGAAGCTTCTGTGAATCTGTCCTTGGGCCCAGCTGCCCCAGCCTCACGCTGGTCTCCACACAGAGCTCCCGACCCCAGGGCCTCTGCACCTGCATACCCACCTCCCGGAGGGCACTTCCCTGCCTTCGGGTCTTATTTCCATGCTGCTTTGCTGAGGCCTTCCTTGGCACTCCCCGACTCGCCCCCCCTCTGCCCTCCCTCTCCCCCCACAGCTGTCCTGCCCAACCTCCCCAAGCCTCACTCCTCTTCTCTCCTCGCTGTGAGAGCGGAGGTTCCTGTCTGTGCTGTTTCTGCTTTGTCTCCAGGGCCTAGAACTGTGCCTGGCACACAGCGGAGGCTGCACAGATGTCATGGGACACGTTCCCCTGGGGAATGGGGAACCGCAAAGCGGCAGCTGTTCCTACAGAGTGGGGAGATTCACAGCCTCCTGGTGCTGTGTGCGGTGGGCTGAGGAGGGCTGCTGCCGGCTGCAGGGCCTGGAGCAGGAGGACGGTGACTGGGCTGCCTGCCCTCACCCAGTGGCCTGTACTGGCTCCTGCCCCTGTGGTGCCCAGAGTAGCCAGGATCACTCCCCACACTCCAGGATCATCCAAAGAATGAGATCCAAATCTCTCTCCAGGCCCCGTGCACCCTGGTCCACCAGCCTGTTTCCCCTCCTGCCATGTGGCCTCCGCCTCTGTGTCCCCCACATCTGTTCTCACACCTAGGCCTTCCTTTGTGCTGTCTCTGTGGGAGAGGCTGGCGACCCTGAGGGCCCTCCCTACCCTTCCATGCCTGGCTTCTCTGCCCTTCCAGAGCCTCTGGGACCTGTCCCCTTTGCACCTCCAGCCTTGGTGCGTGGACCAGGCACAGCACAGAAGGTGCAACAGACACTTCTTGGTGTAACCCTCACTGGAATGATTAACACATGGCAGCTTTTTCTTGCTTCTAACATTAACAATGAATATTGTTTCAAATGCTTAGCAGTTCCATTTTCTTACGAAATGAGAGAGTGTTGTGTGTATAGTTAGGAAGGCTCAGCGTTCTATGACATAAAGGGTAGTGCGGTGGGGACTGTCTCCTCTGAGGAAGGTGTACCCATGAGTGGGCTCTACAGGAGGCTGGGTGGGCACCTGGAAATTAACCCAGAATCACAAAGTGCCACTGAGATAGAGGAGCTAGGAGGAGCTGGGGCTGTGTCCTAAGACCCAGGCCCAGGTAGACCTTCCAGGGTTAGGAGGAGCTGGGGCTGCCCCTAAGACCTAGGCCCGGGTGGACCTTCCAGGGTTAGGAGGAGCTGGGGCTGCCCCTAAGACCCAGGCCCGGGTGGACCTTCCAGAGTCAGGAGGAGCTGAGGCTGCCCCTAAGACCCAGGCCCCGGGAGACCTTCCAGGGTTAGGAGGAGCTGGGGCTGCCCCTAAGACCCAGGCCTGGGGGGACCTGCCAGAAGCACCCCAATCCCCGGAGGGCAGCCCCCATCCCAAGTGCCCGCAGGGAGGCCTCAGTTACCAGCTTCTTGAGGCCCAGTCCGCCGTCCTCCTCGGCGTCGGACGAGTTAACCTGCTCTTCTGCACTTGACCAGCCCCCGTCGTCCTCAGGTGCCTCCAGTGAGTGGGAAGTTTTGCTCCAACCTGGGAGAGAGAACTCGTGAGGGACCCCCTGGTGATGAGCTGCTGTCTGCATCCATCTGAGGTGGGGTCACCTAAGTCCCACAGACCCCCTGAGATGTGCACCGTGGGCCCCAACACAGCCCGTCATCTTCCCGGGTTCATAAAGAGCTGAGCAGGACACCCCTACAGACTTCCAGAATGCCTGGCACGTTTCAGGGTTCCAGAGCATCTGCTTCCAGTTGCTGGGTTACCCTGTGGGAGACCTCAATCCCCAGGCCCTGGGGAAGCCACGTCCTTGTCAGGCAGGGCAGTGCCCCTCAGCCAGGAGGGAAGCGGCCTGCCTGCTGCAGATGCCCCCCCAGGGCAGGTGTTTCCAGTGAGTGCCACGGTCATGTTCAACACCTCGCAGACCGAACCGGGAAGCAGTGTCTAAAAGCAACAACTGAGGCTCACTGAGAGGGCCCGACGCCCTTGATCTATGGGATACCGAGGGCTATGGTCCCCACTGGCAAGAGAGTAGCCCCTGGCACAGCGGCACCAAACCAGAAGGCTGAGGCCACGCAGGTGCCGTGGCGGAGATGGGCTCCCACTGGCCACGCAGCTCCAAGTGGGAGAAGAGGAAAGAGTTTCTTCCAGACTTGGGACCACACATGTCCCCCCCCGCCCACAATGTTCCTCCTGCCAGGGGCCCAGAGGACGGCACCTGCCTTTCCCATGTGGGGGAGATGGGAGACGCCCTCGCGGCTGAATAAACACGCAAAGGCAGCAACCGGGCAGCAGGCCCAGCGCATCCCACCTGGTGCCAAATGCACCAAGGCAGGACACACGCACTCCAGGGAAAAAAGCAGATGCTAATGGGATTTGAGTTTGGGCACAAACTGGTTCCAAATCCTATTTGGTGCCACTGGAAGCAAATGCTTCCTTGCGATGGAGGGTGCGGGGCATGGGAAGGACAGAGGAGCTGCATGCACGAATGCCCGTGTGCCCTGTGCCTGCAAAGCGGCCACGGCAAGCTGTCTTGCAGGCCAGTTCCAATGGCTGACAGTGTCTGCACTGGCAAGGAAAAGCCGGTGCTAAGCGGGCCTCTGCTGTCTGTGTAGAGAAGGGAGCTGGGCCTGGGCACCACTGTCAGCCAGCAGAGCATGGAGCCGCTCCCTCCACTCCACCCCAGTGCTTTGCCTTCTTGGGGTCACAGCTGGAGGTAGCTGAGCCTTCCAGGCAACACACCAGGCCTGCATCTGTGTGAGAATTGAGGACTGATTTTCCGGTTGCGGACCTGCGGCGTGGCCTCCTGAGTGTACCTGCAGCTGCCCCCAGCAAGGGAGGCTGAGACATAGCACAGGATGGAGGCCCAGCTGCCTCCTCTACAGCAGCAGGGACTGGCCTGTGGGGTCTGGCTGCCAGCGTGCCCTCCCTGTCCAGGCCCCCAGTCACTCTGAGGGACCACACCTGGGGCCTCTGGCCAGATAGAACCAAAAATCTGATTGAGGACAGTCGGAACAAAAAAAGGGTGGCTGCTGTGTGTGCAGAGGAGCCAGCGTGGCCCGGGTAGGACCTCACACACGAACCTCTCCACGGGACAGCGAGGCCGGCCTGTGCAGGGTGACACCCAAGCGGCTCTGCCCTGGTGCCACCAGACACACAAAGGGATTCTTGAGCTGCCCTGGCTGTGGGTGCTTAGTGCTCCCCAGAGCCTCTCTGCGGGTCGTGTTGGAATAGGGCGCGGGGGAGGCCAGCAGCGAAACGGAGAGGTCTGACCGTGATGGGAACGGCAGCACTTGGGAGCGGGCAGCCACAGGCCAGGCCAGTGGCACTGCCCCAGGAGATGGGGAATTCTGTGTGAAGGCAGGAGGCTGGGTGATGGCCAGGACGGTACCCTCTGTTCTGTACAACAGTCATCGGCCTTTGCTCGATGGAGTCACCACCTGCAGGGCTTGGGGAGCGGGTGCTGGGCAGCGCCCCAGGCCACCCAGGATCACTGCCACCGACTATGGCAGAATGACCCATGGGCAGTGGCCCGGCTTCAACACCACACTGGCTTCCTAGAGACCCTGCCAGGCTGCACCGTCTCATTCACGGACGAGGAGACGGAAGTGGAGGCTAAGCTTGGCCAAAGTACAGCAGAAGCGGCGTTTGGCCCACAGGGCCCACCTTCTCCACCAGGGACCGGCTCTGCCGGCTGCAGGTCACAAGCAGAGAAGGCTTAACAGACAAGAGTAGCCTCTCCCGGGAGACTGCCAATGGGGAAATGGCTCCCTTCTCCCAAGCTCCTGGGGCCTCCTGGGGCCTCAAAGCAGCGAGCCGGGCGTCCACCCACTTGCAGGCAAGACGGTCAGGAACGCCGGGCCAGCTCCCTGCCTCTGAATTCACGCCCAGGGTGGCCACAGCTTCTGCCTGGCTCCGTGGGGCTGGCAGTGCCACGTGAGGAGGCTCTGCAGGCGGGTGGGATGGGGAGGCTGGTTCTGCCTACACCCCTGTGAACCTTTGCAAATTATTTGAAAACTCAAGATTGCAAACATGAGGCCCCCTCCCTGCACTTGAGGGTCCTCAGCGGGTCAGGGGAGGTCTCTGGACTTCTCAGGGCAGTTTTCACCCTCAGAATGTAAGGGAAGCAGGACACAAAGAGAGGTCAGGTTCCACAGGGAGCTCGGCCTTGCCGGCCCCAGGAAAGGAGGGTCTGGGTCGGCCGCCAGTTGCTCTGTGTTCCCAGCAGGAAGTGTCGGGGCAAACTGTGCTGCAGGGAAGGGCGGGAAACGGGGTGCTCTATAGCCGACAGCAGCCACTGGGCAGTGAGACCCCACCCAGCTCCACCAGCACGGCTGGGTGACCAGCGCAGCAGCCGTGGCCGGCAGCCACTGACGGGGTGGGCAGTTCCACAGGCTCCGGACAGACCTGCTGTGAGGAGTCGGCCGAGAGGCGTGCTGTCCTCAAGGACCTGTCGCCAGAGCATCGCACACTGAACACAACCACGTGTCTGCCTCTGGAGCACAGAGACCCACACGAGCTTCCCCCTTAGGTGGCCTTCACGGCCACCCAACAGCAGCTGGGCCGCGCTTCCTGCCGACGCAGAGCGGGTGCCGTGCCCGAGGGTGCCACTCTACCTCGCAAACCAAAAGGAGTCGGGTCGCTCTTTACTTCGTGCCGCTTGGCTTTTTTGTCAGGACTGGTAGGAGAAGCTGCAAGAGGAGGAGGAGGCAGAAATACAACCGGAGAGAGAGAGTGAGGAACGGCAGAGAGGAGGAGGAGGCAGAAATACAACCGGAGAGAGAGCGTGAGGGATGGAGGGAGGCGGCGAGGAGGCTGACCCACGCTTGTGCTGGGAGGGGACACCCACGTTGTGGCCCCTTTCCACTGATGAGAAAGGAGCTTCTGTGAGCAAAATGCAGGGAGCCGAGGGGCCGCGCGGTGGAGGAGGGGCCGGGAGGGGCGTGGGAGTGGGGCCTGCGGCACTCAGAGGTGTCCTTTCAGGGGCCGTCTCTAGGGATGTTTTCTTAGTTCTGCGCTAGCAGAGTTTGCAGCACCAGAATCTGTTGTTCATTTGTTTGTTTCAAGTTTCAGGCCAACTTAAAAGCATTTTTATAAATTGGAAAACACTCCTAATTCTCTGGAAAGAGCCCTTGTCCACCCAGAAGAGCTGCCTGCACGCAGGGCCGGCTTCCAGGGCCTCCTGGGCCTCCTGGGCCCATTCCCCCGCCATGTATCTCCCAGCACGGAGCTCTCGCAGGTGAGCAGGGCGTTAGACGTCTCTGTCTCAAGGGTCCCGTCAGCCCTGTTCACAAGTGGATGCCCCAGAAGATGGCTGAGCGGCCTCTGTCACTGGGCAGAGCAGAGCCACGCAGCCGGAAAGGTCAGCACCCTGCAGGGAACTCACCTGAGAAGGCGGGAGAAGGCGGGGGTTGGGGTGCAGGGAGAGGAAGGAGGGGAGCCTGGAAAGCCAAGTACAGCTCCCGTTTCTGAGCGAGCCTCCACTTGAAAAGCTCGCCTTCATTTTTCCAAAGGAAAGCCACCCCTAAAGGATAACTCTGGGTGTCTGTGAGACACAGCGTCAGTGAATACGTGACTGGGTGGAAAGAAACGCTTTTGCGTGGCCGCCCTTGTGATGAAGGAGGCACGAATGGTCACACACGATGCATGACAGATGCCACCACGGTGAGGGTGGGTTTCGGGCAGGTGCTACTTTTACCTTTCTGACCTTTGAGGTTAGCAAAGCCCTGCAGGGTAAAGCGCTTTCTGGAAAGCGCAGAGCTTTCTGAGGCAGAGCTAGTGACCGTGTCATCTATGAAGGAAGAGAAAGAAACTATGCAGAGAGCGTCGCAACCCGGCGTGGAGGCGGGTCCAGCTGCTGCGGGGAGGGCCCAGGGCGGCTCCGGGTTGCACGCTGGGTCTGGGCCGGGGCTGTTTCTGGGGCTGACCTTGCTGACACAGGGGTGCAGAGCAACGGAGACGGAGGGGCTCTTCTGTGAGGTCCTAGGGCTCTGTTAAGGGGGGAGCAAGGGGCCCTGAACGCTCTGCAAACCTTCACGCTGCAGGAAGCACATGTTTCTCGGACACAGTGAGCACTCCGTGAGCAGCTCCGTGTGAGGCCTCCACGTGAGGCCTGGTCCCTGCACACACCCACCTTTGCCCTTTTCGGGGGGCTTTGGCAGTGGTGCTGAGCTGACATATCCCTCCAGGCTCAGGGGGTCTGTTTTCCTTTCTTCCAGCTTTTTGAGGTTCCTTGAGTTTCCTCTCGAGGGACTGATGACATCAGACAAATCAAAAAAGAAACAGTGTGTTGTCTGGTTAGTTTTTCAAAACGCGCTGAGGACCTGAGGCATTCAGCTATCTCTGAGCTCCCAGCCTGATCCTAAAGCAGCATCTCCTGCACATGTTTCTGTTTTTTTTTTTGGAGACGGAGTCTCACTCTGTCGCCCAGGCTGGAGTGCAGTGGCCGGATCTCAGCTCACTGCAAGCTCCGCCTCCCAGGTTCCCGCCATTCTCCTGCCTCAGCCTCCGGAGTAGCTGGGACTACAGGCGCCGCCACCTCGCCCAGCTAGTTTTTTATACTTTTTAGTAGAGACGGGGTTTCACCGTGTTAGCCAGGATGGTCTCGATCTCCTGACCTCGTGATCCACCCGCCTCGGCCTCCCAAAGTGCTGGGATTACAGGCGTGAGCCACCGCGCCCGGGAACCCGGACGGGCTGGAGGAGAGCAGGCGCCCACCCTACTCACTCCAAAGTAGGAGGTTTGTTTTCTCGGCGGGGGCGGGGGTTGGCAGGGGGTGCTTCTTTTTGAAAACTACTGTTCTATGGATTATTTTTTAGGCCGTGTCTGTGTCCTGTTTCATCAATGATTAAAGGAAGCTTACATAAGAAACAGGCTCAAGTGAAAAAAATAAGTGATGGATAAAATAAAGAAAAAACAAGGGCAGAAGAGACACGACGAAGCCACAGTCAGGGTTGGAGTCTGAACTGTGCCCACACACGTGCTGGGCCATCAGCACCGGGTCCCCACTGGGCACCCAGTGTCTCAGGATCAGGAATGCGGGGGTGTGGCCGTGATCTGGACACTGCCGTGCCGTGGAACAGCCCAGCCCGGGAAGAGCTGGAGAGTGGCGGGCATTGCCGGAGGTACACGTCTGGGAAGTGCACCCTCTGGGACTGACCCATGAGCACATCAACACCAGGGGCCTCAAGGAAACCCCAGTAATCATGGGGTCCCACTGACAGAGGCCGAGGACCCTGGCGTGCAAATCCCCCACTCGGAGTGCTCCATAAACGCAGGCCTGCGGCGCCGTGTCTGTCCTCACCTGGTGCTGGTCGGGGCCGGCAGGGGCAGGCTCTGCGACTGCTCCAGCGCCCGGTGCTGGCTGGCTTCTGCGAGGAGGGAGCAGACAAACCACATGAATGAGCGTCTTTACTTCAGCGCCAAGGCGCCTTGCACACACGGGGACTGTGCGGTTGAACACATGTAAAAATGCACCTGGAGAGGAAGCTACGGGAAAATGATGGCTTGAAGACAGCCTCACCTCGACAAGCCTGCAGCTGGCTGGTCAGCACTTTCCGAATTTCATTCACCCACGCGGCCTTAATCTCAGGAGTTGGTGCCTGTTTCCCCAAAAGAAACGCCAGGAGGTGAGTACTCAGGCCCCCGAGGAAACACACTTTGGTTTCACTCTCAGAATATCCAAGGATAATCTTAGGAGTCAAAGGTCAGATGGCTGCGTGTGATGGGAGACGAGGGAAGCACCGCGGGCTGGCCCCGGGCTGAGGGACCCTCTGCGACCCACGCACAGGACTGACTGAAGAGCTGTGTCTGGCACTCAGGGCACAGCACCCTCTCCACCGTGAGAATCGGCCCTGCATGCCGGACGTGTCCGCACACTTGCGCTGTCCAGGGACGCACGAGCTCCCCTGGGGAGGACGAGCCCATTTCCTCGCAGCACCCCCTCTGATGTGTATTTTTCCCTGAATTTCATCCTGGGTCCAGCTCAGGGTGAACACAGCCCAGAGGAGGACCCTGAAGCGCACAGTGGCTGCTCCTGGCCTTGATGCAACTTCATGGCAGATTCTAGCACTGGTTCCCGTGAGAAACGGTTCATGACAATGTGGAAGAGGCCAGGGGCAGGGTGGGTGGCCCACCTGGACGATGTAGACCTCCTCACGCGCGTTGTACCAGATCTCGAACTTCTTAGCATCTCCCTTCACATTCTCCGTAATGCCGACGGCAGCCATCTGCCAGCAGAGAGCGGAGACGGGGTTCGCGCCCACAGCGGACCCACCGCCTTGTTTTAAAAAGGTGTTGGTGCAGGCACGAAACAATGGAAATACTTTGGGGACGGGGGCTAAGAATGGCAGAATCCCCCACCCCCATACCTAAGGATGAGAGCTGGGTGTCAGCGTGGCCGCCTCAGACCAAGGTCTGTGGCAACAGGGACCCAGTTACAGATTTCCTCCCATCGGGGTCTCTGGCCAGGAGCTGCTGCTGTGGACCTGGCCTCACTTACGTTTAAGGACTGCTTGTAGCTGTAGGAGGGGGCTTTCTCGTACCCCTCCCCGTTCTCCTCCCGCTTCTTACAGAAGAGCACCGCCTTCTCGTGCAGGAACAGGTGCCGCTGCATGGGCTTGAACCTGGCCAGCTCCTTCACCTTGGTGTGGCCCCTCTTGTGGTCGGTCCAGACGCTGAACGAGCCCTGCATCAGCAGCTTGCCCAGGTCGCCGAGATTCCCCTAAATGTGCGACAGCAGGGGCGTGTTAGGAACGGGATGGGCGTGGGGCCACGGGAGCACATCACCGAGAGAAAGCAGGGGCGTGTTAGGAACGGGATGGGCGTGGGGCCACGGGAGCACATCACCGAGAGAAAGCAGGGCGTGTTAGGAACGGGATGGGCGTGGGGCCACGGGAGCACATCACCAAGTGAAAGCAGCCGTTTTGCAAAGCCCACCCACGGTGGGATTCCCACTGCAGGGCGTCCCGGGAAAGGCCAGCTCATGGAGACCGTGACGGGTCAGCGGGTGCCAGGGGCTGGGGGAGGAGGGAGGGACTGGTGGGGCACGTGGGCTTCTAGGACAGTGAAGCTGCTCTGTGTGATACTCTAGCACTGGGTGCGGGACGCCACACGCCTGTCCAGACTGCAGAACGTGCAGCACCCAGAGTGAGCTCTGAGGGGAACAGCCCTCAGTCAGTAATCAGCATCGGTGCCGGTTCACCACGTGTGGCCGGTGTGGCACCCATGCTGGATGTCAACACTAGGGGAAGCCTCAGGGCCTCTGATTTACACTCAGTTATCTCACAAACCCAAAACTGCTGCAATTAATAAACTCTATTACCTAAAACAAACAAACCCAGAGAATGAGGCTGGGGGGACATAAAGAGGGGGACAAAAGATGAACAAGCTGACCTGACGTGGGGCTCTGTGGGGAAAGTGACATCTGCCTTCGGGGGCTACTTGCTCTAAGTCACCAGCCTGCAAATCGCAGCCCAGGAAACAGACGTCACGTCTGCTCCGAGCCACGCCTCCTCCCCAGGAGAAGACAAGGAGGAAGGGCTGAGCTGCTTTCCTGCTGGAGATGTGTGCCCTCCAAGCAGGGGACGCTTCCTGATTTTCTCCACGCCCCAGAGAGCCCAGTGGGGTCTGTGGACCCAGCTACAGGGCCTGGGAGTGGGCTTACCTAGGGACCACCCCAGACCTCCTGCTCAGAACCTGCACATTCACACCAAAGCGTGGGGAGTGTGCAGGGAGGCCGCCAAGTTGCTGGCCTGGCATATTCCACGGAGGTGGTGGGGAAGGCTGGGCGTCTGGGCGCCTTACGTCATAGCCGGTGATGGCAATGAGGTGCATGGAGTCATTCACGGCCTTCAGGATGCCCAGGATGGAGCTCAGCGCCTCCTGCAGGTCCTCAGCTCCCTCGCAGTTCTTGCTGTATTTCAGCATTTCCTGAGGTGCACGGGGTGAAGCAACTGTCAGGACAGGCAGAGCTCTGGCTCCCCCAGAACAGACCCCTCAGGAGCTTGGCATGAGGCAGGGATGCTGCTCACCCTCCCCTGGTCTGTAGGGAGCTGCTATGCCCGCCCTCCTGCAGCCAGGACAGACTTGAGTGGTGCTGCAGAGGGGGCAGAGCCCCTGCCAGGTGCAGACCCTTGGCACCTGCTCCCTGGGGAGCTCCCTCCTGCCACCCTAATGCCTAGGTGCAAACCCCTCACACCTGCTCCCGGGGAGCTCCCTCCCGCCACCCTAATGCCCAGGTGCAAACCCCTCACACCTGCTCCCGGGCAGCTCCCTCACGCCACCCTAATGCCCAGGTGCAAACCCCTCACACCTGCTCCCGGGCAGCTCCCTCCTGCCACCCTAATGCCCAGGTACAAATCCCTCGCACCTGCTCCCGGGGAGCTCCCTCCTGCCACCCTGATGCCCAGGTGCAAACCCCTCGCACCTGCTCCCCGGGGAGTTTCCGGGGAGTTTCCTCTCGCCACCCTAACCCTGGCCAAAGGCACGGAGCTGCAGTTCCCTGCCTGAAGGTTAGAGGCGCCCATGTAGCACACTCATAGCTGGAATCCCCAGCCTAGGCCGCCCACATCCCTGCTGTGTGCCAGATAATCCAGGCACGGTTCCACCCTGGAGGGACGGGTCAGCTCATCACACAGAATCCCGTGCGGGCCGGGCTGTGTGGAAACCCACGGGGACGGGGACTCGTCTGCTCACCTGCGTCCTCAGCACCCCTAACAGCGGCGCACAGTAGGACCTCGAAAGGCATCCCAGCCTCAGCACAGGCTTGGAGGAGGTGCCCTTGGCCTGGGAGGGGCAGGACGCGATGGGGACGGGGCCCCAGGGTGGCACAGAGACCTGGCCAGCGGGTGCCTGGGGAGGCCGGGCCACGGTTGCTGCGGAGCCCACCTTGAGCAGCAGCTGGTACTTGGTGATCCTCTGCACCGGCTTCAGCAGGTAGGAGTCCAGGCTCAGCTTGTGGTCCAGCTTCCTCTGGCATTCCTGGAACCAAGCCAGAGCCTTTGGTTTGCACAACTTTTATTATTCCGCAGAAGTCAGCTAGGAAAAGGGGTAACGTTCTGAAGGAAGGTCCGGGGACAAACCTGGAAGAACGGGCAGTCGGAGCACTGTCTCCACAGGCTCTCGGAGCGGGGCTTGTTCTGACAGTACTTCTCGTAGATCTGGAAATCCTCCATCTGCACCAAGGGACAGGCACCACATCACACAGCGTCTTCCCAGCCCTGCGAGGCACTGCTGCTCGCCTCACAGCTTCCAAGGGCCGGCACTGGCTCCCGGGCTCCGCTGGGGGGCCTGCCCTCCATTCATGGGGCTCCCTTCCCCGCTGACTTCCCAGAGCACAGGCGTGGAGTGGAGATGGGGTTCCACCGCAGCCATTCTTAGAAGGCCGTTTATGGTGTGGTTTGTTGATTTGTTTATATAACAGAACTTCTAGCATTTTCTCTGGCAGTTTTATAAATTACCTGTTATTCAGCAAAACACAGACCCTAGCCCCACTGTGAAGTGTAAGTGCTCCCGGGTGCCTCTAGAGCACAGATGGTTCTAGGGGCACAAATGGTTTTAGGGCACAGGGCTCAGAAGTTTCTAAGGGCACAGGAGGTTAATGAGGTTATGGGGGCACAGGAGGTGCTGGGGGTTCAGGAGGTTTTGGAGGTACTGGAGGTTCTGGGGGTTGAGGTTCTGGGGTTCATGAGGTTCTGGGGGCACAGGAGGTTCTGGGGGTTTAGGACGTTCTGGAGGTTCAGGAGGTTCTGGGAACACAGGAGGTTCTGGGGGTACAGGAGGTTCTGGGGTTCAGGAGGTTCTGGGAGCACAGGAGGTTCTGGGGTACAGGAGGTTCTGGGGTACAGGAGGTTCTGGGGGTACAGGAGGTTCTGGGGTTCAGGAGGTTCTGGGAGCACAGGAGGTTCTGTGGTACAGGAGGTTCTGGGGTACAGGAGGTTCTGGGGGCACAGGAGGTTCTGGGGTTCAGGAGGTTCTGGGAACACAGGAGGTTCTGGGGGTACAGGAGGTTCTGGGGTACAGGAGGTTCTGGGGGCACAGGAGGTTCTGTGGTACAGGAGGTTCTGGGGTACAGGAGGTTCTGGGGTACAGGAGGTTCTGGGGTTCAGGAGGTTCTGGGAACACAGGAGGTTCTGGGGTTCAGGAGGTTCTGGGGTACAGGAGGTTCTGGGGTTCAGGAGGTTCTGGGAACACAGGAGGTTCTGGGGTTCAGGAGGTTCTGGGAACACAGGAGGTTCTGGGGTTCAGGAGGTTCTGGGGTACAGGAGGTTCTGGGAGCACAGGAGGTTCTGGGGTACAGGAGGTTCTGGGGTTCAGGAGGTTCTGGGGTTCAGGAGGTTCTGGGAACACAGGAGGTTCTGGGGTACAGGAGGTTCTGGGGTTCAGGAGGTTCTGGGAACACAGGAGGTTCTGGGGTTCAGGAGGTTCTGGGGGTACAGGAGGTTCTGGGGTACAGGAGGTTCTGGGGTTGAGGAGGTTCTGGGAACACAGGAGGTTCTGGGGGTACAGGAGGTTCTGGGGTACAGGAGGTTCTGGGGTTCAGGAGGTTCTGGGGTTCAGGAGGTTCTGGGAACACAGGAGGTTCTGGGGTACAGGAGGTTCTGGGGTTCAGGAGGTTCTGGGAACACAGGAGGTTCTGGGGTTCAGGAGGTTCTGGGGGTACAGGAGGTTCTGGGAGCACAGGAGGTTCTGGGGTACAGGAGGTTCTGGGGTTCAGGAGGTTCTGGGGTTCAGGAGGTTCTGGGAACACAGGAGGTTCTGTGGTACAGGAGGTTCTGGGGTTCAGGAGGTTCTGGGAACACAGGAGGTTCTGGGGTACAGGAGGTTCTGGGGTTCAGGAGGTTCTGGGGTTCAGGAGGTTCTGTGGTACAGGAGGTTCTGGGGTTCAGGAGGTTCTGTGGTACAGGAGGTTCTGGGGTTCAGGAGGTTCTGGGAGCACAGGAGGTTCTGGGGTTCAGGAGGTTCTGGGAACACAGGAGGTTCTGTGGTACAGGAGGTTCTGGGGGTACAGGAGCATCATTTTATCTCAGCCAAATTGAAAACATTCGCATTCTGTGATTTCAGTTGGTTAGAATGGGAACTTGCAGTAGAATCTGAAGTCATTATTCAGTAATTTTGAGAAGCTGTGACAAAATATACATCAAAGCACCACATACCCTCTCCAGAAAGCATCTTCCAACCAGTTCTGGGCAGTCGATGTAGTTTTCCAGCTCCCTGAGGAATATCCTAGACAAGGAAGGTTTTTAAGTAGTATGAAAGACCGAGTCGCGTGGCACCGGTGACAAATGGACAGGCATCATTTCTCAGAAGGCTTTTATGCCTTGCTCTGTATGTGGCAACAACGCCCTGCATGACTTGGGGATGTGGCAGCCACGCCTGTCCTGAGCACCAAGCTCTCAGGTGCCAGCAGGTGCAGCCCCAGGCTGAGGCTCCTTGTATTTCTGGCCTCGGCGGCACACAGAAGTTGGAGAGAGCTGCTTTTCCCTCAGCACACACGTGGCTCACAGGGCTACAGGCAAAGACAGACATGGGACCCTTCAGGGCCCTGGAGGCGCCGCCCCCATAACTGGCCGTGGGTCTGTGGGTTCTCTGCAGACACACCCTGAGTCCTGGCCCTAGGCAGCACGATCCCCAGGCTCCTGGGCTGTTTCCCTTTCGTTTCTGACTTACATCTGTCCCCTGGAGGAAGTCTGGCCAGAGGGGTAAACCGTCTGGGGGACGGATTCGGGGCATGAACGCTAAGCTTAAAGCTGTGGGGACCCCTGTGTGCAGGACTGGCCGAGACCCGGGGGGCCATGAGGACAGATACTAAGGGACACTGAGGTTCTGCCCAATCTCCGTGGACGTGGAAGTCTTCTTGGTGGTCAACTGCGGACCTGCTGCCTCCTCCTAAGTGGCAGGTGAGGTGACGATCACGGCAGGGGGCAAGAAGCAGGTGTCAGAACCACGTCCCAAGCACTGGCAATTCCCATGGCCAGTGGGGTACGCTGGTCCCCATGCACATAGCCACGTGGGAGCCACTCACATTGGCTCCCTCCAGGACACGCAGCAGGGGCCGTCCACTGCAGCCTCCCTGGCACTCCGCACTGCATGCCCACCCTACACCTTCCCATGAGCTCTCCACAACTGTTAAAGCAGCCAAACAGCTCAGAGGAGTGGAGAACAAGGGGCCAGACACACCCCCCGCACTGGAGAGGCCACGGGTCGCTCGGGGGACAAGCAGCCCCCGTGACGAGTAGGGAATGCCTAGTTTGCTGTCCTTTTCAAGAGCTTGGGAACAAAACAGGACTTGCCATGTGGTGTGGCCTTCGTGACCTCCAAAGGGCTGAATGCACACCTGGGAGGGGGTTCCAGCTTCCACTTGCCCAGCAGGATGAGGAGGGGATGAGGGGCGGGCAGGTCCCATTTCCTGCACCACAAAATGGTGCACTTGGGGGGCTCAGAGCCTTCTCCTCACGGCTGGTGGCTCACTTACAACTCGGCTGCCTGGGCGCAACCACCAGGCACGGAGCCACGTGGGCACTCAAGAGACAGCCCCAAGTACCCACACTCATGCCTGTGCCTCTGAGTCCACCCCTTGGGCGCCCCTTCCCAGTCAGGCATGGCTCGCACCCCCCGTTCCAGCCCCCTGAAGCCAGCATCATTAGCCGCGAGAGATCATGGGTGCCTGCCTGTGTCGAGGGGAAGGGCCCACCTGTTGTGGAAGTGATAGATTTCCTCCATGTTTCCAAACAAAACATCCTTCTTGTTGTGAAGGCCTGTTGACAGGAGGTGAGCCATCAGTGGGTTATCCATCTCCGCGGCGTAGCCCTGCAGGGACAGAGCAGAGGTCAGTGGGGGTCCTGAGCTGCAGCCCACCCACAGCATCAGGCTCATCTGTGGGCCAGGCCGTCCCTTCCTCTTTATTCTCAGGTGATTTCTAAGACAGTTATCTGGACAGGCATTCACCAAAGCAAAAGTATTATGAACAGCACCAATTTGGGGGAAAGGGGTGGAGGTTCTACCCTTCTCGCTTTAAACCTTTTATGATTCAGCTGTAACTGAAACAGAGCGTGCAAATCTTCTGTCTACACTCAAGTGACCACCACTTGTGCACACTCGGTGAATCAGACACCTGTCTACACTCAGGTGACCACCACCTCTGCACACTCACTGTCTACACTCAGGTGATCACCACCTGTGCACACTGGGTGAATCAGACACCCATCTACACTCAGATGACCACCACTCACATCAGACTCACCCAGGCAACAGCCCACTGCCAAGGTCACCCCTAATCGGCCTCCCACCCCAAACCAGTTTTGCTTGCCCTGGAGTGCTCTGTGCCGGGAACCGCATGCACCCTGTGGCCTGTGTTTGCGACAATCTGTGTGTGGTTCATGCATCTGTTATGTGTCAGCTCCTCTTTCTTGTTACTACATTTGTCCCCTGTGCGGACCCCCTGAGCTGCCTGGTCCCCTGCGCGGACCCCCTGAGCTGCCTGGTCCCCTGTGCGGACCCCCTGAGCTGCCTGGTCCGTGTTTTGCTGATAGGCCCCGAGGGGCTCCCCGTCTGGGGCTGCTGTGACCAGGCTGCTGTGGACGCCCTTTCACGTGCATTTGGCGGCCAGCAGCGCTGCTCCGAGCAGCAGTTGTCAGAGGAAGCCCCACCAGGTAGTGCAGGTGAGCCACGTGGCGGTCGGCCCTCCCCGAGTCCAGCCTCACCTCCAGGACGCACAGCAGCTCCTCCACGTAGGCCCGTTCTGTGTCCAGGAGCTCGCTCATCACGTGCCTGGTGGCAGGTCATGTGGAGAGCAAAAAAGGTTAGCACTGGGAGGGCAGGAATGGTCTGCTCCGCAGTCTCACAGGTGCCACCCGGAATGATGGCCTGCCCAGCGAGAGGGAACTGGCGTCAACCCGAAGCCCATGGGCTGGACGCTCACTGGGGCTCCCCTCCCAGCTCGCAGCCTCAGACCCTGCAGACGGCGGCTGGACCCTACCCGGTTCCCAGACCGGCCATCACTGTCTTGCCCTGGCCTGGCACACACTCCTGGTAGGAGGGATTCCCCACCCCGCCTCCTGGGCTTTTGGGTCCCACCTGCTCAAAATGAGCTCAGTTCCTCATGCTCATGGGCGAGTCATCCCACCCCTCGGATCCATTCCTAGAATCCACCCTAGTCTCTTCTGCCAAGACGACACCCGCCCGCCGCCCGGCCTCCCTGAGCCTTCCTCGTGGTGGGTATGTGTGGGCCCGTGATCAGCCTTCCCCGTGGTGGGTATGTGTGGGCCCGTGTGGCCAGGGCGGCGGCCTGGCATCGCCAGAGCTGCCCCCTGCCCACACCCTCACACCCAGCAGGTGGGCAGTGGTTGTCTAGGGAGTGGCCCAGCACCCGCCGCACTGGATCCGGAAGGGGAGGGCGCACAAGCTGGCTGTGCAGGTCTTGTTGCTGGTGTGAGCATCCTTCAGCAGCCTGAGGCCCCGGCTGCTTATGTAATACACAGAAACTGGAGCCAGGGGGCTGGTCCTGGGTTGAGGTTATTCAGCAAGTTCATTCCAAAACAAGCGGTCAGAACGCAGAGGCCCCCACCTTGGCACAGGGGAGAGGAGCGGGGAGCAAGAGGGCTCGGGACTCCCTCTCACAACCCGGGAACTGCCGGCCGAGGGCCACTCCTTCTGCGTCTCAGGGCCAAGCACTTGCTGCTCCTCCGTGTGGACGCCCCTCAGCCTGGACCCTCCTCCGTGTGGACGTTCCTCAGCCTGGACCCTCCTCCGTGTGGACGCCCCTCAGCCTGGACCCTCCTCCGTGTGGACGCCCCTCAGCCTGGACCCTCCTCCGTGTGGACGTTCCTCAGCCTGGACCCTCCTCCGTGTGGACGTTCCTCAGCCTGGACCCTCCTCCGTGTGGACGCCCCTCAGCCTGGACCCTCCTCCGTGTGGACGTTCCTCTGCCTGGACCCTCCTCCGTGTGGACGTTCCTCAGCCTGGACCCTCCTCCGTGTGGACGTTCCTCTGCCTGGACCCTCCTCCGTGTGGACGTTCCTCAGCCTGGACCCTCCTCCGTGTGGACGCCCCTCAGCCTGGACCCTCCTCCGTGTGGACGTTCCTCTGCCTGGACCCTCCTCCGTGTGGACATTGCCCTGCCTGGACCCTCCTCTGTGTGGACATTGCTCTGCCTGGACCCTCCTCTGTCCAACCTTATGGAGCCTGCCTGGACCCTCCTCTGGACAATCATCTGCCTGGAAGCTTCTTGGCAACTCCCCCGTCCCCCCATCCTGCTTCACCAGCTTCCATCAGAAGCCGGAGGTGACAGACTGAGCTTTCACACCAGGTTAGGTTTACTGTAATTCCCAATTTTGCTCCATCTCCCAACCCCACAGCGTCACTTGGACGCCGCCTGCGGACACCTGCTTGTCAGCACGTCAGGAAGAGCCTTTTCTTCTTCCCTGATTTTGGAGTTTTGATGGTCAAAGGGGCTCCTGCTGTTCCTCGAGGCCTCTGGGAGGCCCCACGTGCCCCAGGGGTGTCTGGCTCCTTCCTAGTTTTGCTCTGGGGACCTGCACTCCCTGGCCCTGCACGAGTGAGGTCTTTCTTGAAGGCGAAGGAAGCCAAGAAAGGGAACTGCTTTTGTTTGCACAACACTCCCTGAATTTGAGGGTCCAGGAATCCCAGAGGAAGAGGAGGGCTGGAGACGATGCCGTCCCCCACACCAGCTGCCTGGCACCACTGCCTGCCACACTGAGCCCTGAGCAGCTGGTGGCTGCTGCTGTGGCCGGCACTGGTTGGGGCCTTTGAGTGGTGTCTCCTGTGAATGGCAGTGGAGGGTGGAGGCTCTCGCTGGGGTGGAGATGCCCCTTCACTCTTGCATTCAGCCATCGCCCTCTCTTCCCTCCCGAATCCCCCCAGTGGTGCGTGTGCGGCATGTGTGTGCTTCACGTGGTGGGGACCAGGACACACGCTCGAGCCACGGCAGGCCCTCTGGGTATCGGTTGGTGCAAAAGTAAGAACCACAATGACTTCTACACCAGCCTTCTATCTGTGAGGCGTCCACTTGAGTGCCTGACAGCACCTGGTGGTTCAGGCTGTGGTTGGAGGGCCCCTGCGAGGCCAGAAGGGCAGCGCACCTACCTGCGCAGGATGGCCAGGCTCTCCTCCTCCTCCCCTGCGGAGCCGCGGCCCTGCCGGCTCTCACTCATCTCACTCTGGGGAGAAGAACAGTGTCAGGTCTGAAAGGCGGGACACAGCCTCAAGGGCCAACTCTCAAGGCCAGAGCCCACTGGTTCCCGTATGGGGATAGGGCTGGGCTCCCACGATGGGGAGCTGGCCAGGCAGCTGGGCCGCGCCTGGGAGGGGGCCAGGCGGAGAACCAGGCCTGGCGTGAACCAAGGAGGAGGGTGTGGACGGCGGGGTTGTCACGGGCAAGCCTCACCTTGGCCCTCCGGTAGGGCCCTCTCCGCAGCGCACTGCCCTCGGAGCTGGAGTTCTCCGAGCCTCGCCGAATGCCTGTTGGGAAGAAGGGGAGTGGGGCCTGAAGTCCCCCCTGACCCTCTGGAGAGGGGACGTGCGCCCAGCGGGAAAAGGCCCCAAGGAGAGGGCAGGACTTGGCCTCTGAGGCCACAGGCAGTGGTGTCAGAAGGGGGAGGACCATGAGGTCTCGCTGCCCGGAGTCACCCCATCTTCCCACAGCCCATGGGGACACAGTGCCTGTGGGCTCCAGCCTGGGAGAACTCCCAACAGGCAGAAAATAAGGTCGCCTGGGACCCAGTACAGGAAGGCAAGAGCCTGGCCAACCAGGGCCCCCGAGATTCACAGCTGACTTTCACCAAAGCTGGGGCGGCAGCTCGCCTCGTGGGTTCGTGTGTGAGAAACCAGCAAGGATGGGAAGAGGGTTCGTTTTGAGACAGGGAGGTGGCAGGAAAGTCTCTGGGAAATGGGGCGGCACCCGGCTTGGCGTAGAGGGCAGGTTTGGGACCGGCAATGTGGGCCGGACTGAGGTGCGTGGATGTGGCTCTTCAGGGCTCCGGGAGCCCAGAGTCTGGGCCACGTGTGAGGAACGTTGTTTGGCAATAGCACTGGGAAAGGACAGACTGCGGAGAGGCTGGAGCTGGGAAGGCCGGAGGTGGTTCCTCCGTGGGAACTCTGCGTTTTCAGTTTTGGGCCACGTGGGCTTCACTGAGACCACGGAACCCTGCCAGCCTCGTGGAAAAGCAGCCACAAACAATGCCTACAAGATGTGTGTGGCCGGGTCCTGACAAAACTCCATTTATAAACATGGGCGAGGGGTGGCAGGAGCCGGCCCTCAGGCCCTGAACTGGGGCCCGGAGGTGGAAGGGGAGGCGGCGTGCGGAGACGGCTTTTGCAGGTGGCTGCCTCAGATGTTCCAAGCTCTCAACGCCCGGGGCTCCCCCGAGGGTCCCACAGCACCTGGGGCACGGGGTAGCCACACAGACCTGGGGAGGGGCAGGGCGACTTTGCCAGTGCCTCGGGTCTGGGGGCCACTGGCTGCACGGGCCGCGTCTGCCTGGCCGCCAGCTTCTTCAGGCTGGCCTGCCTGCGGTGGAACACCTCCTCCATGCTCGCCTGCTTCTGGAAGACTTTTCGCACGTGCTCCTGAAACCACACGCTCAGTGAGGCGCCTTGCATGTGTTGGCGTCATTAAAAATACACGATCACGCGCAGAATGTGCCAGGGCACGCCCAACCCCCACCTTAAATGTTCTCCATGCCGGGTCTGTCAGCGCAGCGTGGCTGTGTCCAGCCCTGGCTGCTATGGACGGTGAAGGGGATGCAGCCCACCCACAGGATGGGACCCCAGTCTTGGGAAAGGGCAGCTCCATGCGAGGGAGGGGCCTGCGGCCTTCCCCAGGCATGTGGAGGGCTTAGGAGGAGCCTGGTCTCAAGGGCATCACCAGGTCCCAGGGCCAGGCCCTTCCTGAAGAACACGCCCAGCCACGAAGTCTGCCAGCAGAGAGGGGGCGGCAACCTCGCAGGGCTGGCGTGGAAACAACTTCTGTGTTGAAAGGAAAATTCAGATCGACCTCCCAACTGTGTGTTTCTCTCAAATGCCTGTTATTTGGGAGTAATTCATTAAATGGGCCGGGCATGGTGGCTCACACCTGTCATCCCAGCACTTTGGGAGGCCCAGGTGGGTGGATCACCTGAGGTCAGGAGTTCGAGACCAGCCTGGCCAACATGGAGAAACCCCATCTCTACTAAAAATACAAAAATTATAGGCATGGTGGTTCATGCCTATAATCCCAGCTACTCAGGAGGCTGAGGCAGGAGAATCACTTGAACGTGGGAGGTGGAGATTGCAATGAGCCAAGATCGTGCCACTGCACTCCAGCCTGGGCAACAAGAGTGAGACTCTGTCTCAAAAAATGAATAAATAAAAATAATTCATTAAACGATTCTTTAAAACTCCCCACAGAGGAATGCCCCACTGCTAGGGACAGCGAGCTGCAAATGGAGAGCCCAAGTCAGCATTACCATGAGGTCTTGGTTGAGGATGGATTCGTATTCCTTGTAAATTGTGTTGAGCTCTTGGATCTTATTTTCTGCACTGGTCTCCAAAAACTTCTCGATTTCCTGGAGGGCAGCCTCCGCACCGTCCTGGGACTGGCACTTGTCCACAGGTTGTGAGGCCAGCAGGTAAATCCCTTCATCACACCACTTCAGGGACTGGAAACACAGAGCATTGCCAAGGGCAGGACGCCATGAGAGGTTGAGCGCACCACCCTGTCCAGGCACACGCTGCTGGGGCGTCCTCCCAACAGATCCTGGACCACCAACTCCTCATGCTCCTGCCACCCTGTCCAAAGCACCCCGAGGGGACACAGTGCTGGACAAGGCCAGCGAATTACCCAGGGCGGGGCCCAGAGAGGCAGGGAAAGTGCAGTAGGATCAACCAGGCCTTAAGCTTCTGGATCTTTTAAAGAAATCATTATGGGCTGGGCAGGGTGGCTCACACCTGTAATCCCAGCACTTTGAGAGGTGAAGGTGGGAGGATCATCTGAGCCCAGGAGTTCGAGACCAGCCTGGGCAACATAGTGAGACCCCATCTCTATCACACACACACACAAATACAAGAATTAGCTGGGTACGGTGGCATGCACCTATGGTCTCAGCTACTTGGGGGCTGAGGTGGGAGGATCCCTTGAGCCCAGGAACCAGAAGTTGCAGTGAGCCAAAAAAAAAAAAAAGAAATCAAACTGTGCAAATGAATTCTAGAAAAAGACCTGCTAGGCCAGCAAGACCAGAAAGGAAGGGCATTTTCCAGCCAAGGAGCTGCCCTCCCCATAACAAGGGTCAGCCGGTGGTGGAGGCAGGAGGAAGAGGCTGGTTTCACAGCTGGGGTGTAGGTCCGGCTCGGCCTACCGTCTCCAGGCGGCGGTGCAGCTCCAGGGACTTGCTGAGCAGCCCCCTCCTCCTCACGATCTCTGCAGAGAACTGGTCGCAGAGGTGCCGGAGCTCCTGGCACTTGGGGCGGATGGAGTCTACGGCGTAGTGCTTGTTCTCGATGAGCTGCTCGCCATCCAGAGACAGGGCCCGGGCCCTCTCCACAGACACCTGCAGACGGCCACCCAGAGGACCAGCTCAGGACTCTTTCTGTTCGAGGCGGACGGTGCCTCGCTGTACGGGACGTGTGTCCCTGGGCGCACGTGTGTCTTGCTTTCTTTGTTTACTGCTGTGGATGACTGAGATGCCGCCTAACGCCCAGAGCTGTTCTGTGGCAAGTGCTTCTGGGGGCTGTGGTGGTCCCAGCAAAGGGCATTGCCCGTCTGCAGGGAGCTGACCCAGAGAAGGCCGGGCAGGGCCACGTGCTGTGGGTGGGGTGTGGGAGAGGAGGTGCACAGGCAGCAGCCCCCACCCCCTGTGGACGACCCCAGGGGCTGTGGGGGCCCGTTCTCCGCTGGCGGGAGGCCCATTCCTGCGCCTTCCTGAGCAGTACTTGATGCTGCTGCTCACACTCTCCCGCCGCCCCAGCTGGGACCCCGCCTTACGCCTGATTTCTCCTCAAAGCTGGCCAGGTCCCTCAGCAGGTGCTCCACATGCGCCAGACTGTTGCCAATGTCCGTGAAGGTTGCTATCTTCTGGCACACTGCATCCAAGATGGCTTTGACCTGGAACAGAGGAGGGCCCATCTCAGGGGAGCGTCTCCCTCACCTGAACAGAGAGCACCCGCTCCAGATCAGGGAAGTGACGGAACTCAAAATCGGGCCAAGTGGTCATCAATGAAGCAGGGACCACAGTCAGGCAGGTGCAAAGTCAGCCCTGAGTGGTCACCAATCAAGTGGGGACCGTGGGGCCTCTGGGTACCCACCAGTGACCTCACTGGCAGGACACTTGTTTCTCTGCGGCCTGGGTGTGACTCCGTTTATCAACCACACGCCTGAAAACAGCATGAGGAGAAGATGAGATCACGCAAGGACAAGGGCTCTGGGAGCTGAAAGCCAGCAGCAATGTGGACACTGGAATTGTCGGCATTCCTACTGGATCCTAGGCGTGGAGAGTTATGTAACTCAGTCCCTTCTAGCTTGCTACTAACTTCTAATGTCTACAATTTCTGCTGTTAGCAGGAAGACAACGGGTGTCATATAAATGATTTTTATTTTAATATTTATTTATTTATTTATTTATTGAGACGGAGTTCTGTTCTTGTTGCCCAGGCTGGAGTGCAATGATGTGATCTTGGCTCACTGCAACCTCTGCCTCTCTGGTTCAAGTGATTTTCCTGCCTCAACCTCCCAAGTAGCTGGGATTATAGGTGCCAGTCGCCACGCCCAGCTAGTTTTTGCATTTTTAGTAGAGATGGGGTTTCACCATGTTGGCCAAGTTGGTCTTGAACTCCTGACCATGGGTGATCCACCTGCCTCGGCCTCCCACAATGCTGGAATTACAGGCATGAGCCACCATGCCTGGCCTGATTTTTAAAACATATAACTGCTTACTCCTTTAAATACAAAAGATTTTAATTTTTGTTATTGGAAATAATCCTGAGAACGGGTGTGTACGCAGACATCCCAGTGCCAAGGAGATTGTAGTTCAGATGGCCTGGGGCTGAAGGCCAGGAAGGCAGGATTCTTGTCCATCCTTGAACCCCCTGCATCTGGCACAGCTGAAGTCTGACACTTTCCATGCTACCCACAGCCACTGAGTTATGGATAATGTACCATCTCTCAGAAACCAGCTCGGATATAGAAGAACTCAATACCATCAACCAACAGAATCTAACTGATATTTATAAAAGTTCACCTAACAATAGTAGAATATATATTCTTTTCAAGCAAGGAACATATATAAAAAAAGACCATATTCTTGGCCCATAAAACAAATCTCAGCACATTTATAAGAACTGAAATCATACAGAAGAGTATGTTCTCTGATCACAATGAATCAAACCTGAAATCAAGAATGGAAAGACAACAGGAAAATCTCTGAACACTGGAAGCCAAACAACATACATTTAAATAATTGATGGGTCAAAGAGAAAGTTCCAAAGGAAATTGGGAAAAAAAAAAAAAAACTGGACTAAATGAAAAAGAAAATACAATACATCAAAATTTGTGGAACACAGCTAAATCAGTGATGAGAGGGAAATTTATAGTGTTCTTATTAAATATGCATGTTAGAAAAGAGGAATAGTCTCAAATAAAGAGTGTAAGTTCCCATCAAAGCAATCCATAGAAATAATAAAGGTAAGACCAGAAATCAATTAAGTTGAGAACAGAAAAACAACAGAAAAAACTAATGAAACAAAGAACTCGTTCTTTGGAAAGATGAGGAGGGACACATCTCAATTTAGATTGACAAAGAAAAAATGAAAGAAGATGCAAATTACAAAATCAGAAATGAAACGGGGAATATCACTACAGACCCTGCAGACATCAAAAAGATTTAAAAAAAAAACACTATAAACAACCCTACACATTGCCTTGAAAATATCTCATTGTGAAACAGATCGTTTCAATAGTTGCATAACTATTAAGGACACTGAATTCATAATTTTAAAAGTCTCCCAAAGAAATCTCTAGGCCCAGATAGTTTTATTGAGCATCTACAAAAATCCTACAACTAACATTATACCTGATAGTGAAAAACTAAACGCTTTCCCCCTAAGGCTGGGGACAAGGCAGAGATGTCCAGTCTCACCACCCTTATCAAATGGTGGAAGCTCTAGCTGGTGCAGTATGCAGTGGGGCAGGGTGTTGGGAGGTAGAATAAAAGGCATATCTTCAAAAACGAAAAAACCAAACTGTCCTTATTTGCACATGACATGATGGTCTCTACAGAAAATTTCAAGGACTTTACAAAAAACCATCTAGAATACGTGTGCTCAGCAGGGTCGCAGGAGACAAGATAAATATACAAAAATCAATCGTATTTCTATATGCAGCAATGCATACATAAATACCAAAATTAAAAATATAATACTGTGATGACTTCTTTAAATGGAATATTAAAGGTAAGTCAAACAAAATACGTACTGAACTTGTGTGCTGAGAACTACTTGACACTGATGAAAGAAATCAAAACAAGCGTTGAGAATACCATGTTTGTTGACTAGAAGACTCAACAGTAAAGACACTGATCTTCCTCAAAATACAGGTTTAACACAACTACTATGAAAACCCCAGGAAATTGGTTTTTGTATATGTAGACAAGATAATTTTAAAATTGGCATGAAATGGCAAAAGAACTAGAAGCTAACACAATTTTGAAAAAGAAAACAAAGAGGGAAGAATGAGCGTACTTGATTTCAAGACATTATATAGTTGCAGTAAGTAAGACCCTGTGGTATGGACAGAGGAACAGGCATGTAGATAAATGTAATTGAATAGAGTCTCCAGACCAGACCCACATAAATGTGCCTAGAGTTTTGACAATGGTGGAAGAGAAATCCAGTGGAATAAAGAGCCTTTTCAATAAGCGGTGCTACAGCAATTGGACATCCAGAGGTAAAGCAAATCATGACCTAATTCTCATACCTTATACAAAAATTAACTCAAAATAGGTCATAGACTTCAATGTAAAACTATGAAATTCTGGGGGAAAAAAGCTTAGCGGAATATACTTGGAATCGAGGACCAAAAGTATAATCCTTAAAAGGAGAAATTGACAAGTTGGAGTTCATTGAAATTAAATGCTTTGGCTGTGTGAAATGCCCATGAAGAGGATGAAAAGACAAGTTACAGACCAGGAGAAAATATTCGCAAAACTACATGTGTGACAAAGAACTAGTATCTGTAGTATATAACGAATTTTCAAAATGTAACAGTAAAACAAAAACACAAAACCAAACAATCCAGTTAGAAAACAGGCAACAGAAATAAGGCATTTTACCGAAGAGGATATGCGAATGGCAAAGCAGCACACGGAAAGGTGTTTAGCGCCATCAGCACTGGGGAAACGCAACGGAAAACCACCATGAGATTCCACGGCACACACATCAGGATGTGAGCATAATATAAAGAATCATTACACCACCACATGCTGGGGAAAAGGGGAAGCAACTAGTCGCTCACACGCTGAGAACCGTTTGGCACTTTCTTAAACAAAACATGCAACTACGATACAACCCTGCAATTACATTCTGGGCATTTAGGCCAAAGAAATGAGAACTGACATTTACGCCAACATCAGTACATGAATGTTTGTAACAGCTTTATCTGTAATCCTCAAACCCGGAAACAACCCAGATACCCTTCAACGGTGAATGACTGAAAGAACTGTGGTCCGTCCACACCAGGGAACACAATGAGTGAGCCACCGGCACCTGGGGGTCTGCAGAGAGCTGTGCCGAGCACCAAAGCCAGTCCCGAGAGTGACATTCTGTGGGATTCATTGACATCACATTCTTGAAATGGCAAAAGTACAGCCATGGGAACAGATGAGCAGTTGCTGGGGGCTGAGGAGGGGTGGGCTGCGGGAGACACGGGTGAGTCTCTCATGAGGGGCCGCAGGCAGGAGACGTCTGGGTCTGGCTGCACGGGCCGTGTCGACGTGCACCTCATGGCTGTGACACTGTCCTACAGTCTGGCACATAGCAGGGGCATCACACACGCATGTTGAATAAAAGGGCATGCAAATGACTATGAAGGGAGAGCAAAGGCTTCCTGCTAATTTACGAACAATGCGGGTGTAAGTGCATCGCAGTGAGCCGATTTTCAATCACCTGTCTATACAGCGACGCAGTCATCAACGGTGCATTTCAAGGCTCAGCCCCACTTAATCTCACAGGCTCCACCTGGCAAGCGGAGACTTTTCTGCATTAAGCCAAAGTCAACCGCGTGGCACGGCTCGGCTCCTGGCACTGGGACCAGGGCACAGGCACAGGAGGCCCCACGGGCATCAGGGCGGCTGCCGGCTCCACCCAGGGCCACTCACCTCCCGGAAGCCCTGCTCGAAGTGCCGAAGCTGCAGGCACTGCTCCAGTTTCTGCTGATGCTTTGCCCAGAACTCATCGAAGGCAGCCTCGGTTTCGTTCAGCTGGGCCAGGAGCCTGGGAGAGAGGAGGAGCTGACCGTCTGCGTGGCCCAGGGTGCCCCACACAACGTGGAGCACAGTGGGAGTTCCAGCGACCCCAAGGCTCACTCCACCCGGGCCTTCCTGAGATCCTGGCCTGCACTCACTCCCTGCACCCAAACCTGGGATCTGCAGACGCAGGCACTCAGGGCGTCAGCGAGGGAGGGAGGCCCTGGAGAAGGCATCAGGGGCCGTGTGCTTTCCTTCCTGCTTCTCTCCCTTTAGGTCACTGCGACGAGGCTGCACTGCCGAGTCTGTTCATTTCATTTTTATTTTTAAAAATTTAAAAACTTTTTTTTTTTTTTTTTTGAGCCGGAGCCTTGCTCTGTCGCCCAGGCTGGAGTGCAGTGGAGCTATCTCGGCTCACTGCAAGCTCCGCCTCCCAGGTTCGCGCCATTCTCCCGCCTCAGCCTCCTGAGTAGCTGGGACTACAGGTGCCCACCACCACATCCGGCTAATTTTTTGTATTTTTAGTAAAGACGGGGTTTCACCGTGTTAGCCAGGATGGTCTCAATCTCCAGACCTTGTGATCTGCCTGCCTCAGCCTCCCAAAGTGCTGGGATTACAGGCGTGAGCCACCGCTCCCGGCCAAAAACTTTTTTTTTTATTTATTTTTTGAGATAGGGTCTGGTTGTATCACCTGGGCTGGGTGCAGTAGTGCAATCTCGGCTCACTGCAACCTCTGCCTCCGAGTAGCTGGGACTCCAGCTGTGCACCACCCAGTCAGCCCCACGCCCACCCTGCCAGGCGTGTGCACGGATCAGCTTCACTTTACAGATGAGGAAACTGAGTCTTTGGGAAGCTGACACGGTGTCCGACACCAGCCAGGGCAAGGCCGACCCTCATGGGCTGTGCTCCAACCTCCGCCTTGTGGACCACAGCACCCCATCTACGAGGAGCCCCTCAAGGATGCGCCCTTCAGTCCCCGGGGCGTCTGGCGTGTCCCTGGCACAGAAGGCAGCTCAGGGTGTGGGCCACGCTGCATGGGAGTCAACGGCAGCTGAGAGTCAAAAGGACCAGCTCGGTCTAGGCCTGGGTGCGCCCCGCACGGCCCTGCCGGACAAGCCGCTATCCAGCTGTGTGGGCCCTGCTCCTCAGCTGGGAGGCGAGGCTGATAGCACCCACCAGCGAGGATGGGACAGGGGAGGCTTGGGGAGTCTTGGGGAGGACGGGATGGGTGAGGCTCGGGGAGCTCTGGGGGGTTGTGGGGGGTGCTCAGGTAGTTCTGGACATCCTAGAGCACCATGCCAACCACACAAATGCCCTACCCGGTGCTGCTATAAAGCTGGAAGCCTGGCCGGGCGCGGTGGCTCACGCCTGTAATCCCAGCACTTTGGGAGGCCGAGGCGGGCGGATCACAAGGTCAGGAGATCGAGACCACGGTGAAACCCCGTCTCTACTAAAAATTACAAAAAATTAGCCGGGCGCGGTTGTGGGCGCCTGTAGTCCCAGCTACTCGGGAGGCTGAGGCAGGAGAATGGCGTGAACCCGGGAGGCGGAGCTTGCAGTGAGCCGAGATCGCGCCACTGCACTCCAGCCTGGGCTGGGCGACAGAGCGAGACTCCGTCTCAAAAAAAAAAAAAAAAAAAAAAAAAAAAAAAAAAAAAAAAAAGCTGGAAGCCCAAGGGAGGAATATGAGAATCACACTTTTACAATGAAAGTAAGAAACACTAGCTGCAGCGAGGAGAACCCCAAGCTTTCTCCCTGTCCGTGGAAGCCCTGCTCGGAACGCAGCAGCCCCACGTCTAAGGCCTCTGCTTCCCCTAACGTCTCCTTCATGCCTGCAAAAGGGCGTTTGCTCTAGGAAATTGCCCCTAGAACAGCGGCTTTCTGTGGGGTTCAGGAGAAACGCATTTCAGCAGGAGGAGCCAGGTCCACACAGAGGCCTGGAGGCTGGCTGCTGTGCTGGCCCCGGCCAGGAGGGGGGCTGCCTGCCGCGTGGCTTGCCATTTCCGTGGCCTCTTTCTTTCGGAGAGGCTGTGTGCCTGAGAGGATCCTTCCCTGGACTCGGACAGCACAAGGGCAGGAAGGCGGCCGGGCCTCACCTCTGCACGGTGGCCTGGTTGTCGAGCTGGTCCTGGTTCACGCCGGGCTCTGAGCCCTCAGCCTGCAGCTCCCCGAGGCTCTCCAGAACGCTGTGCCCCTCTTTCAGTGCCAGCCTCAAATCCTCCTGTGGAGAGAACGCAGCCTTGCACCCCGGCCCCATCCAGGCGCTCAGCGCAGGCCAGTGGTGAGGCCTTGTGGGGCCTTGCTCTTGAGGTGGCGGGGACTGAGGAGGGGGTCAACCCCTGACTCCTGAGTCTTTCCAGTCTCTTCTGTGGGTTCGTGCGGGCAGGGCAGGCCGATGTGGGGGACTCCCTCACTCCCGTGTGCCCCGGGGCAGAATTGCCGTTACAGGTCACTCAGGGCAACAGGTTATGGTGAGAGTCACCGGAGACCCAGAGACACCAGGCAACCAGAAGACCAGGAGACCAAGAGACCCAGAGACCAGGAGACCAGGAGACCCGGAGACCCAGAGACCAGGAGACCAGGAGACCCGGAGACCAGGAGACCAGGAGACCAGGAGATCAGGAGACCCGGAGCCCAGGAGCCCAGGAGCCCAGGAGCCCCGGAGACTAGGAGACCAGACAACCAGGAGACCAGGAGACCCGGAGACCAGGTAACTAGGAGACCAGGAGACCAAGAGACCCAGAGATCAGGAGACCAGGCTTTCTCATGGTGCCTGCTCCTGGTCCTCACAGTGTCCTCACGGTGGAGTGGCCGGGCGAGCACAGAGGCACAGTCCTCAGGGACACACCAGCAGGTCATGGCCCTGGGCCACCGTGCTGCAAAGCCAGAGGCAGAACAGCAGGGAGCATGTGCTCCTCAGAATACATTTGTCTCAGCAAGGGCTGTGGACACGTGAGCACTGGGAGTTTTCTGCGAACAGAACTCCAACCACCACTTCATCGCCTGCTCGGCATGAGAAAGCGGCACAGACATCCTGTCTCGGTCACACTCAGAAGCCACAGAGCAGTCTATTCGGGAGCTCCCTGCAGAGACAGCCAAAAGCGCTTGAGAGGAGAGCCGCCCCCGGTCCCCCTCCTGAAGCCACGGCCGCCCAGGGCCAATGGTTGACCCAACGCCATAATGGCAGCCGCAGCTAGCATGCTACAGGGTTCATTTTTGCTGCTTTTATTCCATCCTCATCGGAGAAGTTGCCCAGCTAATCGCCATCAAAAGGCATCTCAAGCCCGCTGACTTCTTGGTTTCACGTGCTGCCAACACGAACTCCCATGGGGACGGAAGACCCCCCGCAGCTTCTGACCGGAGCCCCTGCAGCCTCCAACCGGAGCGCCCCCACATACCTTCGCCTTGTCCTTCTTCTCTGTGTGCGCACACAGCACTGAGCTCGTCGACTGGACGTCATTGGGCAGCTCTGTTTCGGCCAGCTCGGTCCCGAAGGACTGCAGCATCTGAGCCGTATGCTTCACCATGAGGGCGAAACTTTCGATGGCCTTGGAGACAGAGAAAACACAATTGCACGCCTTGTGCACTGCACCCACCTCCTGCTGCCCTGAAAGCAGACACCGGCGGAAACCGTTCCCGCGCAGACCCATCAGGCGAGGTTAGCTAATGCGAGGACAGTGAACACCCTCCCACAGCATCCTGCCCTCCTTGACCTCTTAAGAAACATACCAGGCCACTCTACACATGTGCCCGTCACCTAGAGTCGCCTGTGCCTGTACCGCCTCTCCCTGTCGAGCAGTGAGTGTTGCAAACCACAACGCAAGAGTTTTTTTTTTTTTCGTCTCCAAGCCCAGAGAAAGCCACTCCCAAACTTATTACTCATGTTACTTCTTTACAATGACTAAGGTCCACCGAGACCATCTCCTCATTCTTGGGAAAGAAAACGACTGTTAATGTGAACATGTTTTTGGAAAAGGCCGTGCTGTGACGCGAGAGCAATTCCGTGGAGGTGCTCGAGCTGGTAGCAGCCAGCCCCGGCCCCCACCGGCCCTGACGCAGCTCACCGTGCGCTGGCACAGCCACCGGGAGTGGCAATAGTCCAGGGTCCCGCCCAGGTCCTCGGTCAGCTGCGACTTATCGATGTAACCGTGTAAGTCTGGTACGGAGCTCAGCATTATGACCTGGAGAAGAAAGGGAGTCGGTGGTGGTGTTTGGGATTATTGTTGGCTCCCGAAAGAGCTGCCCCATCAGCAGAACACACAGCAGCACAGAGGGCACCACGTCTGCCTGGACGCTGCGGGCGGCTGTGCGGCTGGGGGCACCTGGACGCTGCGGGCGGCTGTGCGGCTGGGGGCACCTGGATGCTGCGGGCGGCTGTGCGGGTGGGGGCACCTGGACACGGTGGGCGGCTGTGCGGATGGGGGCACCTGGACACGGTGGGCGGCTGTGCGGATGGGGGCACCTGGACACGGTGGGCGGCTGTGCGGATGGGGGCATCTGGACACGGTGGGCGGCTGTGTGGATGGGGGCACCCGGACATGGTGGGCGGCTGTGTGGACGGGGGCGCCTGAACGTTGTGGGCAGCTGTGCAGGCAGAGGTGCCTAGACGCTGTGGGTGGCTGAGCGGATGGGGATGCCTGGACGCTGTTGGTGCCTGTGCAGATGGGGGTGCCTGGATGCTGTGGGCAGCTGTGTGGACAAGGGCGCCTGGACATTGTGGGTGGCTGTGTGGACAGGGGTGCCTGGCTTCGGACCTGTGTGGACCCGGGTGTGGGTCCCAGCTGCCCTCAGGCCAACCGCCCACTCTCTGTGTCTCGGCTGCCTCCTTCGTAAATGGGCATGTTGTGCCTGAGCTGATCACACCACGGCGAGGAGCCAATGACGCTGTCGGAGGTGCACAAAACCCAACGCAGAGTGGCCTGTGATGGCCACGGACACGCAGCAGGCGTTTACACCTCCTCCAGCAACATCATCAGACAGTGCTCTGATGGGAAAGATGCTCATTTTTATCCCTGTTCCTGCCAAAAACACCCCGCGGTCATTGCAGACACCAGCTGAAATCGACACCCCAGCGCCGAGGCCGGACGGGGAGAGGCTGGCAGTTCCCGCACTGTCATGGTTACGCGGGAAACCCGTGCTTGCGACGGCCGCATAAGCTCCATGTGCCTTGTCTTCGTTTCTCTGCCTTTCTCTTGCCCTTTTTGAGGCCACTCCATCCGTGGGTTTGGATAAAATCTAGGCTTGGCTTTGCAAGCTCAGACGGGACCACAAAATGGGTCTCCCGAGGTTTAGCTCAAGGGTTATTTGACACCACACAATGTATTATTAAATACCATATCAGTCTAGAGTGGGGACTCTCAACTGGGGGTGATTGTGCCAGACAGCCATGGCAGCAGAGGTGCCAGGGCCACCGTTCTCCCTAACGTCTCCTTTCTAGGGCTGAGTTCAGCAGCCAGCCCTGAAACACGGACACACACGGGTCAACAACTGCATCCTTCACATCATCCACTCTGTAACTTCAAGAATTATCTTTTTTTTTTTTTTTTTAGACGGAGTCTTGCTCTGCCACCCAGGCTGGAGTGCAGTGGCCGGATCTCAGCTCACTGCAAGCTCCGCCTCCCGGGTTCACGCCATTCTCCTGCCTCAGCCTCCCAAGTAGCTGGGACTACAGGCGTCCGCCACCTCGCCCGGCTAGTTTTTTGTATTTTTTAGTAGAGACGGGGTTTCACCGTGTTAGCCAGGATGGTCTTGATCTCCTGACCTTGTGATCCGCCCGTCTCGGCCTCCCAAAGTGCTGGGATTACAGGCTTGAGCCACCGCGCCCAGCCAACTTCAAGAATTATCTAAGCGGGGCTGTGAGTTTGAAGATGCTGCTGATTTTTGTGAAACCCATTTTGATGGCTTGCTGTGGAGCCACTGTGCAGGGGAGCCTGTGGCATGGATGACCCATGAGGTCGGCCTTGCTCCCCGTGACACATCTGTGGTCACAAAGCCTATGGCTACTGTGCTGTGCCTGCCAAATAGGAGGGAAGGAGGGCACACGGAGTTATCTCTATCATAAGCACCATAACACGCACACGCCACTGCAAGAGGTGCCGTCCGCAGGGCGCTGAGCTGCACACACAATGCCTAGCTGGTCCTGGTGTCAGGACACAAGCCTCCCACTGCCCACGAGTCCCTGCTCTGCACGGTTCTGTCACTGGTTGCCTCTAGGGAATGGACGGTTCAGAAACTAAGGCTTCTCCAAGGCTACAAAAAATGGTGCATGCACAGAGTTTCCCAATGGCTTGGAAGCCGGTGGTTCTGGGGCCACCAAAGCACGATGGCACACAGCCCCATGGGGTGCCATGCAGACCACCCTGCACCTGCAGTCACTGCTCCAGACCAGGCACCAGGGTCACAGGCGACACCTGGAGTGGACTGCATGGGGGTGGGCAGAGTGGATGGGGCCTTGTGGCCCCCAGGGCTGTCTTGGGCAGGGGGAGAGGAGGGGGAAAGGGAGGAGGAGGGGGAGGGGAAAAAGGGGGGGAGGGGGAGGGGAGTGGAAGGGGGCAGTACACGGGGGAAAGGCCCCAGGCCGTTTTCCTCCCTGTCAGAGAAGGGCTCTTGCACGTTTGGCATTGAGGTTGTAGCACAATGAGGGTGGGGAGGGAGGGCTTGTGCCACCTGATTCCCAGGGCACAGGGAGTAGTTTCACAGCGAGCGACCTGCACCCCAGATTCCCTGGCTTCCAGCAGCATCTGGCTGGTGCCATGGGAGGCTCTCAGGTGCCTGGTGCTGGCCCATATGTCTCTGTTCTTTGTGGCAGAGAAGATGTGAGCTCGCCGAGTCAGCTGACCAGGGCTCTCAGGGGGAGCTGACACAGCTGGGGCTGGTGACCGGGCTCCACAGGCTCCAAGAGACTTTGTGAAGCCTTTGTTCTTTAAAGGACAGCGGATCAGGGCAGAAGGTGCTTTCTCAGTGGGCAGTGCTGGGAGCCGCTGCCCTGTGCCGTACTATGTGGTGGCGATGGGGCAGGGGTCACCCCGTTGGCTGCTCCAGGACAGGTCTGGCCCATCCCTGTCAGCAGTGGGTGCTCCCTCCCAGGTCCAGGGACGCTTACAGCCCCCTCCCCAGCCCTTCTCTCATCCCTGGGGTGCAGGCAGGGCCTGGGCTGAGTTCCTCGCAGGTGGGCCGGGGGGACTGTCAGTCCTTAGGGTCCCGAGTTCTACAGTTTTCCTGGGGGTAGGAATGTCACGTGACCCGCGTCCTGATGGGACGCCCACACAGTGGCCTGTCTGGGGTTGATGCTCTGTGTACCCCGGTGGGGTGGGGGCTGGGGCGGGGGCGGAGGAAGAAAGGACTGCACGACCTCTGACGCGTTGAGGAAGTGCAGCTTCCCACCAGGTCCTACAGGGTTTTGTTGACCACGTGGCCCTGAAGTCAGCTCCTCCAGGATTTTGATGATCACAGATGAGCCAGGACGGCAATTAGTTCCGTTCTGCTCCCGCAGGATGGGGGGAAGGGGGGCGGAACTTACCGGCACCTTCATCTTAAAGTCATCTCTATTGAATTTGAAAGCGATGTCGGAGAGAGTCCTTTGGAAAAAACCCGTCGGGCGAAGCACAAGGACGAGCTGCAGGTTTGCCGGGAAAGATGCCTGCGAGAGAGGGCGAGAGACAAGAGCCTGCAGCGCGCTCTGCGGACAGCGGCCCCCCTTGCGCGGTGCCTGCACACTGGGCTGACCGGGGAGGCACAGTTCGTGGGCCACACATCCTCAAAGCGGCAGGTTTACACCGAGAAAAATATGGTAGAGATGCTGGCCTCTGTGAGAAGCATCACCCTTTTCTAAAAGAAAAGAAAAGCCACATGCCTTGGTAGAACGTTATGCTGCTTACACATGGAAAAGTCAAAAGCTTACAACAGTTGTTAGGGGCTGAACTGTGTCCCCCCCAAGTTATCATGTTGAAGCCTAACTCCCAGTGCCTCCGAATGTGACCTTGGTTGGTGACGGGGTCTTTACAGAGGTAACCAAGAGAAAACGAGGTCATCAGGGCGGGCCCTGATCCCAGCACGGCGTGGAGAGCCCCCAGAGAAGATGCTGGTGGAGGTCGGGGCAGTGCTTCCACACCCAGGGACACCCGGGAAGCAGCCAGGCCAGAAGCTGGAGAGAGGCCTGGGGCAGAGAGATGTTCCCTGTAGCCTCTAGCCTCGTAGCTCAGAAGGAGCTGGCCCGGCCACACCTGAGCTCAGATCCCGCCTCCAGGGCTGGGAGGGAACGCGCTTCTGTGCCTCCAGCGGCCAGTCTGTGGTTACTTTGTTACAAGGCCCCAGGAAACCAAGACACTTGTCAAATTTTATAAAAGCCACATAGACACATATGTGTGTTACCTACAAAAATAAAAATAATCTTGGATCCTGGTGCATACACACGGCCTTGGACACAGTTACATGAATTTATGTGGAAACCGGCTCTGCCTCCTACAAAGCGTGGGACCTTGGGCAGGTCACTCCCCTTCTCTGTGTCTCAGCTTCTCCATTGGGAAAGTGGGCAGAGCGGCAGTGCCTACTCGTGACACCCTTTCGAAGATGAAATGGACCAAGGCATGCGTGGCGTTCAGTGGGCGCCTGCACCAAGGAAGCGCTCAAAAGCCACGATGATAGACGTGCAGTGACAGCTGCTCTTGACGCCAAGTTAAGTTCAGATGCTGAAATCCAGGGAGACCCCATCACCAAAAAAGAAATTGTGAAGAAACTGAGTTTGATTTCTGGATAACTAAGTTAAATGCACCTAAAATCCGACATATAGAAAAGAATGGCATTGCCCTAAAGCCCGAAAGGAATATAGCAGCAAGGACTGGAGGAGGAGTGACTGCCTCATCAGGATGTCCTGACTGGCCACTGCCCCGGCCACACTCAAATGTCCAGGCTGGTCTAGCAAGGACGATAAGAAGAGGGCCCTGAGGTCAGGAAGCTGGGGAGGGTCTGAAGTCAGGAGACGCGTGGGGTGTGGGTCAAGGCTGGGCCCTCCGGCCACGCTGGCTGCAGGGACACCTGGGTTCATCTCTACTGCTGACAACATGGTCTCAGGCGGGAATTCTAGATTGCGCACCCCAAGTACCAACCCAGCTCTGGGATTACAACATAAGCAGCTGGGACCTCACTCAGGATTATACAGTGCCTTTTCCACAGTTGTGGGATCCTAGACCTTGACAAGTCTGTCCTCAGCACCCAAACTCTCAGCACTCACACACTCAGCACCCAAACAGCGCCAAAACACTCAGCACCCAAACACTCAGCACCCAAACACTCAGCGCCCAAATACCCAGCGCCCAAACACACAGCACCTAAACACTCAGCACCCACTCAGTGCCCAAACACTCAGCACCCACACAGTGCCCACTCAGCACCCAAACACACAGCACCTAAACACTTAGCACCCAAACACTCAGTGCCCATTCAGCACCCAAACAGGGCCAAGACACTCAGCACCCAAACACTCAGAGCCCAAACACTCAGCACCCAAACACTCAGAGCCCAAACACTCAGCACCCAAACACTCAGCACCCAAACACTCAGCACCCAAATACCCAGCACCCAAACACACAGCACCCAAACACACAGCACCCAAACACACAGCACCTAAACACTCAGCACCCACTCAGTGCCCACTCAGAACCCACTCAGCGCCCATACAGCACCCAAACACTCAGCGCCCACTCAGTGCCCACCCAGCACCTAAACACACAGCACCCACTCAGTGCCCACCCAGCACCTAAACACACAGCACCCAAACACTCCGTGCCCACCCAGCACCCACTCAGTACCCAAACACACAGCACCCAAACACTCAGCACCCAAACACTCAGTGCTCACTCAGCACCTAAACACACAGCACCCAAACACTCAGCACCCAAACACACAGCACCCAAACACACAGCACTCAAACACACAGTGCCCAAACACTCAGCACCCAACACTCAGCATCCAAACACACAGCACCTAAACACTCAGTGCCCAAACCCACAGCACCCAAACAATGCTGAAACAGTCAGCATCCACTCAGTGCCGAAACACTCAATACCCAAACACTCAGCACCCAAACACTCAGCACCCAAACACTCAGCACCTAAACACTCAGCACCCAAACACTCAGCGACCACTCAGCGTCGAACCACTCAGCACCCAACCACTCAGCACCCAAACACACAGCACCTAAACACTCAGCACCCAAACACTCAGTGCCGAAACACTCAATACCCAAACACTCAGCACCCACTCAGCACCCAAACACTCAGCACCCAAACACTCAGCACCCAAACACTTAGCACCCAAACACTCAGCACCTAAACACTCAGCACCCAAACACTCAGCGACCACTCAGCGTCGAACCACTCAGCACCCAACCACTCAGCACCCAAACACACAGCACCTAAACACTCAGCACCCAAACACTCAGTGCCGAAACACTCAGCACCCAAACATGAACCATGAGCTGCATTTCAGGTCACCTGACTGCCTCGTAGGAATTAAAACCAGAGATGTGCCCCCGCACCATATGCATAAACTGAGGGCTCAGTCATTGGGCTGCTGCCCTCCCTGTCCAGGGTAGGTGGACAATGTCCTGTCGCTGGCTGGACACTGCACACCTTTCCCACAGGGCCCCTCCCATGGAGACCTCTGCTTCATCTGCATTGCGTGGGGAGGGCAGGGACCACAGCCCTCAGTGGCCGGCACACTCAGCAGGTGCTCTGTGGGTGTCTGCTGTGGAGTGGATGAGGGAGGGGAGGCTGATGGCTCTCGGGGGACCGTCCTGCCTCCGTTGCCCTCCACACCCATTCCCTCCACCTGCGGCCCTCAGGGAAGTGCTCTGGAGGGGCCCTGCATCTGAGCCCTCTCTGCCCCACTGTTTCACACGACGCCTGGATGTAGACTAAGGCCACAGCCGTTCACCTTCTGCAGGGCGCACGCGTGGGTGAGATGCTGTGACGGACAGGCTGAATTACAAGCAGGGAATCGTGAGCTGAGCATCTGTGGGGAGCGTGATCCTGGTGGACGGGATGCCTGGGCAGCTCTCCTTCGAGAAGCAAGCCCCAAAGAGTGGGATGCCCCAGGGCAGGTTCTGTGTCTCCGCAACGAGCAGACTGGAAATCCTTCACACTACTGTGAAATTGGCCACGACTACTTATGGAAAACCACTGTTTTTCTGGAGGTGCAATGAATCATGCTCTTCCACATTTCACTGTCACTTTTATCACCTGGATCTTTAAGGACAGGCTGAGAGCCTGAAGCTCGGAGATGAAGCTGGGTGTGTGGCGGAGGGGCCACGTCTCCAGCAGGTGCAGCTCATTTGCCCCTAAAGCCTCTGGGAGTGAAGCGCACCCCAGCAGCAAGGCTGGCTCCTGGAGGCTCTGCCAACATTAAACACGACCCCCTCTTCCTTGGCTCAGTTTTAGTGTTTCGTATTTTAAGTTATTGGATCATTATATTAAATAGAATAAATTGGAAGATCCTAGCTGAGTGAGAAGGTGCTAATGATGTACACAAACACATACTCTGAATAAATATAACAGCAAATTAAATTTTCTCTAAATTGGAGCTGACCATTTGTATTAAAAGCTGGAGAAAGGTCTAAAATAAAAACTTTATTTTAAAAGATGGGGGTAAGTATAAATGGTAACTGGATGAAGAATTTGGGATGGAGGCTGTCAGGTCAAGTCTTTTTGTAAATTACTCAACAATAAAGTAATCCTAAGAGTGTAATAAGTTTCTATGTAATATGAAAACAATATTGCTTTTTCTGGGCTGACCTGGATGAACTTAGGAACAGATATGTGTGATGACCACAGCATTGTAGTCTGGAGATAGAAAAAGAGTTCGCTGGTTTCTGAGTTAATATTCTTAGAGACTCACAAAATAATCAATGCATATATTTACCAATGCAGCTAAGGCCCACAGGACACACTGGGAACTCTGTAGAACTGGGTACTTTGGGGAACTCTGTTTGAAAAACCCTCCCCAAGTTCAAATCACCTTCCTTAAGGTCTGCTCCAAGCCACACTTATCCAGCTTGACATTATATATTTAATTTCAGAGCAGCTGAAACCTCGCCAATTACACTTGTCTGACAGCAGCCAAAAAGCAAACACAAGTTTACATAAAAATATGCATTTGAAAGTCTGTTTGTGTCTCAGCATTAACAGATGAAGAAAACTTTGGAGCCGGAATCAGAGATGCTGGACCGGGTGAGGAAAGCAATGGGTGTGGACCCCGTTCCCGTGGACGTTCGGATGTGAGTGCTCGGGATGGCTGCTGCTGTGTGCGTGAGGCCATCGCTCCTAAGACCAATTCTAAACCACAGCGCGGCCGTTTGGAGACTGGTCGCCTAGCAAATGCTCCTCTAGAAAGCCTGGGAGAAAACACAGGGAGCATCTGCACACACACTTCCAACCGCACTCCCACTCCAGAATGTACAATAGTCTCCATGAATTTCACAGGAAGCAGATCTGGAGAACAGGCATACATTCCGGATCCTGAGATTGGACTCAATGACATTTGGGCGGGGACTACTATGAAAACAGGACAGTCTGTTGATTGATTGATGGGAGGGAGCTCACCGTCTCTCCCACACTCACCCCACAGCTCAAGCCAACCCCCAGAACCTCCCCCCGGCTTCTCAGCAGACCCTAGCAAAATTCTGCCAAGGTTCTGCCCAGCGTTGGTTGCATCTCACGGATTCGGAGCCATGTGAACCGAGCTCACATCAAGAGCTGAGGAGTATTCAGTTGTTTTTCTGGTCAACTTGTTAACTGGTCAGTTGTTTTTCTGGTCCCTAAGGACCAGGACCCTGAAGGGGCGTGCATGTTTACTTTGCAATCAGTGCAAAACCTCACCCTGCAGAGGTGGAGAGTAGAGGAAAGATCACTGGAGACACAGCTGCAGGGACACAGGAGGTGATGGAGTAAGAAATGGAGGGAGGCTCCCAGGCAGGTGTGGATGCAGACGCCAGGCACCTGCCACTCCCCTCGAAAACACAGCCCTGTGGCAACCACCACGGAACCACCCATTCAGGCAGAAACGGTCAGTGGACACCTCAGCCACGGGACCTTCGCCCTGTCCTGAGCATCACCACACACCACCCACTGATGACCAAGAGGAGAGGCACCTTCTCCTGGGGAAATTCGGACGCCTCCTTGGCCGTCTGAGCACACGAGACCACCCCAATCGCGGGACACATGGACATCCTGGGCCTCCACGGGCTGTCCCAGAAGCTCACCCACCAGGATTCCCACCCCAAAGGACCATGTGGAACCTAATTACAAGGAAACCACATGAAAGGATATTCCACAAAGCAACTGGCTTCAACCCTTTGCAAATCTCAATCTCATAAAAGACAGAAAGGAAACAAAAACCAACAACTGGGTGGATTAGAGACGTCCGAGAAGGGTGGACAGCCGACGTGGACGTCCTTCACCGGACCTGGATTTATTAGAGACGACCGAGAAGGGTGGACAGCCGACGTGGACGTCCTTCACCGGACCTGGATTTATTAGAGACGACCGAGAAGGGTGGACGGCCGACGTGGACGTCCTTCACCGGACCTGGATTTATTAGAGACGACCGAGAAGGGTGGACAGCCGATGTGGACGTCCTTCACTGGACCTGGATTTATTAGAGACGACCGAGAAGGGTGGACGGCCGACGTGGACGTCCTTCACTGGACCTGGATTTATTAGAGACGACCGAGAAGGGTGGACAGCCGACGTGGACGTCCTTCACTGGACCTGGATTTATTAGAGACGACCGAGAAGGGTGGACAGCCGACGTGGACCTGGATTTTAACAAAATATAGGAAGGACATGACAGGGCATGTGGAAAAAGCCCCACGTGTGGGTGACCAGAGCGTAGTGTTGCCGCAATGCTGACCCGCCTGTGGTTACATGGCCTGTGGTTACGTGGCCCATGGTTACATGGCCTGTGGTTACGTGGGGGGTGGCTCCTCTCAGGAGACACCATGTCAGCAATCCGGGAGGAACAGACGCGATGGCAGAGCCAGCTCTCACCAGCAAAACGTGTGTGTGTCTGTGTTTATGTGATGTGTGTATATGTGTATATGTGTGTGTGTGTGATGTGTGTCTCTGTGTCTGTGTGATGTATGTTTCTGGGTGTATGTGTGTGTGTGTGATGTGTGTGTGTTTATGTGATGTATGTGTATATATATGTGTCTGTGTGTGTTCTATGTGATGTGTTTTGTGTCTGTGATGTCTGTGTGATGTGTGTCCGTCTGTGTCTATGTCTGTGTGTGATGTGTCTGTGTGTTTCTGTACACACACACACACACGAACGGGCACTTTGTTAATGACCACAGCTGAGGATTGTTCACTGTGAGACTCCAGAGTTGTCTGTAGGTCTGAAATTTTTCTGAACTGAGAGTTGAGAGGAAGAAGACACGTGGCTGCTACAGCTCATGGCTCTTCCCCTCCACGCGTGGGGCAGCGGCATCTCCCCCCCCCCCGATCCAACCTTCACTCAAATGCCTGAGCCACCAGAATGCAGGGCTCTGACTCCGTGCCATGAGCTCTAAGCTGAAAAAATAAACCAGGCAAATACTGTCGCTCCAGGCATCAAGGGTAGTGAAGAGCAGGACTGGAGAAGCCTCAGCAACCAGTCCCTGGCCCCTCACCGGCAAGGCCTGGCTCTGGGTCATCAGTCAGGGAAGCCGGCGTGACCTGCAGGGTCCACGGCCCCACACGGAGCCTCACGAGGCACCTGGTCCCAGGGAGCCCAGGCAGGATCCTTCCTCTTCTCTGGGAGAAAAAGCCGCTGAGTGAGCCTGGGTCTCAGAGCTCTTTTTCTCTGTTTTTATCTTTTTTAAAAAAATGTTTCTACATTTAACTGACAAATCATGATGGTATCTACTTATGGGGCACCCAGTGATGTTTTGCTACAGGTATCCTCAGTGGATTGATTAAATCAAGCCAATTAACCGATCCGTCACCTCACCCACTCACCATTTTTCTGTGCTGAGGACATTTAAAATAGATTCTTTCAGCAATTCTGAAATAAACATTTGGTGTGGTTGGAATGTTCGTCCCTATGAAACTTCGAGACTCATGGCAGCTTTGAGAGGTAGTACCTGTCAGAGGCGACTGGGTCAGGACGGCCCCACCCTCATGAATAGATTCACCCATTCATGGATTCACGGATTAATGGGCTGTCGTGGGGGTGGGTGGGGGCCTGGTGGCTTTATAAGCAGGGGAGGCAGCCCCGCACTGGCTCCCTCTCCCCTCGCCAGGTGAGGCCCTGCACCGCGTCGGGACCCACCAGCAAGAGGGATCTCACCAGATGTGGCCCTCAACTGTAAGGCGTGAATTCTTTTTCGTTGTGAAGTGCCCAGTTCCAGATGCCCTGACATGTAAGCAGCAGACCTGGACTAAGACAACCTCGTTATTAACTGCATCGCCTCGGAGGTCTTTAGAGAGAGCAGCAGTGTGGCTCGTGCTGCCATTACTGGACCCTTGGATTCCACATTCCGGAAATACACAGTGAAGAAGGGCTGGGGGCCTCTGGATCTCCCACCCTTGCTAGATATCTCAAGCCTGTTAAATCCTCGCGTAGGTGAGAGGAGCGAACCTTCGGATGAAGGACAGTCGCTCTCAGCATCATGGAAGCCTCACGCATGAACCTGCACCACCCACCACCACGGCCCTGGGTCCCCCGGAGCAGGGAGAGAGCTCGGGTTTCAGAGACAGAAAGGCCCAGGCCACCCCCAGGGCCGCCCCACCCCATCGGCCGGTTCCCTACTGCCCCAAAGCCCAGCTCCTCCACCTATAATCGGGGGTTGATGAACGCGCAGCGTGCGCCGAATGCATTCGCCACAGCAGCTGGTGCGTAGGAGACACCCCGCAGGTCCTGGTCTCCTTCCATCCACCGCGGCGGGACTGTGCTCACTGGGGCAGGTGCTTGCTGCACTCAGCAGCTATGTTCGGAGAAAGCTCAGCCACACTGGGAAGAGCTGGGTCCCCCATACCCCCGAGTAGCCACGGTTATGTAGCGTGCATTTCAGTTCCCTGCCCTGGGGGACGGTCTCGCCTCTTCAGAGAGGGGCACACAGACCTGGTCCTCTCTCCCTCGACAGCCAGCGCTCTAGCCCCTGACCCCAGGGCTGCTTTGTGTTCCCAGGGGAAGCTCCTCGCCCGCTCCATCTGGACAACTCCTCCTCCCGTCAGGTTCTCATCAAGCATCACCTCCGCCGGGAAGTCCTCCTGGAGTTAGCACCGCTCCCACTGCCCCCCACCCTGTCCCCGCCTCCACTGCCCCCACCGCCACCGCCCCCACGGTCAGCTCCTCCGCGAAGCCCCAGAAGCTGGCAGAGGAGAGGAATCCGGTCGCAAGGCCGCACACAATCGTACTTTGCCAACGTGAAAAATCTGCTGGACAACCTGGAAGTCCAAGGTCCCTCAGACACCTCGTTTTCTACCTTTCCTGCACACACAGAAATGCACCGGCGTTACAGGAAAAAAGTTCTGGCCCCATGTAGTCTAAAAATCAGATTCACTTTCTCCAGCCACCACTTGAGGATCTAGATTTAGTCTGATTTAGGCTATAGCTCTAAACATGTATACACTCTATTACAAAACCCCAAAATGTGAGCACACACACTCACACCAGCACACACACACACTCACACACTGGCACACACACACTCACACACCAGCACACACACGCACACACTCACACGCACACACATGCACACTCACACACATCACACTCACACACACGCACACACATGGTACAGTGGAAGAGGGTTAGATTTTGCAACAGCATTTTACAAAAGATGCTTCTATCTGAGGACCGAACAACTAAGGGAGAAGAGATGTGTGAGTTCTCGGAGGAGGGTCTCGTCCTTCTGCTGTTGTTGGGTGCTGGAGACCCCGCGTGGGTAGCGGTGAACATATCCTGCTCCCACACGCCCTCAGCCTCACACAGGCCTTGCTCTGGATGGAGGCACGGGGAGCCTGGTTTTAGGAACACTGGATTTTGGCTCTTCCAATGTCTTATTTTTCTATTCCAAGCCATGCTGAAGGCATCCCAAAAAGAAAAAAGAACACCCCAAATTAGGGAAAGCTCAGCTCTTAAGACAGCACATATGGTGGCTAAAAATAGCCCGGATCACGGCACATTATGTAAGTGCTGCGTCTCCCTCGGTGGCCAAGCGCTTGGAGGTAAAGTCTCTGCCACGGTCTTGCTTTGTGGCGCCCGCAGCACCGTGAGCTGGGCACCCTGGTGGGGTCAGGCAGCTGGAGCCTGTGTCTGTTTGGAAACCTGCTTGAGGGCTCGGCTGGCCTAGGCTGTTGCTAAGTGCTGGTTTTCCCAAAGCCACTTTAGGCGGAAGCCTAGGCCAGTCAAAGCTCGCCCGTTGAGGCCTGGAGCCCAGGGGGTGGTGTCCAAGTGCCTCCTGCAGGCACTACTTGGTGCACCCACGTCAGGTCAACTGCACCATCTCCAAAAAACTGAACCAAAATGCCCAAGGGGTCATCCCTGGTCTGCCCTCTCCAGGAACTGAGTGGCCCATGGACAGAGCCTGGGGCCTCCTCCCAGCCCCACCACCCACCCCTTCCTCACTGCAGAGACCCGTGTCTCTCCTGGTCTGCCCAGCACCTGGGCTTGGCCGGGTCCGCGGCTGCCCTGGCTCCCTTGCCCAGTGACCCTCCGAGTCTCAGTTCATGCACAACCAGCTCCTACGACAGTGCCATCACCGCCCACCCCCCAACCTCCTGCCTCCTTGGCCTTGTGGCCCACTTCTCCTTCATGAAACCACGGTTCTGCGCTCTGTGTCTGCTGGCCCATCCAACGTCCACCATCATTGTCTCCTGTTGGTTGCTCATGCCCCAAACCCTCCTGGAGGCGGCCTGGCTCTGGGCAGCAGGGGCCTGGGGACAGGAAGACGCCCTCTCCGGGGTCAGAGCCCAGGTGGATGGGGCCTGGCATGTGGGGCCTGACTGTGCCCCCTTCCCACGGCTCAGCCGCCCTCCCAGCTGCTCCCTGCCACCCCTGCCTGTGACCCCATCGTGATCCCCCTCAACTGTCCTCGCCCAGCTGGCGGTGGGCCTTGTTCATTTCCTCCCTCACATCCGTGATGCCTGGGCAGTGCCCGGGACAGAGAAAAGCCTCAGTACCTGCTGACCACACAAACAGAGTCTGTGTATTGATACAACTATAAATTTTCATACAAGAAAGATGGCGTTCAGAGAGAATTCTGGGTGATTTTGCTGGAAAATGCTGGCTTCTATTACTTCCAAACCAGTGTCAGTGAACTCTGAGAATTAAAGGAAGGACAGAAAAAGTCGTATTTTTATGGTAGAAGAATCAAACAAAAATAAAAACTCAAACACTAAGCTGGCGGTGTGTGCCAGGTTGAGGCAGGGTCAGGAACGGGGATTGGCAGTGGTGAGGGGCAGAGGGGGGCCGTGGGGGTGCAAGGAGATGCCTCATCCCAAAGACTTAGGTGAAAACCAGCAGCTCAGGGACAGGCTGGCACCAAACAATGAAGGCTGTGGGCACTGGAGCAGTGATGATGTTCACAAGACAGAGCTTTCAAGATGAGTCAATCTGCTTCAGAAATTCATCCGATCACACACTCGGGGAGCGGAACAGGACACTCGGCAGCTGAAGATCAATGCCTAAATCACGGGTCTGCTGGGGGCTACTTCACTAGCCTGTAGGGTGACCTCGCAGAAATATTTTGCTTTTAGAAAATGATTTTTGTATTTCTTAAAAAGTAGCCTCGTATATGGGGAAGCTCTTGTCACCTAACCCAGGAGTGACTGATTTATCTGAGAGACACACGTGGTAATGCGTGAGCAGAGGGGCTGGGGCACACGTAGTGAGGTGTGAACAGAGGGGCCAGAGCACACGTAGTGAGGTGTGAGCAGAGACGCTGGGGCACACGTAGTGAGGTGTGAGCAGAGGGGCCAGGGCACATGTAGTGAGGTATGAACAGAGACGCTGGGGCACACGTAGTGAGGTGTGAGCAGAGGGGCCGGGGCACATGTAGTGAGGTATGAACAGAGACGCTGGGGCACACGTAGTGAGGTGTGAGCCGAGGGGCCGGGGCCCACGTAGTGAGGTGTGAGCAGAGACGCTGGGGCACACGTAGTGAGGCGTGGCCTCTGAGAGGAAGGAGTAGAGTCGGAGTCCAGGCAAAGGGACGCTGGCTCGGGAGCCGTGTGAGGGACGGGCTGTGGCGGGTGTGCAAAGATGCAGGTGCCTGGACCCCATGGGCATGGAGGGCACCCAGGTGCGTCCTGACACCTGCAAGTGCTCTGGCAGGGAGGCTGACTCCTACCACCCACGTCTTGCTAAGAGTCATCCCAATGGTTTATATCAGCGGCAGATAAGTGTGAAAGATGTGGCTGTAACGGTGTTACCTGTTCTTTAAACTATGGCGTACTTGCTGGGAACACTGTGGGACCTGCCCAGGACTGATGTGTGCTTCCCAAGAGTATCTGTTGTCCGTCCATGTGTGTCTGACCCCGTGGGTTCTTACGATTTAATTTTTAGAATTGCCTATGACTTCATGTGCAAACTCATTTAAAATGTACAATAACGAAAGGGACACGTTGCTATTAGCTGGTGATGGCTCATCTAAAGAACTTTCTACATTTCTGGGGATGCTTGACATGGATGGGACTTTTGTCCCCTCCAAATCTCATGTTGAAATGTGATTCCCGGTGCTGGAGGTGGGGCCTGGCAGGAGGTGATTAAGTCATGGGGGTGACCCCTCATGAATGGCTCGGCGCCATCCCCCTGGTGACGGGTGAGTTCTCGCTCAGTAAATTCACTCGAGATCTGGCTGTTCAAAAGTCTGGGACCTCCCCCTTCTCTCTTGCTCCCTCCTTCACCACGTGATGCCGGCTCCCCGCTGCCTTCCGCCATGACTAGAAGCTCCCTGAGGCCGCCCCAGAAGCTGAGAAGATGCAGGTGCTAAGTCTGTGCAGTCTGCAGAACTGTGAGCCAATTACACCTCTTTCTTTATCAATTACCCAGCTCAAGTATGTCTTTAGAGTGATGCAAAAGCAAACGAATGCAGTGTTAAAACAAAGGAAGACTGATTCTATACACGTCTACTTTTTTGGAAGCATCCTGAAGTGTTTAGAATTATTTCAGATAACGATGCCATAGGCGGTGTGTGCCAGCTTGAGGCAGGGTCAGGAACGGGGATCAGCCACGGTGAGGGGCAGAGGGGGGCCGTGCGGGTACAAGGAGATGCCTCATCCAGGCCGGGCGCGGTGGCTCAAGCCTGTAATCCCAGCACTTTGGGAGGCCGAGACAGGCGGATCACGAGGTCAGGAGATCGAGACCATCTTGGCTAACACAATGAAACCCCGTCTCTACTAAAAATACAAAAAAATTAGCCGGGCGAGGTGGCGGGCGCCTGTAGTCCCAGCTACTCGGGAGGCTGAGGCAGGAGAATGGCGTAAACCCAGGAGGCGGAGCTTGCAGTGAGCCGAGATAGCGCCACTGCACTCCAGCCTAGGCGACAGAGCGAGACTCCGTCTCCAAAAAAAAAAAAAAAAAAAAAAAAAAAAAGAAGGAGATGCCTCATCCCAAAGACTTAGGTGAGAACCAGTGGCTCAGCGACAGGCTTGCACCAAAATGATGAAGGTTGTGGGCATCGGAGCAGATATGGGGCCTCTAATTCTTGTAAAAGATGAAGGAAGGAGGCAATGTGCAGGGAAAGGAATGACTTCTTTCACTATACCAGAACCTTGGCGCAGCAGCCAGCAGCCACCGAGAGGCCGGGGAACCCAAAGACGGTCTGAACGCAGGGCCGAGGAGAGGCCAGGAGAATCTGACTTCACTGGGGTTTGGTGCTGGGGAATGCTTGGAGCAGCTGTGCCACCACAGCTGAGGACCTAGGGTCCCAGAGCCTGGGAGGGACGGGCCGTGGCGGGCGTGCGAAGATGCCGGTGCCGGACCCAGGCTCTGGGCCACCTCCTGGAAGACAGGCAGACTTTTTTGGTCCTTCGGCTGCAACGAAACTTGGACTGACAGGCAGGGAGAGCGAGCGTGGGTGAGGAATGCTCCACGCCGGGGTCATGCATACGGGTGGGAGCTACCGACAAAAATAAGATGTGGGGGGCTTCTGCTGACTTAATCTCTTCCCTCTTAAATGATTACTCTGGGTTAAAACCAACAGCAAACCCGGCTCCTCTTCTGCTGTGGAAGGCAGCACACAGAATCTGCAAACAGACTCTCGGACGCCAAGGGAAAGTCCTTGGAAAGGAGGGTGGCTACGTGCGAGGCTGGGTTACTGGGGAAGGGAGGCGGTGGCGGCCCATTCAGTGTTGCAGCTAAAGATAGATGGCCCGATTTAGAAACGAGAAAATCACTTAGAAAAGCTCTGCAGTACCACTTCAGACTTCCAGCCCAGAGCGTCTCTGCACACAGCCCCCTTCCAGCCCGGAGCGTCTCTGCACACAGCCCCCTTCCTGCCTGGTCAGTACTGCTGTGCTTTGTGTAAGAGGGAGGGTGTACTCATCCCGAGCATCTCAGACTCGGTGTTCGGAAGCACATGGACCGCCCTGTCCGGGGAAATTGTTTTCAAGTCACACGAGGCTCCCTGAGAGTTCCCCCGTCTGGGAAAACACACACAGGCACCAGCACCTCGGGAGCTCAAGCAGGGGAGCCTTGGCGCCAGCCTCCCCGCACCGGGACTGGGCTCTGCTCCACTCAGCACAAAGCAGGAACTGCGGCAGACGCAGAGGAAGAGCACCATGCGGTCACCCAGCCCGGGGGGGGGCCGGGCGCGGGGCAGAGCCCCGGGAAGCACTTACTGCGATGCGCAGGACGGACGCCTTCACGGAGGTCCATTTGTCCCGCCGCCGGTCTATCACCAGGATGAATCCGATGCCAGCGTCCTGCAGGCTGCAGTGAGGAAAAGACGCTGCGGTTAACGTGTGCAGGTGGGAAGCCGGCTGCCCAGGAAAGCCCTCGGAAAACCTCCTGGGAGGGAGATCCCCCGTACTCATGATGCCATTTCTGCAACACCAGGCAAGAGGCACAGCACACGGGGGCCCCGGCAGCCCCATCCCCACAGTCCCAGAACCTCCTCACTACGGAAGGGCACACCCTTCCGATGTGTTCTTATTTCTCAGCCTAACACCAACCACCTCGATTCACAGATTCAGGCAGAACCACCTCTCCCGAGCGCAGTCATTTGCTATTCCACACTAAGAACCGAGTCATTTTCCTTTCCTGGGTGACCAGCTGGCTAAACCCTCCAAGACAGTCTTATGGCGCATACATCACGCCGGTCCTGGCATCTGAGGTGCCCGTGCTGGTCCACGTTAAGGATTCGCTTGTGGTGGCATTGCTATGGTGCTGGGAGAAAATCTCCAAGACTTCTGAAGGTTCCCAAGCATCTGCTGGAAACGGGAGAGGAGGCAGCACTCCCTGCGACAGCCACATCTGTGACAGAGACCGCACTCGTGCGTTGTATAACGACAGCCTCCGTCCTCGGCTGAGCCTGGCGGCAGGAGCCTGAGTCACAGAGTAGGTGCGGAGAGCCCTCTTCCGCGGGCTCACTCTGCAGCCAAGCCAATTGCGTGATGCCAGCAGCTGCTACCACCAGCCAATCCACGGCAGAAACAATCACACGGGCACGCCTAAGGCAGGGGCTGGAATCGCTAATTTCCAAGTCTCTGAACATGTCTTGGGTTTACATGAAAATCAGAATTCTGCAGGACAGAGATAAATTATGCAGTCTGTGGGCGTGCTCTGCTCGCTGCGAGCATCATTAACAAGCCAGGGATTTATGTCGGATGTCTCAGATCCTTCTGATGCTCAAATTTAAAGACAGAAACAGCAACTCCCAAGACACGAAGGCGAGGCAGTGGCCCCCGAACGTGCGTGTGTGCTGTGTGCTGCTGCGTCTGTGTCCCTGTCTGCATCTGGCCGTGAAAAACGCCTCACGTGAGGGGTGATTTGATTCAATAATGGCAGAAACCTTCTGGGTGAGTGCACGAATAAACACTAGCTTTCATTCAAAGCAGCTTCTGCAGTGGGCACTAGGCCTGTGCACGAGCACGGGGAGTCAGCAACTCCATTTCACAGCTGTAGGGGCCACAGACAGAATTCGTTTTCTGATCTGGCTTAGTTCTTATAGAGCTAAGATTTTTTTAAAGTTATATTTTCAGCTGGGCATGGTGGTTCACGTCTGCAATCCCAGCACTTTGGGAGGCTAAGGTGGGTGGATTACTGGAGCCCAGGAGTTTGAGATCAGTCTGGCAACATGATGAGACCTTGTCTCTACGAAAATACAAAGATTGGCTGAGTGTGGTGGCACGTGCCTGTGGTCCCAGCTACTCGGGAGGCCGAGGTGGGAGGACTGCTTGGCCCAGGAGTTTGAGGCTGCAGTGAGCTGTGATGGTGCCACTGCACTCCAGCCTGGGCAACAGAGCAAGACTGTCTCAAAAAAAGAAAGAAAGTTATGTTTTCATATTTCCTTATTTACTTCTTGAGTCTGAGCACTTTGACGACGTTTTCTGAACCGTGAGACACAGTGGGAACTTCCGTGTAGACCTGCGTGCTCCCTTGGGGGAGGCACAGAGTGACAGGTTATCCTCCAGGAACAGGTGCTACACGTGCCTTTTCCACAAAGGGACCTTGGATGCGCCAGGCCACAGAGGCAGAGCCCAGCTCCCCTCCCTCCTGACCCGCGTGTGCTCAGAGCTGCCTTTGGACTCCAAGCCAGGAAGCTGGTCCTGGAGCTCTCCGGGTCCCACTCCTCCTAGAGGGAAGGAGACGAGCCCAGAATGATTGATTTCCACTGAGCACATAATGCTCAGCCCAGCGAACCCAGTCAAGTGCTTCCAAGTCCTGAAGCGGGTGATGCTCGCGAGAAACACCCCACGCTGCCCACCTGCAGGGTTTGCTGAGGAGCCCCTGCCAAGGGCTGTGTGTTGGGCGGGAGGGGCTCACCGCCTCTGCGACACTGGCGGGCTCCACAAAGGCGTCACCCTGGACGGGTGGCTCAGCTGTGAACCATCTCTGCTTCCTTTTCTGTAAAAATGAGGGTCATCGTAGAATCCACCCCCAGGGGTTACCGTGAGAGTGAAATGAAGCCACTGAGTGTGCTGCAGCCCGCCACGCTGGCTGAGTGGCATCACTGTTTTGCAGAACAAAGCCTGACTCAGTTTCTCCCCTTTCCCCTGGAATAGAGCTCTGACTGGGGTGGAATCTCAGCCTCTGTGTCCGCCCATGAATGTCCCCGCTACTCCACAACAGGCCGGACCGGCAACGGGGACCACGACTGCCGTGTGAGAGCTGCTGGATGCAGAATGCACACCCCCAAGACTTCGGTGACCCAAACACATCCAGTTATAGCCAGGACGCACCCCCCAGACCCCTGTGACCCAAACACATCCAGTTATAGCCAGGATGCACCCCACAGACCCCTGTGACCCAGACACATCCAGTTATAGCCAGGACGCACCCCGCAGACCCCTGTGACCCAAACACATCCAGTTATAGCCATGGAGCTTCTGCCCCACAGGCAGCCAAGCTCCTGCCTCACTGCCCACAGTGCTCAGTGCCTCCCACATCTGGCTTCTCACGCCGTTAGGTGCGCATCCGTCTCACACCCGGCAGGGCAGGCTGACGATGCAGCCACCAGAAAGGCACCATGTGCTCCCGTCGCCACTGGATGCCGCCCGGCCTGCCCGTGTGGGGCTTCCACTCACTCTACGTTTAAATCTTTGGGTTACATTGTAACGGGAGCACCAGCATCACAAATAGGCATCTGTTTTCAATGAGAAACCAAAGTTACCAACAACGAAAACATTTTTTAGAAGTCAAAATTGCAAGTGAAATACAAGGTGTTGTAAATTTATTCGACTCAAAAAATGCATAGTAGAAAATCAGTTTCTCGATGAGAAGGACGGACTGGTTTCCAGGTGGCGTTAACGGGGCAGTCACCGTTGCTCAGCTGCGGAAGGTGTGGGGCCTGGGCAGGACGACAGCGCTGGTTCCTCCTGCCCTGGCCGTGCTCACCATCGTGGGTGCGGGCACAGGGCGTGTGCAAGAACGGGGTGTGGGCACAGGGCGTGTGCAGGAACGGGGTGCGGGCACAGGGCGTGCGTGGGAACGGGGTGCGGGCACCGGGTGTGCACGGGAACGGGGTGCGGGCGGGAAGCATACGCTTCTTCAGGGAGAGGGACTTGTCCTCCAGGGCTGCTCTGGACCAAGCACTGTGCCAGCAGCCCCACAGCTATTCATCAGGCTCCAGCGACCGTCCCATGAGGCTGTGCTATGATCCTCTCCAGGCACAGAGAGCTTTAGTCACCTGCCCAAAGTCACACAGCTGTGAGCAGAGACAGGCGAATCTGGCTCAGACACCACGTGTGCTGCCCCTAAGGCCACGTCCACCCTGGCGGCCTCCTAATGTTCCCACCAAGCAAGGACCCAACCCCAGATGCCCACACACCAGCACTCAGCCTCCTGCTCTGCGCAGCCTCTCGCCACGACCTTGCCCCCTACGTAGGACCCAGGTGGACACTCATCCACGCCCCCTCAGCCCCGTGTCACCTCTCCTGACACATTTCAGGAACACTGACTCAGAAGGTGCAAAGCCTGGACTAAAAAAGCCTTTGGCGTGAGGATGTAAAGAGCCCCTAGCACCTCCTCTACCCACACTGACTGCGGCCACGCGGGCAGGGCCACAGGATCCCCCGCAGTCCACGGCATTCCCAAGGCTGCACTGCCCCAAACCGTAAGGCAGAACCTGGATCTGCTCACAGGAATGAGGACCCAGGGCTCAGGGAGCTCAGATCTACGCCCACATCTGTGGCCTCCTGTGCCTGAGGGAGAGCGTGGTGTGGCTCCTGCCCAGTGTCAGCAGGAAACGGTCCCCAGAGTCCCCACACGGATGAAGGTGATGGTGTTGGAGGAGCTGGGGTAGAATAACTCCAGCTGGCAGCCACCCCAGAAACGTCCCTTGCACCAGGGTACGAACACGGCCCCAGACGCTCCCTCGCACCAGGGCACGAACACGGCCCCAGACGCTCCCTCGCACCAGGGCACGAACACGGCCCCAGACGCTCCCTCGCACCAGGGCACGAACACGGCCCCAGACGCTCCCTCGCACCAGGGCACGAACACGGCCCCAGACGCTCCCTCGCACCAGGGCACGAACACGGCCCCAGACGCTCCATCGGCCGCCAACCCCGCAGCAGTTGGCCTTGGAGGGGCTGCCCTGGCCAGTCGCCCAACAGCTGAGTTTGAAGCCAGTGAGCTCACTTTTGGCCCAAATAAACAAAAAAGGCCCAGAGGTCTCATAAACAGTTTCAGGAATGTTCCAACTGGCTGCGTCTTCTGTGACAAGAGACCCAAACTGCTCAGGGCTCACGACCTTGGGAGCCCCATGGTTCCCCACCCACGCGGGCACACAGCCCGCTGGCCTGCGGGTGCGACCACAGCTCACTGGACAGGAGCAGCGCATGAGGGATGGTCTGGACGCAGCGGCTGGCTCCTCCCTGCCAGTGGGACAGGGAGGCCCCGGCACCAGGTTCCCCCAGTGCCTGGCCACCTGCCTCTGCTGCGTGGACATGGTGGGGGCAAGGAGGATGCTTTCTCCCAGGGCGGGGGCAGGCGGAGGCCAGGGCACGGGAGGAGCAGCACTTGCAGAGGGCGGCGGAGCTTAGGAATCAACAGTTCGTGGTCAGGAGGGGCTGAAGAGACGGGAGGCCCGGGCGGGAGGAAGGGGACCCTTGGTGTCTGCTGCTCAAACGTCAACCTGCACCCAAGACAGGAAGAGGAGTCTGGGAGAAAGGTCCCTGCACAGCAGAGTGGCCGAGTCCTCAGGAAAAGCAAAACAAACGCACAAGAAGGCCCTCCCTGCAGAGTGTGACTCAGTTACCTCGGCCCATCTGGGATACAGTAGGTGGCACCTAAGTTCTTTTCCCTGGAGGACGCCATTCTTTACGTGAATACTTTGTCCAGTTATAATGCACACTATGCAGAAGCACAGAGTGCGAGTGATGGCAGTGAGTGCCCAGACTGAGAGGCTGTTCCCACCATTCAGGGTGCCCCACCCGACTCCTGTCACCATACATTAGTTTTGCCTGCCATTGAATTTTGTCCAAATAAAAATATGCAATATGTGCTTTTTTGGTGTCTGGCTTCTTTCAACATTGTGGGATTCATCCACGTTGTTGCAGTGGAGTGTTTGCTTGTTCATTGTTGCAGTAGGGTGTTTGTTCATTGTTGCGGTAGGGTGTTTGTTCGTTGTTGTGGTAGGGTGTTTGCTCGTTGTTGCAGTAGGGTGTTTGCTCGTTGTTGCGGTAGGGTGCTTGTTCTTGTTGCGGTAGGGTGCTTGCTCGTTGCGGTAGGGTGCTTGTTCGTTGCGGTAGGGTGCTTGCTCGTTGTTGCGGTAGGGTGCTTGCTCGTTGTTGCGGTAGGGTGTTTGTTCGTTCTTGTTGCTGGGTTATGGTATACATATATGATGAAATATGATTTACTAAAAAATTCTATTCTTAATGGACATTTGGGTTGTTTCTAGTTTGGGGCTAAACTGAATATAAGACTGATCATTCTTATACGTGTCTTCTAGTGCACACAATACACACTCATGTTGGACAGATTCTTAGGAATTGCTGTAATTATGTAGATGTGGACGAATATACACCTGCCAGAAATACACGTGACTTCTGGCTGCTCCACGGTTTTGTCAGCAGTGGATACTGTCTGTTGGTAGAATTTTAGCCATTCTTGTGGGTGCAGAGTGGTGTCCTGGCATGGCTTTAATTTGCATTTCCTAGAGGCAGGAAGCCTTCTGTATTTAGCGGCTATCCTCTTTTATGAAATGCCTGTTCACATCTTTTGGTTGTTTTTCTGCTAGGTTCTCTTTTTTCTTGTTGGTGTGCAGTTCTCTGTATAAGCTAGAAACAAGTTTCTTATTGGATGCGCACATTGCAAACATCTGCTTCCATACTGTGGCTTTCCATGTCAATCTTTTCATGGTGCATTTTGATGAAAAGAGTAACTTAACTTTAATGTAGCCCAACTTACTGACCTTTTCCTTTCTGATAATTGCTTTTTTGATAACTGCCTTTTAAACCTTGTGTAAGAAATCTTTTCTTACTCTGAGATAGGCATTTTCCTATGTTTGTCGAGAACAGAGACTATATTACTTTAGAGTTCACATTTACACCCGTGATCTATCTGGAATTAACTTTTGTATATGGTGTGAGGCAGGTATCAGCATTCATAATTTCCCACATGGACAGCCAATCACATCCACTCCTCTTACTGAGGACGTCCATCCCCTTCCATGCTACCGTATCACTTAAGAAATAAATCGAGAGACTGTAGATATGTGGTCTGTCTGGATTAGATATTCTGTACTGCTGTTCTTCTGTTTACAACATCTGTGTTAATCACTGTCACTTTAATAATGTCTTAATATTTGGCAGTATCAGCTTCCAACTTTTTTTTTTTTTTTGGAGATGGAGTCTTGCTCTGTCTCCCAGGCTGGAGTGCAGTGGCCGGATCTCAGCTCACTGCAAGCTCCGCCTCCTGGGTTTACGCCATTCTCCTGCCTCAGCCTCCCGAGTAGCTGGGACTACAGGCACCCACCACCTCACCTGGCTAGTTTTTTGTATTTTTTAGTAGAGACGGGGTTTCACCGTGTTAGCCAGGATGGTCTTGATCTCCTGACCTCGTGATCCACCCGTCTTGGCCTCCCAAAGTGCTGGGATTATAGGCTTGAGACACCGTGCCCGGCCAGCTTCCAACTTTTTTCTTCAAAGTTGGGTTGACTATTCCTGACCCCTTGCATTTTCATATAAAATGTAAAGGCAGCCTGCCAATGTTCATACCTAAATAAAGAAAAACCTGCTGGAATTTTATCTGGCAATTGCATTCGATCTATATGTTTACTTAGAGAGAATTAACATTGTTATTATACTAATTGTCTTCTAATCTGTGAACTAAAATATTCTTCCATTTATTCATGCTACTGTAATTTCTTTCAATAACATTTTGCAGTTTTCTGCTTAGAAGCCTTGCACGTATTTTATTAGATATGATTTTATCTAAGCAGGACACAAAAATTAATCGTGAAGCAATGGCAGCGTCAGAGTCACCCAGAAAAGCCGCCCCAGTTTCAACATTTTTCCAATAGCTGCCGTTGCCCAACTGCGCCCTTGCGTGGTTGGAAGTGAATATCACAAGTGTTCCTGTCGGGAATGGTGAGGTCTGCACGAGGGGTGCTGCACGTGGGACAGGAACCCTTCCTCGAGGGGCTTCACGGGGGCCATGCTGTTCCTCCTCCCGCCCTCCGGTGTGGGCGCCATGGGTCCTTCGCTATCAGGGCGCCCACCCTGACGCCAGCCACCCCGGACGGCGGGCCTGCCTTGCCTCAGGCAGGTCTTCCCCACCTCAGATCTGTGGCTCTGTGGCCACCGCAACCCTTAACCTCCCGGGACTGTCACTCCCCAAGGAAGGTTGGCCCTGAGCTGTGTCCTGGACCCTGAGCACAGACACTGCAACCCCAGGTCTTGTCTTTCTGCTCATGCTGGTGAGACCAGGGCAAGGGTGAGGGCGAGGGTGAGACCAGGGCAAGGGCGAGGGCGAGACCAGGGCAAGGGCGAGACCAGGGCAAGGGCGAGGGTGAGGGCGCTCGCTCCTCCTCCAGGACAGAACAGCATAACCAGCACACAGCCCTGTAAACAGCCATTGGTCATGTGTGAACAAAAATGAGGCTGCCTGACCGGGCACAGTGGCTCACGCCTATAATCCCAGCACTTTGGGAGGCTGAGGTGGGTGGATCACTTGAGCCCAGGAGGTCGAGATCAACCTGGGCAATGTGGTGAAACCCCATCTCTACAAAAAATACAAAAATTATCCGGGTGTGGTGGTATGCGCCTTCATCCCAGCTACTCGGGAGGCTGAGGTGGGAGGATCACCTGAGCTGGGGAGGTTGAGGCTGCAGTGAGCCGAGATCATGTCACTGCACTCCAGCCTGGGCGACAGAGCCAGACTCATCTCCAAAAAAAAAAAAAAGAGGGCAGCCCTGCCTGCCATGGGCTGGATTTTAAATTTTATTTAGCTTTCATTTTACATTTAAATGGCCACAGGTGGTCAGAAGCGGGTGAATTCAACAGCAGTAACAGAAAAGGGCCTGGAGAACGCGCTTTGGGAGGGCGCGGGGAGAGGGCCTCCAGGGAGGTGGTCACCGTGGTGCGTGCAGGACCCGGAGGAAGGCATGGCAGGGCCTCCAGGACGTGTCCCCAATGCTCAGAAGCAGCAGACTCCACGAAGAAAATGCTGCTGTGGAGACGGGACACACACCCGAGAAGTGGCTTCCCACCCAGGGCAGCACGCAGACACCGGGGCCGCGCGTGTCTCCTGGCTCCTCCTAACGAGGCTGGCTGTGGGTGGCAGAGCTTCCATGTAGGGCTTCAGACCGTGCAGGGCGACCGGGGCCAGCACAGTTTCAGGCCAGCCAGGACGGCAGACAAGGGCAGCCGTGAAACTGCCAACTCCATTGGGGTGAGGGTGGGTGTGGGGAGGGGAATCACCCGGCTGGAGCATTTGAGAACTGCTAGAAACAGGACACAATTTCACAGACAGAACACAGAAACCAGCCACACCCAGGGCGGGCGACTCTTTACAGCAGTGACCCTAACAGGGAAACAATGGGGACTACAAAATGCCCGCAAACAGGCCCAAGTGAGCACATGGGGATCCACTCACATCACAGGGGTCCACTCATCACAGGGGCCAGCCCAAGTGAGCACACCGGGTCCGCTTACATCACGGGGGCCAGGAAGCCTTAAGGCACAGCTGGGTGCAGTGGCTCACGCCTGTAATCCCAGCAATTCGGAGGCGAGGGTGGATAGATGACTTGAACCCAAGAATTCAAGATCAGCCTGGGCAACACGGCGAGACTCCATTTCTATAGAAAATACCCAAATTGCTGGTGGCTCATGCCTGCAGTCCCAGCTACTCAGGAGACTGAGGCAGGAGGAATCCTGGGCCCAGGAGGTTGAGGAGGCAGTGAGCTGAGATCCTGCCACTGCACTCCAGCCTGGGTGACAGAGCAAGACCCTGTCTCAAAACATAAAAAATATATATATAAAATGAAAGGCAGCGGCAAATGGCGCCCAGGTAGAAAGGCACCACGGCACACCGCTGAACAGAACAGCTGTGAGGTGGCATGTCCTGTGCTGTCCCACCACACGCGGATGAACAGCCTGGGGGGCACCCCAATGCAGCTCCACAGTTAGCTGTGGGGGAGCAGGAGGCAAAGCGGAAGCTTCACTTTTAATGCACACATATTAAATTGTTTAGCACACTCACGCACGCTCAGACACTTCCTGTCCTTATATTCAAAAGCCAATTCAAAATTCAATAGGAAATCAAACCCACAGCGAGAAGCGGGGCCCTTCCAAGGGCTGGGGTCCAGCTGCCCTCCAGCTCAGAGAGCAGGACAGGGTGCTCAGGTCACCGCAGGGGGACGACAAACCGAGCTGGCTCCAGCTGCTCATCTTAGAGTCAGCGAGATAGGAGGACTCTCCTCTTTCCTGGGAGCCTAATGATTACATTCGTGTTTCTGTTCCGTCCCACATGCACCCTCCCCATACGGTCCAAACTGTGCATGCGTGTGGTGTGTACATGTGCAGGTCTGTGGGGGGGGTATGCATGCACCTGCATGTCTGTGTGTGTGTGGGGGGGGGTTATACACATGCACGTCTGTGTAAATGCACAAGTACCTGAATGTATGTGTGTGTGTGACATATAGTTTGGATATTTGTCCCTGCTCAAGCCTCATGTTGAATTGTAATCCCCAATGCTGCGGGTGGGGCCATGTGTGGTGTGTGCATGTCCGTGCTTGTGAGCATGTGTGTGCTTGTGTACATCTGTACGTGTGTGGGTGTCTGTGTGTGTGAGTGCCCGCATGCCTGTGTGTATCTGTGTGTGTGGCATGTGCAAGCCTGTGTGGGTGCGTGTGTGCATCTGTACATGTGTGTGGCTGTGTCTGTGTGTGACTGCCCGCACACCTGTATCTGTGTGTGTGTGTGTGTGGCATGTGCAAGTCTGTGTGGGTGCACGTGTGCATCCGTATGTGTACATGCCTCTTATGGGCTGAACATGACCTCTGTCCTGGCAAGCTGGCTGGTAGATGGAGTCCCTACCTCCAAGGAGCTGGGAGCTTTGAGCCAGGCCCAGGGAAAATAAGCGTCATCATCAGCTTCAGTGAACTCCTTCCACACTGCTCCTCCAGCAAGCCCCAAGCTTCCCACCTCGCACCTTCTCTGAGGGCTGCCACCCTCCTCCCCATCTCCCAGCTCCTGCCTCCACCCTGCATACTGGCAGGTCATGAACTCCTCGGCACCCACGTCACAGAAAACACAGCCCCTCAGAAAAGGCTCCACAGACCCTGTCTCACCTCCCAGACTCTGTCCCTACAGCCCCCGACTCCCCGGCACTCTGTCCTGCCCCCTGGTGCCTTCGCTGCCCCCAAAGATGCCACTGGCTCCCTCCTGGGGTCTCTGTGACGACGGCTTCCCAGTTTACATTAAGTTCTTTGTCCACGGTGATGTTGCCGCCCCCGCCCTCTGCTTCCTTCATGCTCTCTTTCTCTATCTCTGTCTCTCCCTTTCTCTGTCTCTTTCTCTGATTCTCTCTCTTTCTCTCTGTCTCTTCCTCTGTCTCTTTCTTTCTTTGTCTCTCCTTGTCTCTGTCTCTCTGTCTCTGTCTCTATCTCTGTCTCTGTTTCTCTTTTTTTTTTTTTTTTTTGAGACGGAGTCTGGCTCTGTCGCCCGGGCTGGAGTGCAGTGGCCGGATCTCAGCTCACTGCAAGCTCCGCCTCCCGGGTTTATGCCATTCTCCTGCCTCAGCCTCCGGAGTAGCTGGGACTACAGGCGCCCACCACCTCGCCTGGCTAGTTTTTTTGTATTTTTTTAGTAGAGACGGGGTTTCACCGTGTTAGCCAGGATGGTCTCGATCTCCTGACCTCGTGATCCGCCTGTCTCGGCCTCCCAAAGTGCTGGGATTACAGGCTTGAGCCACCGCGCCTGGCCTGTCTCTGTTTCTCTATCTCTGTCACTCTGTGTCTCTTTGTCTGTCTCTGTCTCTATCCTTCTGTCTCTGTCTCTCGCTGTCTCCCTGTCTCTGTCTATCTCTCTCTCTCTTTGTCTGTCTCTCACTGTCTGTCTCTGTCTCTGTCTCTCTCTTTTTGTCTCTCTTTCTCACTTTGTTTTCCCACAACCCCGCTGCCCTGTGAGCCCTCCATAGCTGACATATTGTCTCAGCACCACAATTTTCTCTGTTTATTTGCTGTTGTGTTCCCAGTATGCACTGACCACTGAGACTTCTCAGCAAGCAGTGCCTGGACACACAGGCCTGACGCATCTACCTCTGCATCTCCTCCCCAGCCCACGTGGCTCTAAGGGGGCCATACAGGGTCTGGAATCTGCTTGTCACTGGTCTCTATCGCCTCTCTGAGACCTTGGCGTCTACCAAGGCCTGGCCGATGTTGTAAATCGAGCACCATTAGGAACAGGAAGGGCTATAGGGTTTTCGGAGATCCGAATCTGCCCTCTGACAAATGTGAGAGCCCAAAGCCCGACATCCCCAACACGGAGGGTCCACATCGGGCATCGGCAGACACCTGAGTCAGCAAAGCATGAGGTCTCCCCCTTTGCCCAGGTGAGTCGTCTTTCCAAGGCTCAAGAACTTGATTTCTATTAACAGGTGTCCCAAACCATTCGGGGCAAACCTGTCTATTTCAGTCTAATATTACAAAAATGATGAGTATAGTCAGATGTAGTGCTTGAATTAGGACACCTGGCATTTGCAAATGAAAACAGAAGGAAAGTTACAGTTAGGATACAACATTCTTTCTAAATTGATGAAGTGATGCTTGGTTTAGAATGTAACAGGTGAAACCCCTTAAAAGCAGCCTTCAGGAGAGATTTGTCCATTTAATTTGCATTGACATTCGAAAGAACAGGCCTGGTCAATTTCACTTCTTCCCACTGAAAGAACGTGCTGGCTGTGCAGCTGTCTGCAAACTGCCTGCCGGGGAACGGCCTGTGCCAGCGTCTCGCCCACCTTCTCCTGGAAGACAAGGTCCAAGCTCCCCGCCCTCCCTGTCTCCGGGCGATGTCCCAGGACCGAGCCGCAATGCTCCGCGTCGCCAGCAGAGGGCAGCCCCGCCCCACCTTGGGAAGAGGGTCCCCTGCAGAGGGCACTTCCCCGGGCACAGCACCCTCAGGGCGCCGCGGGCAGGTCTCCTCCTTGTCACTAGCCTGGCAATTTTGCTCGCCAGGGATGCAGAGACTTCCTCTGGGATGGTCCCCTCCGCCAAGCTGCACCTGCAAGGCTTGTGGAGACCCTGGTTTTATCTGCAGAGGGCGTGCTTGACCCCCCCGTGTTTAACACACTCTGCACTTCTCAAGAAGGCATCCCTTAGATGCCTTTAGGAAGAAGATTTCCCTTAGAAATGTGTCAAGAATTGTTCACTCTTTCAGGAAGGACACGCTCAGTGGCAACACCCTGGAGGCAAAGGGTCCACACAGCACGCCCGCGGCCCCCGTGCTCACAGAAATCCAGGGAGCTGCCGCGGCTGCTGCACCCTAGGACGCCGGGACAGCCAGGGGACAGGTGGCTCTTACAGGCCCGCCGCTTCCCTTCTGTGGTCCTTCTGATCAGGGCACACGCGCATCCTCCCAAATTCACGCGGGTTGGGTTTTGTTATCAAAGAATTTTATTTCCAGAGAGAAAAGGAGCGTTGGGTCTGACACTGACAAGACCTACCCGGGAAGAAAGGAAACGTGGGTGGAATGCCTGCGTACACTCGCGCTCACACACACCCCACACACATGCCATAGTCCACACACGCCACACACTCACCCCACACACGCCACATGCTCACACTACATACACACCACACGGGAGAAAGGAAACGTGGGTGCAATGCACGTGTACACTCGCGCTCACACACACCCCACACACATACCATAGTCCACACACGCCACACACACCACGCACTCACCCCACACACGCCGCATGCTCACACTACACACACACCACACGGGAGAAAGGAAACGTGGGTAGAATGCACGCGTACACTCACACTCACACCACACAGCCCACACACCCCACACAGCCCACACCCCACTCACCCCACACATGCCACACACACCACACCCCCCACACCCCCCACACACACCACACACATGCCACACACACCTCATAACCCACACACCCCACACTCACCCCACACACACCACACACTCCCCACACCCCCCACACACCACACACTCCACACATACGACACACCCCACACACACCACACACACCTCACACATACTCCACACACGCCACACACACCTCACACCCAACACTCACCCCACACTCCCTACACCCCACTCACCCCACATACTTCACATACGCCACACACACCACACACCCTACTCAGGCCACACATGCCACACACTCCACACACCCCCCACACACCACACACTCACCCCACACACGCCACAGGCTCACATTACACACGCACCACACACACCACACACTCACCCCACACACGCCACATGCTCACATTACACACACACCACACACACCACACACCCCACACACCACACATACTCCACACACGCCACACACCTCACACATGCCACACACACCTCACACCCCACACTCACCCCACACACGCCACATGCTCACATTACATACATACCACACAGGGAAGGAAACGTGGATAGAATGCACGCGTACACTCACACACACTCCACACACCCCACACACCTCACACCCCACACTCACCCCACACACTCATCCTACACACACCCCACTCACCCCACACACACCACACACACCCCACACGTACCCCACACCCCCCACACACCACAGGCTCACATTACACACACACCACACCACACAAACGTGCCACACGTTCACACGACACACCCCACACACTCACTCCGCACACTCAGACACCCACACTGAGTCTGGTGGGGGAAACAGCTCCACGCTCAGCAGTGCTGCTCAGGGCTGAACGAAGCTGGCATTTCCAGGATCTGACTTAGACCGTGTGGTGATATAAAACGCCTCTTCCACTTTTTATAATCTAAGTGTGACCAGAAAACCTGAGTTTCCATACACAGGCAAACAGTGGGGATCCACGGAGCTGCCTCTGGGGATCCCGGGGCCCGCGTGTCCACAGCGGGGACTGGGCCTGTGCTCCAGCCACCTTCGGCCAGACCAGGCTGTGCGGCTCACAGATGCACAATCTACAGCGATGGCTGAGTGGGTCTCGTCCTGCGGGAATCTGGACGCATCTGATATTCCTGGATCTCAGGAGAAGAAGCAGACAGAGAAGTGGGGCAGCGGCAAGGGGGCTGTGGAAGGTTCCAGAACATCGGATAAACAGCGCTGTGCACATATGAACACGTGCCGCGTAGCACACTCTTATGGTCTTGATGGGTGGCCTCTGAGCACTGCAGATGCTAGAAAATCTCAAGAAAAGGGATGCGGGTAGCTAAGGGACTCCATGAAGTTTCTAAGACAAAAGAGACAGGAAGGTTCAACAAACAGGAGACCCCCCAGCTCATGGCTCCAAGTAGCAAGCACTGACAACAGCCCTGACTTCTGAGAATGAGTCTGACCAGTCAGCATTCAGTGTGGACACCACAGAATCTCATTTAGCCCCATGCCGGGAGGCGCCATCAGGGGGCGGATGTACCTGCCAGGCCGGTCGTCCCCTGGGGCACAGGCTCTTCCTCCTGTGCAGGTGACAGACACAGGTCTAGAGGCTTGGAGATCACCGCCTTCTCCAAGGACACCCCTGTGGCCACAGCACACCTGGAGCCCTGTCCTCGGGGTAGGGCCATGGGTCTGAGCCTTCGGGCGCTCCCCTGCCCAGCCATCCACTTTCTCCAGCCATCACCCTGTTATTAAGCCTCATCTATAACATGGGCTTAATAACCGCCTTCCTGCCACAGTGCAACTGAGAAGCAGGGACGAATGTGTGGAAACCATCTGCAGCATTGCAGCCTTGCCCCACCAAGCCGGTCCCATCAGCCCTCAGGGAACTCGGCCACTTGGCCCGAGACCCAGCCCCTCCTCCGTGCACTGAGCTCAGCCAGCAGAGCCTGGCACATGGTGGGTGCAAGATTCTCACAAAAGACAAGAGACCGAGGTCAGAATCACAAACCCAACACACAGTGATTTGGGGTTACCAGGACACTGCCATGTCCAGGCCTTTGACCACAGCTGGCCACGAGCCCCCTTCTTTCTGCCCTCCAACCCGCCCTGCCCCTGACAGGCTCACAAGCTCCCTGCTCCACCAGCTCCCACCTCAACCCGCCAAGTGGACAGAGGTGCCCACCACTCTCTCTCTCCTCAAGGCATTACCGCAGAGGCTGGCTGCTGCCAACTGGTGGGTATGTGACATTTGTCAGGGGATCTATGTGCTGTTTTCCAGGTCAGGCCGATGTGCTGAGCTCTCAGTTACCAGGCCCAGTGCGCTGTTGTCTTTAAAGACTGAAGAATGAAGGAGAACCTTCACGATAATGGCCGCGGCTGCACTTTCACACTGATGGTTAAACATCTCCTCTGTTTTCCACCTTATGTAATGTGAGGGATACAGATGCCACATTTAAGGATATTTGTTTTTACGTGGTGCGTGGTTCACTATACCCCAAATGGAAGCAGCAGCTACACTGCCTGGTGTGTGTGGTGTGTGGCTGACGTTCTCAGGATCTTCCTGGTGGCTGGGGTGACCGCAGCAGATGCGAGACCCCCGTGGTGCCCCCCAAAGTCAGCCTGCAGCTCACCGGCCTGACGCTGCTCTCCCGCCGGCCGCTGGGGAGATACAGAACTGGACTCCCTACCTTTTCAGAGGACGGGGACCCGGCTATGCCTGGAACAAAAAAGCTGCAGCCTGAGGGAACCATTTTTGCTAACCCGATTTTCTGGTACCTCTGGGGTCAGTTCTCTCCTGGAAAGGGCAGGAGGCGGCCACGCCCCCAGGACCTGACCACATCGCAGAGAGGCCACGTGGACGGGCTCTGCTCCCATGAGCCTCTGGCCCCGCGCAGATGGCCTCTGCGGCATTAAGAACACAGAACCCTCGCACCAGAGCTCTGCTGATCAAACAGGCATGCACAGTGACAGTTCACGCGGGAGAAAAGCAGTGCCCGGGCTAAGCCATATCCCGACTGCTGAGCAGCTGAGCCTCCAGGTGGTAACACAGGAAAGAACAGCAGCTTGGAGTGGAAAGGCTGGATTCGGACCCCAGATCAGCTCTGAGGCAGACTCCTGAGCTCCTCAGAGCCATGATGCTGACAAAGCTCTAACCCCTCAGCAAAGCCACGGGGAACGCAACGGTGGCTCCCACAGACCCTAATTCATCCCGCAGTCATGGGGACCCCATCCTGGTGAAACCTCAGAGACTCTGCCCTGCCCCACAATCATGGGGGGGGTCTGCCCCGACCCACATTCACAGGGACCCCACGACGCGGAAATCTCACAGAGACTCTGCTTCATCCCAGAGTTGCGGGGACCGCACGATGGTGAAACCTCAGACTCTGCCCCGAACCACAGTGTCTGCTGGGCTCTGAGCGTACGCACCTGGGGATGCTGGTGAGGTAGGTCATGACATTCTGGAACTCCTTGTCCGGAATCTCGCTGAAGGCCGGGTAGTCAGGGAAGGTGATGACCGGGCTTCCGTCCTGCCCCCGCCCACCTGGGGAGAGACCAGAGGCAGACACTTAGCCGAGGGCTCCACGGCCCCCGAGGACTCCATGGATGTTGGCCCGTTTCCATCAGCACCCAGTATTTCAGTTAAAACTGAGGCATGTTCTTCATTGTTACATAATTTTTATTTGAAAGAAACGTGTGCTGCTTGAAGAAAATATTTGGAAAGTACACAAAAGTGACGTGAATTTAGACAATTACCCGTTATCTTGGCCACCGTGGGACAGCTACCATGACAATTCAGTGTGTTTCCTTCCGAGCCTTTTTCTCTGGGCTTTTTTAACCTTGTTGAGATGATACTGGATAGAGAAGCTTGTCTCCTGCCTCCTTCCTAACGCCGAGAACAAACTGTTTCCATGCTTTTAAACAATGTAACCATTATTTAAAATATCGCATAATATTCCACATCGCATGTGCCCTAATAACCTGCCTAACTGTGCAGTTGGTGGGTATCGTCCAGCTTCTCTGACGGTGCTGCCTTTGAAACAATTCAATTTCAAAGGGCTCCATTTGAACATTGACTTTGGAGTCCCACAGGCCGGGCTCCAGGTCTGCCTGCTGGAGCCGGCCACTGACCCTGCCTCGCCGCCTTGGCCGGACGGAATCCATTTCTCTCCCCCGAGCTGGGGTCCGGCCTTGCGACCTGTTTCGCCCACAGGACTCGGCGGAAGTGAGCTTGGGACTCAGGGCACTGCAGCTGCCCTCTCATGCCCCACGGTCATCAGAGAGGTGGTTCCACCACCCAGTGTCCACCTGCTCTGAGAAGGCCCAGCACCGAGGGCTGAGGGCGGGCTTTGTGAAAGGGCAGGGAGGTGGGGGTGTGGGACGGCAGCCCCCAGGACCTTCCAGCCTGCCCCACACGAGGACACAGCTGAGTGAAGGACCCAGTCAGCGCCCTGTGGAGTGAAGAACTGCCTAGCTGAGCCCGTTGGAACTCCTGAGCCACTAAATGAAGAATAAATCCGTAAAATAAGGCTGTTTCAAGCGAACAAAGTCTAGGGTAGCTTTTTATGGCAAACAGATAATGGGAGTTCGCCATCCCTCATCCATGTCCTCACAGAGAAGACCCAGGGCGCACACAGCTTGCGACAACCACAGCTTTGTCTCTTAACAGTGACAGTCCACCGCCGCCTTGTGCCCCCCATAGCTGCCGCCTCGCACCCCCTACAGCCACCGCCTCCGGCTTCCGGAAGTTCTGCTTCTGGGTCTTGGCCAAGCCCAGCCACGCCAGGACGCCAGGCAGGGCAGCTTTTACCATCCAGTGATCCTGGGACACTGGGCCCACGAGGCTCCCTGTGGGTGTCTCCTCAGCACAGGGCTCCGTGGCCTCCTCCCGAGAGCCTGTCCAGCCCTTGTCAGCACCCCTCAATGGGACATGACTCATTATCTGACATGACTGTTCTCACTTCGGCCAGCACGTCACACGAACATATCTTTTCTCCCTAGCTCCTTCCTAACCTCCCCTGAGGGCTCACGCCTCGAGCCCATCCCAGCTGCCGAGCCTCTTAGAGGGCTGAGCCGAGGGGCGTCCACGCACCGTGATGGCCTCCCCTTCACCTGGGACAGCTCAGTCCCTGCAATGCTGGGTTCTAATGAAGCCCCTGAGTGGGAAGGCGGCTGCTGGGTCCGGCTCCGCTGTGCTCTGATGACTTTTGCCCTCCGAACTCTCCCAGCCCTCGAGGGCTCTTGACCTCTGCCCCCGTCTCTGGGCAGCGCACAATGTCCCATGCAGTCCTCAACAGAACAGGCCTGTCACTCACCCACAAACCTTTCATCATTGTTAATTCTCACTTCCTCTCGGAAAATTCCTCCATCCCAATGGTAAGAGGCCGCTGAGCGAACACTGTGGCCCCGTGTCCTCCTGAGCGAGTGTGACAAGCCTTCCCTCAGCCACCGCCGCGGTGGGGGCTCAAAGCCCCCGGGATGTGGCTCATGCGTGTCTCAGCTTCACGCAGTACCTACCACAATGATCAGGAGCTCGTGGCAACTTTTCAGTCGCCATTAAAGGCAGCCTCCAGCTGCCCAGGGGAGAGGATGGGGCCGGGTGACCCCGGAGCTGAAATCGCCCGGGGGCCTGACCTGGGCCGCACAGCCTGGTTCAGCTGGTTGCTGGTGCTGGTCTCAAGCTGCTGCTACCCTGGGTATCTCCGAACTCTCTGTGCTGCAGCCTCAAAGGAAAAGCAAAGACCCTGTTCTTTCTTCCCAAGTCAGGCGTGGAAATCCCCGCCTGTCCACTGAGATTGAAAAGCAGGCGCCAAAGCTCCCGCACCTGCAGGTTATGAGGCAGCCAAACACCGCTGGACGCAGAGTTGGGGGCAGAGTCCCTCTCTGGAGAAACCATCCCCACCAAGGTGGGCAGTGCCAGGACCCTGCAGGGCCAATGGCACCAAGAACAAGCTCTACTTCTGCGTCTGCACCCGGCCTCGTAACTGGAGGCCGGCTGAATGCCGCAGAGGACAGAGGGCTCCGAAGCTCCTCTGTGGTTGAGAACAGCACCCTGCCACACGGCACCAGGGACAGCCTCCGGTACCCACCCACGTCCAAGAACCACTGTCCTGGCTGAGACCTGTCACACCTGCACGTGAGCTCTCACACCCAAGCAGCTGGGCCTGCACCCACTCGCTAGGGGCGGAAGGCAGCTGCAACTCCCTCTCATCCCCGTCGCCAGAACAAAGTATGGCTCCTATGGGATCTTGCTTTAATGTGAGATACACACTCAGTTTAATACACACACAGCTACCCAAACACACACACATAGCTACACACAGCTACCTATACACATATACATGCACATATACACATGTACAGACACACAGCTACACACACAGCTACCTATAAACACAGACACACATACATACACAGCTATACACAGATGCATAGCTACACATACAGCTAGACACACACCTACGCACACATGTATACACAGCTACACACATATGCATATATGTATATGTACATACATGTACAAACACACACATACACACATGGATACACACATACACAGCTACACACACATACACAGCTACCATACACAGATACCCAGCTACACATGCACATGCATAAATGCTACACATCTACACATCTACACATACACAGCTACACATGCACATGCACACACATATACACACTGCGCGTACACACATCTACACATACACAGCTACATATGCACATGCATACACACTACACATACATCTACACACATCTACACATACACACATCTACACATGCACACACACACTACACATACATACTACACATACATCTACACACTACACATCTACACATACACAGCTACACATGCACACATAAACACGCTACACACACAGCTACACATGCATATGCACACACACTACACATACATCTATACATACACACATCTACAAATACACATCTGCACATACATCTACACATGCCCACACACACTACACATACACACATATACACACTCCACATACATCTACACATACACAGCTACATATGCTCATAAACACACCTACACATACACAGCTACACATGCACACACACTACACATACACACATCTACACATACACAGCTACACATGCACACACACACCCACTACACATACACACATCTACACACACACATCTACACATATACACTGTTACGGACCGGACATTTGTCTTCCCCTGAATTCATGTGTTGAAATGCTAACGCCAGGCGGACAGTGCTGGGAGGTGGGGCCTGTGGGAGGTGAGGAGGCTGTGGGAGTGGGGCTCCCGTGAATGGGATTCTGTGGGCTTGCTCTGCTCGCCTGGCCACATGAGGACAGTGAGAAGGCGGCAGTCTGTCAATCAGGAAGTGAGCCTTCACCAGGCAGCACATCTGCCGGTGCCTTCATCCGGGACTTCCTGCCCTGAACCAAGAGAAATAAACTCCTGTGGCTTAAACCACCCAGTCTAGGGGACTTTGTCACAGCAAGCAGCCTGAGCTGAGACACACAGGTAGACACACACGCACACACATCCTGGGCAGGAGGCCTGTGTGATGGCCAAGCCGGCTGACCAAGGGTGTGACGACTCACACGTGTGTCCTGCTTCGTTTTCTCCACGGACATGATGCATCTTAGGGACTCCCCCTTGCGTGATGCATCGGCCCAAACATGGCTTTAGAAACTCGCCCACATGAGCTGCTTAGGAATGAAAGCATTCATGTGGTTAATCTACTGTGACATCTGTATGCTAAGTTAACTGTCGGGTAGAAAAGTCTTAAAATAAGAACTAAAAACTCCTGTCAGTGTGAAGATGACATCAAGAAGGCATCACTTTCTGAGGCCGGACACCACTTAGCCACACGGAGCTCCTACCTGGACAGGACGCCTTTGTCAACACCACTCGTCCACGGCAGTGACTCGCTGTCAACACCACCCCTTTATGACTCACACTTTCACACAGGTCGGTTGTTGGTCTGTCTGGGCGGCCATAACAAACCACCACAGACCGGGAGGCCCAAACAACAGAAATTTGTCTCACAGCTCTGGCCAGGTAAGTCCAAGATCAAGGCGCCCATAGACCTGGTGTCTGGTGACAGCGGCTTCTGCATTCACAGAGGTCTCCTTGAGGCATGGCCTCGCTGCGGAAGGAGATCTGGTTTCTTCAGCCCCTTACAAAGGCACTGATCACACCTGGGCGCTCCACCTTCATGATCTAATCTCCCCCCAAAGGCCTTGCCTCCCCAAACACCACCTCCGGGGTTAGGGTTTCGACATCTGAATTCGGAGGGACACAAACATTTATCCCACAGCAACTGGTTTGAGGTCGTGCAACCGTCGGATTCCTTGAAGCAGGTCCAGAAAGGACCACATGCGGCTCCGCCCAAACCTAATGGGATTCCTGTCTCCATCTCACGACTTTGATTCTCCGCAGAACACCCAGGGCCACCCCAGTGACCCTCTGTCCATTTCTGTTTCTCTCCAGCAAGGGCAACCACCCCCAGGCAGGGAACGTCTGTCTGTCTGTGGCTGAAGCCTGGGTGTCAAAAAGCTGTCGGCCTCAGGGAGTGCAGGATCGGATGGGTCCCCACAGGTTGGAGCAGCTGTCGGGTCGTGGTGAGCACAGACTGAGCTTGGGACTTGGTGGCTGGAGCCTCAGACCATGTGCCGGGAAGACTCCGGGGTCCTTCCCCACTTCGAATCCCTCTCTCAGGACTGCCCAGGCAGGTGCCACGCTGGATTCCTGCAGCTCATCTGAGAACTGCGGTTCAGCTGCACACTTAATCCTTAGGATGAGATGTAAGCTGGGACCAAACCGAAATGGGGTGGGAGAAGGGCCAAGGCAGGAGGGGGCTTGTGCAGCGAGCGCTTGGGGAAGGTGAGGAAAGGAAGAGACGAAAGTCTTCAGTGATCTTCCCGGGAAGACAGCACAGGCCAGGGGGAGGGTCTCCTGTCTGCCCCGTCTCCACACACCTGGGGCTGCCTGGACGTGGGATGGAACAATCCTGTCAAATCCAGGTCCCCAGACAGCTGATGGCTGCCTCTGACCATGCCACGTTCCTGTAAAAGCGAAACGAGATTCCCAAGAGCTGCTGGGCAGTGGAAGGGGGCCGCCGTCCGTGGCAGGGCGTGAGACACGCAGTGCCGGCAGACTCTGCATTCCGGGCACGGCCTCCATTTCGGCTTTGTGGTTTTCACCGGTGGCAAGTCTGTTCTCAGCGTTTTTCACTTCAGATCATAAGTTCCTCAGTGGTAAATTCTCCAGCCCTGTTTTTAGCTCTTGCTGACGGTCGGCAAGTTGAAACATCTTTTCTAAGATGACACAAGGACTGAGTTCTGAGCCCACGACCTCCTCGGGGCCTGCTCCGACCGCCACGCCAGGGGATGCGCCATTGCCTCTGGGTCCGGGGCACCCATGCGCCCCCCGCAACCCTCATCCTTCAGCAAGAAAGAGTCAAACGGCTGACTCGCAGGAGGCGGCTCTGCCCGGAAGGACAAGAATAATCAAGAATTTACATGCAGGATATTTCCTGATTTTACACCCAATTCCTTGTTCCTCAAACCTCAGAAAACTAGAGGGGACAGTAGGGTGGCAGGTCTCGCAGCTTCAGGGTTAAGCGAAGTGCTTTTGGGGCAGACATCACTGCGAGTAGAGGGCGTGGATGACGAGGGACGCAGGCTGAACCGGGAGCTGCTGTCTGTGGGTGACAGACAGAGAGTCCAGGTGTAATTTCCGCAGCTCGTCCTGACTTTGGGCAGCAACGTACGGGGGTGTGGAGCCCCCGAGGTGTAGGCATCCCTCACTTGGCCGCCTTTCAAAACCTGCCTCACTTGGGTTCAGGACCTGGACAGAGCTGTAGGGCTCTGCGTGGCACCTGTGCATCCACAGATAATGGAGGTGGAAGAGAGGGGACCACACAGGTCACGGGGCAGTCCTGGCTCCAGGGCACACAGCGCAGGGCTGGCGCGGACGTCTGCAGGGAGGGGAAATCAGCAGGGAAAGTGGAAAGAAATGCAGAGTCTCCTCTTGAAAAGGAAAATTTGGAGCCGTTCCTTCCTGACATCTTTAGTTTTTTGCTCTGGCACTTCATGGAAGCCATTCTAGGCATCCAGAGACCAGCGAATTCAACCAAAGTCCACAGAACAGGCTGGGGCATCAACCTGTGGGCTCCAGCCACAATGAAGGGTCTCACCCCGCTGGGCCCCAGCACCACGGTGGTCCGTGTGCAGGAGTGGCTGGTGGGGGAGTCTGTGTTTCCTTCGGGTGGAGTGAGACAGGGAGAACGAGTCCTGTGGGTGATGCTGGGGCAGGAGGGGAGCCCCGCTTGGGGGCAGCTGTCAAGACAGCAAACCTCTGAGTCAGATTTACCGAGTCCAAGGCGGCCCCTGAAAGGCATGTCCACTCCCTGTCCCAGGAGCCTGTGAACGTGACTTCATTTGGAAAAGTCCTTGCAGCAGAGGTAACAAAGTTTTCAAGATGAGACCATAATGGATTATACGGTGGGCCCTGAATCTCATGACGGGTGTCCTGGGAGAAATGTAGAGAGGCTTTGAGGCAGAAGAGGAGACGTCGACGTGCAGGTGAGGTGGCTGCATGAAGACACCAAGGGACACCAAGGAACACCTGTGCCCCCGAAGGAGCCTCCGGAAGGGGCACGCCCCAGGGAACCTGAAAGACGAATCCCGGATGTTTCAGTTCCCCAGTGCATGGCCTTTGTCATGAGGACACAGAAGGGGGCTTGGCATGGCAGGAACCCGGAGTGCAGGCGCAGCCTCAGGACGCAGCTGTGCAGGATACGGTGAGGAGGGGACGGGGTGATTGGAGACCTACAGACCCGAGGCTGCCACAGACTTCATCCAAATTCGCGCACGTCTGCAGAAGCTCCAGCTGACACTGATCCGTCTCAGACACGAGGCTACCACGGACTTCATCCAAATCCACACATCTGCAGGAGAAGCTCCAGCCGACACCGATCTGTCTCAGACACAGTACTGCTGCTACGACCTGGATCCCGAGAACAGCATGGCGTGCTCGGGGTCCCACCCCAGACGGGCCCATGGCTGAGCCCTCAGTACGTGGCTCTGAGGCTGGGTGCACCTCTAGGAGCTGGGAGGCAGCTGTGAGCAAGCCCAGCCCTCAGGAGGGACCCACACCGCACACAGGAGGATGTGAGGTCATATAACGAGGTGGGGCGGAGCAAAGAGCAGGTGAGGAGGGACAGGGCATGGCCAAGGGCGTGCCTCTGAGCAAGGACCTGAGGGGACAGGCCAGCCACAAGCCCACGGAAAAAATTCACTGCATGGAGAGCGCCGCCCGTGCAAAGGCCCCGAGGTTGGTGGGAGGCAGGGCGATGGGGAGGCAGCCTGCCTCCAGGGCGTGGGCAGGAGACGAGGTGGGGGCAGTGGTGCCACAGGGGACTCTGGCTTATATTCCAGGAGAGAGAGGAGCCCACGGAGGCTTTGGTGTGGTTCCCAAGATCACTGACACTCAGGCACTTATCAGCTTGTGGGTGTCTGCTCAGGGTCTCTGGGCCCACGTGGAGGGGTTGCCGGGCTGTGACCCTCTCCGAGCCCAGGCTCTCCAGCTCCCCCAGGGGCTTGGCAGAGCTCTGCTCCCAGCTGCAGTGTTGAGGCCCCGGGGTCCTGGCGGCTGCCTGTGGGGTGGCTCTTCTCCTGCTCAGGCGGCCTCTGCTTCCTTCAGGGCCACACAGAGAAGCCCCTTGTGTCAAATCCTCCCTGCACTTGGAATCTCTCATGCCAGGAAGAGCCCCATCTCTTTTAAGGGCTTAGCCGACTGGGTCAGGCCCACCAAGGAAGATCTTAAAGTTTCTGATTTGGGGCCTTAAATTCATCTGCAAAATCCCCTCACAGAGCTCCTGGGCCGGCGTCTGAGGAACAACTAAAAAAGGTGGGTGGCTGGGGCCGTCCCAGGACTCTGCCCTCCCAGGCACCACTGGGGTGGGGGCACTGCCTGGCAACTGGAGGAAGGTCAAGGCTGGAGGCCCAGGTCGGGGCCCTCCTGGTGGCAAAGCTGTGAGCCTCTTGGGAGTCGTGAAAGGGGCGGGGAGAGGCTGGGGACGCAGGAGGAACCGGCAGAAACCACGGCACCTCTCCTGAGTCATCACCACACCTGGTCCCCGATGCAGGGGGATTGGAGCCCTTGTCCCCTGGGAGTTTTCAGTTCTCCAGAGACCCCTTGCTTTCTATCCTTCCTCCTCCTGGGCCTCTCCGCCATGGAAAGCAGGACCGAGTCCCTGGACAGCTCTCCTCCTCTGGCCAACATGTTGCTGTCTCTTCGATTTTGGTCTCGTAAAACTCGCCAGCTACACCTCGGCCCCTGGCAGTCAGCCTCCCTCAGACCCCAAGGCCCGGCCTGGGGTGTGGGCTGGCTCTGGAGGTGGCCGTGCGGGATGGAGGCCCCACCATGCCAGCCATGGATTGGGGGCTGGGCTGCTAATGAGAATGCAGAGGGGCAGAGGCTGAGCTCCTGAGAGCATTGCGCCCTCGGCATCAGGGCACCCTTATGTCCCAGGGAGGGCACACATTTGCATGTATTTTTTCTGATGGGTCCTGTTGGGCAGATTTGTTCACATAAGAACGGTGTCTGCACAGCTCGGGTCACTGCAGGTGCCCTTGCTGCACCCACACGGGGGGCTGAGAGCCTCACTATGTCCCCAAGTCTGCAGGCACCACCTCCACAGGTGTGCCAGATGCAGGGCTGGAGGCCACAGTGGACAGAGGCGTGGCCTGGGAGGTGCCCAGATGCAGCAGGAACTGCGGGTCACTGAGGCCCATGGGCTCGGCCACCCACGCCCCACTCCATCTGTCCCTGGAGGCCGCCGTCAGGGGTGCCCAGGCCACGTCCCCCTGACCCTCCTCTGCCCACCTCCTCCCAGTGGCCGTGTGCCAACTGGCATGGAGCTGCCCACTTCACAGAGATGGGGAGAGCCGCCAGGTCACAGGTCAGACCCAAGGCAGTGAATGACCAGGCCGTGGCGACTGCTCAGCCCACACCCGGCCCCGGACCCCTCCCTCTCCACCCCGTCCCGGCTTCTGGAACTCACCGGACAGGTAAGCAAAGCGCTTCTTCAGCTGGTCCTGGATGTCGGCAGCACAGAGCGGGACGATGTCCTGGTGCATGATTTCATCTGCACGGAAAGAGCAGACAGCACGCGTCAGCCCCAGGACGCTGCCTCACCCTGAGAGCGCCCACACGATCCCAGGCGGAGCGGCACATCCACAGGCACCTACGGGAGCGGGTCACGTGGCTGGAAAAAGGCTTTTCAGTTTCCAGTACGTGGAGGCCTTTGTTTCTTAGTGCACAAAAGCTGTGTGTTGAATGATTCACCATCGATTTTGAAAGTGTGGTATAAGAGGTTCAGAGAGAGGGACTGACAGACAGAGAGAGGGAGGGACAAAGAGAGAGACCTGGGCAGAGGGGAGGCAGGGGAGCAGTAGGAAAGCGCTTGGTCCTGGTCCTGGGATAAATACACTTTGGTCTGAGTCCCACCCACGTCGGGGAAGATGTTCAGGTGACCCCTGCCGGCCTGTTGCAGGTGCAGTAACTTATGGCCCATGAGGAAAACCTGAGCACGGAATGGGCCACTGCCTCTGCACACACGGGACCCTGGGGGGGTCTGTGCCACATCCCTGGCCTTGCCATTAGCTGGACACAAATGAGGCAGGATGGCAAGAGCAGGGTCAACTCCCGTACCCATCCCCCCACCCAGCAGGTTCCAGATAGGTCTGGACGCACTGAAGCACCTGCGGCCACCAGGCCAGCACCAGCCGGGAGCATGGGGGGAGCACTAGGCCAACATCAGCTAGGAGCATGGGGTCAGTACCAGCCAGGAGCACAGGGCCAGCACGAGCTGGGAGCACTAGGCCAGCATCAGCCGGGAGCACAGGGTCAGCACCAGCCGGGAGCACGTAGCCAACACCAGCCGGGAGCATGGGGCCTGCACCAGCTGGGAGCACTAGGCCAGCATCAGCTGGGAGCACGGCGGAGCATGGGGCCAGCACCGGCCAGGAGCATGGGGGAGCACGGAGCCAGCACCAGCCAGGGGCATGGGGCCAGCACCAGCCAGGGGCACTATGCCAGCAACAGCCAGCAGCACAGGGCCAGCACTGACTGTGAGCACGGGGAGCACGGGGTCAGCACCAGCCGGGACCACTAGGCCAGCATCAGCTGGGAGCACGAGGTCAGCACCAGTCAAGAGCACAGGGCCAGCACCAGCCGTGAACACAGGGGGAGCACGGGGTCAGCACCAGCCGGGAGCACTAGGCCAGCATCAGCTGGGAGCACAGGGTCAGCACCAGTCAAGAGCATGGGGCCAGCACCAGCCACAAACACAGGGGGAGCACGGGGCCAGCACCAGCTGGAAGCACAGGGTCAGCATCAGCCGGGAGCATGGAGCCAGCACCGGCTGGGAGCACGAGGCCAGCAAGACCCTCCAGGGAAAGCTGTGCGGACTGACAGGCTGGTGTTCTGTGCCACAGAGCGGCTGCCGAGCTACTATGCCTCGGGGACACTGACCACTGACCACAGAGCAGACACGATTTCTGGCCAGCATGCTCATCATATAGCCACATTTGCAATCTTGAACATCCACACAATTTCTCTCTGAAAGACACAGGACTCACGATGATGACCTGAGAATGGCTTAAACGTTCAATTCTTCCACACCTGAGGACCCAGGCCACTAACAGCCTGAAGATATGGGACAGAAGTGTTTGTACCTGGAAATTCCCAGCGGAGGCCACAAGATAACATCTACCTGGCATCAGACTTAAATCCTGCTCTTCCAGTCTTGCAGACAAACAAGTGTAAACACGGGACGCAGTGGAACACACAGGGGCCCCTCCTGGGCCGTGTTGGCTGCGGCCCTGCTGGCTATGGGACTGCTTTGCCTCGGAGCCGGAGACAACCCTGGTGCTGGTGAGGAAGTGGCGGGACCACGGTGTCACGGGGCCTGCCAGAGCCAAGCAGATGTCAAGGCCCTTCTGCGGAGCTTTGCAGGGAGAGTTCAGGGCACAGACCCGTTCCCAGTATGCAACCATGTGTCAGCAATGGCTTCTTTTGTGGGAGAAAGAAACAGTCAAGCAGTAAAGCATGAAATACTGTTTTATGCTCCTGGCAGGGTGACTTCCACTGGCGCACACCTCTCTGGAATGTGCGTCTGGTACAGCCGACGGCAGCCTAGACTGCGCAGTTGGACGTTCAAATTTTACAGTAAGTTTTTCTCTCTTGCCAGGAGCGACCATAGCCTCAGAGAGGAAGTCAGGAGGCACCGTCCTCAAATCCAACACCTGCTAACCCCAGGAGAAGCACATCGCTGACACGGAAAGGGTCACAGGGCAAGGGCCTCCCTGGAATTTTAGAAATTCTGGGGGCTACAAAAAAAGATTCTGGATACTGTGAGCTGGCAGGTTCATCACGGGGGGGATGGCTTGGACAGGGGGGTACCAAGGTTGGTGATGGCTGCGGGATGCTGGCGGCCCAGGCTCACTGGGGCCACAAACGGGGAGGCACTGGCCCATGTCTGTGGCTCCCTCGCCGCACCTCGACTTTCAGAGGCATCGACCGCGAGAGTCAGGCGTCGACCGCGAGGGTCAGGCATCGACCGCAAGAGTCAGGCACCGAACGCGAAGAGTCAGGCGTCGATGTGGACACTTCCACCATGACTCCCAAACTCTGTCCTGGCAGCTCTGAGAGGCGGCGTGTTTGGCCTGGCCTGTTCCCTACGAGCTCAGGCATTCCTGACCTGGCTCTGGACCTTACCGGTGCCTGCTCTGGGGCCCTGCTGACAGCAAATGTCTTTCCCGTGTGTTAGAGACAGACAGACACCGCCCGCCGTCCCTCCACGTTCTGAGAGAGTGGTGCATGTGGGTGTGAAGCTGCCTCTGGGACAGGCTGTCCACTGTAGGCTCCTCATCCACCCCTCCAGGGGCTGCCACACACTCAGGTCCTTGGAAGGGTGAGGTCCGGGCCTGGGGCCCTTGCTCAGCCGCTCCTCTTCTGGCCAGTCTGACCCCACTCAATTTCCTATCAAGATGCCACCTCAGAGAGGCCTTTCTCCACCTCCCCACCAGGCAGGGGCCCTCATGGCAGCCTGCACCCTCCATGGGGGCCTGCAAACCCCCACTCAAGGCTGCAGGGACTATGCCTGGGGTTCCCCACCCTCACCACAGCGCCTGGCCCAGCAGCTGCCCCTGCTAACACAGCAGAGGAAGGGAGGAAGTGCCTTCCCAGAGCATCCTGTGGAATCCAACGCCAAGGCCCCAACCCCTCACAGGCGGGTTCCTACTTTCTGGCGTCACAGGCCCGTGGGGGGCAAAGCAACACCTGTGCACCATCCACACTGCAGTGTCCACTGTCCACACCACCTGTTCACCGTCCACACCACCTGTCCACCTTCCGCATTGCAGTGTCCACTGTCCACATTGCCTGTCCACCATCCACATTGCCTATCCACCGTCCACACCGCCTGTCCATCGTCTGCATCGCAGTGTCCACCGTCCACACTGTCCACCATCTGCACTGCAGTGTCCACCGTCCACACCGCCTGTCCACCATCCGCATTGTGGTGTCCACTATCCACATCGCAGTGTCCACCGTCCACACTGCCTGTCCACCATCCACATTGCTGTGTCCACTGTCCACACCGCCTGTCCACCATCCACATCGCGGTGTCCACCGTCCACACTGCCTGTCCACCATCCGCATCGCAGTGTCCACTGTCCACACTGCCTGTCCACCATCCGCACTGCAGTGCCCACCGTCCACACCGCCTGTCCACCGTCCACACCACCTGTCCACCGTCCACACCGCCTGTCCACCATCCACACCACCTGTCCACCGTCCGCACTGCAGTGTCCACCTGCTGGCAGCCCCCAGTGCCTCTGGACTCTTTGGGCCAGAACTAACTCTAAATATTGTCCTTAGACCTCATTCTGGGTTTGAAAAGCAGGGTTCCCCATGTGCGTAATCAGAAACTGCACACAGCTAAGCTCGTACAAATAAACTCTAACACATCACGACACCTGAAGTGGTCACCGGCCATTCTGTGAACCTGAAAAGGCCTGTGACGCTCTCCGGCCCACAGCGGAGTGTTAACCTCCCATTCTTCATGGAGCCTTCTGCAGGTGGGGCCCTGGGATATTCAGAGCGCTGGGCGTTCTTCCATTTACGTGTGTAAGTTTTCATTCTTCCTGGTTTTTTGAACCCACTCAAGAATGATGGGAAAATCTGCCCCTTATGATCATAATTTCTATAAAAGTTCCAATCTACTTAATTTTGCAGCCACAAGACTAAGAAGTGCACGGAACAATGGTGGCCACTTGGTTCAGGAGACAGGTCCCCGGAGGAGACACAGGCAGGCGAGCGTGGCCTCCGTGGGGCTCCGTGCTGTTGGATGTCTGGGAGGTGGTGGGCCCCTAACCCGTCTTCGCCACCCAAGGCCCAGCTCCCTCCCCAGCCCCACCCCAACCAAGTCCCCAGTGATGACCCCATGATGATCCCACGGCGGGTCTGAGAGGGGAGAGTTAGGGCCTCACGTCTGAGGCTGGGCAGAGGCTGCCCCGTCCACTCCCCTGCCATGTGGGCAGAGGCAGCAGGTGGGACCGACGAGGGGGTGGCCAGGCTTGCCCCTGCCCGTTCCCAGCACCGACCACAGTAGCCCCACCTGGGAGGGCCGATCTCTTCTGGCCACTACGGGGCCGACGTGGTGAGATTTCCCAAGGGTGGGAAGGGCAGAGGTGCCCTTGGCTCACCTGATACACAGGTGAACCCCCCCACCGAGTTTTCCTCACAGAAACAGGGTCCGGGCAAAGACAGTCCAGGGAGGGGAGCCACGTGTCTATCTTTAGATCTCTTTGTTCCAACAAAACGAGACGACTGAAGCAAACTTCCTTCCTCTTGCAAGCTGACTCAAGAACTTGCTTTATTTGACGGCAATTTCATCCTGAAAACTGGGAGTGGGGGGTGGGGGGTGGGGGTGGGAGGGCAGCCAAGACGTCTGAGCAGCAACCCTTTCCAGCCCAGGTGACCTCGCAAGCAGCAGAGAGAACACAGGAGACGGGGATGGGAGCCAGGTGGGGCCCCGGAAATCCTCTCATGGTGGGGGTGGGGGGTGGGGTACACCGTCACAGGTGGAGCTGGGTGGGGCCCTGGAACCCTCTCACGGTGAGGTGTGGGGGGTGGACTGTCACAGGCGGAGGCAGCAAGGCAGCTCCTGGCAGCAGGAAGAGGCCCAGGTGAGGGAGGAAAGCCCATCCCTGCTGCTCACTGGTGACCGTGGGCAGAGGAGAGGACAAGGCTGTCCACATAGCAGCCTGGGGCCGTGGGGCCCAGTCCATCTTTTGCCAGTTGTCTCCTGTTATTTATTCTGGCAATAAGCCCATTCCCAAAGGCTTCTGCATCCTGTCCATCAGACGGGACAGTCGTGCCTTTTCAAAGTCCAAGGCTGAGCGTCAGATGGGATTACGTCACCAGATCGTCCGGCCACAGGCCTTCCCCAAGCCCATCCATGAGGCTCTCCAAAGCCAGGAAGGGCAGGGCCGCAAAGCAGGGCAGTAAGAAAGGCAGGCCGCAAAATCTGAACAAAATCTAAATTCAGTGAGGAGAATGCCTGAACCACAGGCTTCAGACAAGGACACCCCAGGGGGCCAGCATCCCTGTCCCCTCCAGACAAGCTCCTGACACCATGTGGGTCAGGGAGGAGAACCAGGACACCCCGGGGCCAGCGCCTGCCATTGGGACAAAAGGGGCGTCCACGTGGGGTGCAGGAGTCAGCGCACAGCCACCCTGCAGAGCCCTCCGGATGCCCTTTGGAGCGAGACGGTTTATGCCTCGGGTAGGGAGGACACGCACGCCCCGCACTTGGTCAATCTCCTCTGGGGGTCGTCTCCAGAGCCGTGCTCTCCACACTGCCTCGCCCGCAAGCCCTGGAGGTCGTCTCCAGAGCCGTGCTCTCCACGCTGTCTCGCAGGCAATCCCTGGGGGTCGTCTCCAGAGCCGTGCTCTCCACACTGCCTCGCCCGCAAGCCCTGGGGGTCGTCTCCAGAGCTGACCTCTCCACGCTGCCTCACCCCCAAGCCCTGGGGGTCGTCTCCAGAGCCGTGCTCTCCACGCTGCCTCGCCCGCAAGCCCTGGGTTCTCTGATGCAGGCGGACGCGAGAATCCCCTGGAGCGTGTCCTCAGCACACGTGGGTGTGTTGTTTAGGACCAAGCTCCTGCCTAGACCCCAACAGACCAGACTGAAAATCAAAATGAAGTCCCCACGCTCACCAAGGGTTGTTATCGGACCTTGGAGAAAACAGGAGACAGAGGAGAGGCCAATCTTCCAACCAGGCCAGGCTCTGTCTTCCTCGGCATGGTCACGGAGGTCCCTCTTTTTGTTGTTCTTGTTCTCAACTTGTTTAATACATAAAAGGGCAATCAAAACGGTGGCCAGAATTTCCATTTTTGATACATTCTTAGAATGCGGCCCATCCAGAAAGCACCACTTCAAACAGATGAAGAACTACCCAACCCTTTCTGTCTCGAAGAGAGTTTGCTTAGATTTTAAAAAGACCTAATTCCATGAGTTACGGCAGTGAATTTAATCATTTTAAATTAAATATAAAAACGTGGAGGTTCTGAGCTGCCCGCAGAGGTGGGACTCCTACGAGGGTGACTGCTTAAGTCCAGGGGCTGAGACACGGCCACTCACAGCATTACCGTTCCCCTGTAGCAAAGGGTTAAGACTTTACCATAACTTAATTATACATTCATTACGGTGCTTTAAAACAGTCAAGTCTAAATAAATTCTTCACACTGTCAAAAAGATATACATACTTGGCTGGGCACAGTGGCTCACACCTGTAATCCCAACACTTTGGGAGGCCAAGGTGGGCAAATCACCAAGGTCAGGAGTTCGAGACCAGCCTGGTCACCGTCGTGAAACCCCCTCCCTACTAAAGATACAAAAATTAGCTGGGCATGGTGGCAGGTGCCTGTAGTCCCAGGTACTCAGGGGGCTGAGGCTGGAGAATCAGTTGAACCTGGTAGGTAGATGTTGCTGTGAGCTGAGATTGTACCACTGCACTCCAGCCTGGGCAACAGAGTGAGACTCCGTCTCAAAAAAAAAAAAAGAAAAAAAGAAAAGAAAAGAAAAAAAGATACACATACTAAAAACTCATTTAAGCACAAACTTAATCACGTGACAGCTCTTGGCCTGGGCCACACGTGTATGCAGAGATCTTCTGCTGCTTCAAGCTCGATGTAAGTCCGGCAATCACCTAACGTGAAACTAATCCTTACGACACAGAGCCGCCTAACGTGGCCCGTCAGTCAATTCTCCCGCTGACCCCCCAAGCTTACAAAGGACAGTGGCTGAGGCCACCGAACCGCGTTTGCTGGGTTTCTGCTTTCTTCAGCCCTGTCCGCACAGCTGCTGTGTTTCACTGGAGCTCTTATTCTAGTTCATGGAATGAAGTGCTGCCCACTCTAGAACTGCCTGCACAGCCCAGTGAGATCTTTGAATCACACGGACTGCAATTTGATCTTCTGGCAGGTATTTCCTATCTCTCTGCCCCATGGTGGCCACGGCCCACTCAAGTGATTTCAGAACCACGATGCAGAGGTCTCGAGGTGAGGCTCCCAGGTGACGCCGACGTGGGGGTTGTTCTCAAGGTCACATTGTCTGAGCCAGGGGCACCAAGAGGGTCTGTCATCAAGGAGGGCACTTGCCTGCTCACCAGCATTTTTATGAACGTTTCCTGGTATCAGAAAAATGGCCTGAGTGCAGTTTCAGCCAGGTGGGCCTCGGCATCCACCCCACACCTGGTGGGCTCTGCACGGGGCCTGGATCTGTGTGCATTCATGCCCTGGCTGCATTCGTACTCTGGCTGCATTCGTGCCCTGGCTGGGGGTAGTCACACCATCCATGCAATGGCTTCTGAGCTAGAACAACTTAAAAAATCATGGGGCAGAGGGAGCAGAGACCAAAGTGACTGAGAGCCACTGTCTGAGTGACACAGGAGGCCGGGTTTCAGGACGAGGAACACAGAACCTTCCAGAGTTCAGAGACCCTGGCCCTGCCACCCTCTCCCCTGAAGGCCAGGCTGGCTGCCAGCTCTGCCACCTCCGGTCACAGCCCCACCTGCTGCACAGTACCCACGGCTCCACGGCCTCCCCACACCCCGCCTCCTGGGCCACACGCTCAGGCCGTTCTCAGGCGACTGCTGAGTGGGCAGGGCTGGGGGCACCACAGGGAGCATTTCCACAGGGCCCAGACCCGAGGGTCTTGAACACCTTAGGGTCTCCCGCCATCCCCCACTGAGACGCATACATCTCTCCCTTTCTCTCCTGGAGGCCGTCCAGGGTGCACCTGCTCTCCCAGCCACTGTCTTCCAGCGCCCGTCCTGTTCAGAGGCAGCTGAGCCCTCACACAGACCCCTGACCGCAGAAGGGGTCGCACCAGCAGCTGCACCCGGAATGACTGGGGTTCCAGGGAGCAAGGGCATGCCAGGGACCCCCTCAGGATTCAGAGGAGGACCACCCTGTGCTCCTGGGGGAGGATCAGGCCAGAAAGACAGGTTCCGACTCACTGCTGGCACCAGTGCACGGAGTGAGTCCTCGCAAGGACCTAGGGAGCAGGAAGCCCCATCCTCGTTTGAAAGATGGGGAATTCAAGGTCAGGCTCAGCTGTGAGCAGCCCAGGCCTGCAGGGCGGGCAGTGCCAGGACCGAGCCCATGCCATGTGCTCCAGCGCCTGGGACCTTCACTGCCACGGGCTCAACAGCGAGGCTATGGAGAGGCTCTCACAGAGGCCTGGGAGGGTGCCAACATGCGTCTGTTTCTAGGCTGATGGGTGGGTGAGACCCCAGCGGCTGGGACAGGGCAGGCCTGTGGGCAAGAAGGCAGGGACATGGCAGGGCATGGCCTCCCATTGCACAGGAGCTGCCCAGAGTCACGGGACATGTTGGAGCCATCAGGGAGCTTCGAGCCCAGTGATTTTCGCTAAGCAGCCCCATTCACTCAGATCTGTTCACTGTGCAGGGTGTTGTGAACGGAGCCACTGGCTGGCTCCTCACTTGCTGAGCTGCTGGCTTCTGGCTATTTTTTCCAGCTATATTGAGAAAAATAATTGTATCTATTTAAGGTGCACACGTGCTCTTTTGATGTAGTTCACACTGTGAAACCATAGCCACCACCAAACTCACTGGTGACTGTCACCTCCCACAGCTGCCATTTCCTTTTGCAGTTAGAACACTCAACACCCACTCCCAGCAAACCTCAGGTACAAATACAGTGTTAACCACAGTCCCCACAAACAGACCATGGCCACCTTGAACAGATCACGGCCACCTTGAACAGATCATGGCCACCATAAACCAACCACAGCCACTGTGAACAGCCCACAGCCACCACGGACTAACCATGGCCACCATGAAGCAACCATGGCCATCACAAACAGGCCACAGCTACCACAAACTGATCATGGACACCACAAACCAACCACACCCACCACGAACCAACCACAGCCACCATGAACAGCCCATGGCCACCACAAACAGACCACCACGGCCACCATGAAAGATCACAGCCATCATAAACCAACCACAGCCACCACGAACCAACCACACCCACCATGAACCAACCACAGCCACCATGAACAGCCCATGGCCACCACAAACAGACCACAGCCACCTTGAACAGATCACAGCCACCACGAACTGACCACGGCTGCCACAAACCAACCACAGCCACCATGAACAGCCCACAGCCACCATGGACTAACCACAGCCACCACGAACCAACCACGGCCACCACAGACCATGGCCACCATGAACCAACCACGGCCACTATGAACAGCCCATGGCCACCACAAACAGACCACCATGACCACCATGAACAGATCACAACCATCATAAACCGCCCACGGCCACCATGAACCAACCACAGGCACCACAAACAGACCACAGCCACCTTGAACAGATCACAGCCCCCACGAACTGACCACGGCCACCACAAACCAACCACAGCCACCATGAACAGCCCACGACCACCATGAACCAACCACAGCCACCACAAACAGACCATGGCCACCATAAACAGACCACAGTCAGTCACCATGAACAGCCCATGGCCCACCATGAACAGACCCCCAGAGTTCATTCATTCGGCACAACAGGAACTCTGTGTTCTCTGGCCAGCATCTCCCCAGGCTTCCCCACCCCAGCCCCCAGTGGCCACCGTGCTTGTTGGCATCTCTGACACCCCACATGCGTGGGGCCGTGGCTTTGCCTCTCTATGCCTGCAGTGATTTTACTCAGCAGGCCGTGGCTTTGCCTGTGGCTGATTTTGCTCAGCACTGTCCTCCAGGCTCATCCGTGTTGTCTCAAATAACAGGATTTCCTTTTTTATGAAAACCGAACAGCACTCCGTTGTGTGTGCGTCACATCGTCTCCAGGCGCCCATCCACTAACGGGCACTGCGGTCAATTCCACGTCTGGGCTGGTGAGCTCCGGAGGGCGGGCAGCTCTTCAGTGCGCCTGCTCCTTTCCCGATACCCACCCACAGTGGGGACGCCTGGCTCCAGCGACAGTGCTCTTTTTAATTTCTTGAGGAACCTCCATACCCCACACAGTTTTCCGTAATACCTGCACCAATTTACACGCCCACCAACAGCATGCACGGGCCGCTGTGCCTCCACAAACCCGTCTTCATAACATCCAGAGAGAAACGGGCACCAACGTGAAGCCCACACAGCATCTCAACACACGCGTGGTCCGTCCATGCCTGGTGTCATCACCACACACGCGGGCCAGCAGCTGCCACAGGACAGACACTCACTGGCCCCGCGGGAGCACAGACCTCACCCCGAGCACACCCCCCCTGAGCTGTGACTCTGGGCAGCTGCTTTCTCTCTCTGGGCCTCCTCCTTCTCTGTAAGGCTGGGACAAGGCTTCCTTATAGGACCATGGCTGCAATTCAGCCGGTGATGCTGGCAGATGGCTTTGGTGATGGCTGCCCCCACCTGATGAACAGACCCACGGGGATCCTCCTGCCCCCAGTTACGTGAGGGAGGCTACAGGCACCCAGAGGAAACCCCAGCACTGCACCATGGGGGCCGTCCAGGGCCCCAGCACTGCATGGAGCGGCGGCTGCAGACTGAGGTCCACAGAGGAGGTGGTCGTGGCTGCGGCACAGGGTGCTGTGCAGGTGGGAGGTGGGCTCAACCACAGGCCGAGGTGAAGAGGACCACCAACTGTGGCTGCCCGCTGACGGGCGGAGGGACGCTTCTCTGCAGGGCGGTGCCCCGTCCTCCTCTGCCGAGTGACCCCGGGTGGCCTGTATGCAGCAGGCACCGGCTCCCCGAGGACACCTGCGTCCTGGAGGGTCACACCAGAGCCAAACCTCCCCACTCACTGGGCTGGCGGGAGGCGTGACCTGCACCGGCCACGAGGGAAGGGCCACAGCCTGGTCTGCCTGGAACACGTTAAAAATGCCTAAAGGAGAACAAAAACGGTTGTCATAATGAATTCTTTCTTTTAAAATTAAAAACAACAGTCCTGACTGTACCACGGTGACCTCTCTGTGGAGTCCAAGTGTCTCGGGCCTTCTGCGCCTCCCCCAACTGGCCCCTTCTGGGCCCGAGGACAGACCTCCGAGGCCAGTAGGGCTTGCCCCGCCCTGCATTTTACTTTCTGAGAAAAGTCACCCACATATGGCAAGTTCCTCAAAGGTCCCCAGGCCTCTGCAGGAGCGAGGAGGGGCACAGTGAGGAACGCAGGCCAGGCTGACCCCGGCTGACGCTGGCACCGACAAGGCTTCTCCCTCAATGCACCCTAAGAGGATGTGAGACACTAAAACAGAGTCTGCGGCAGGTCCCGGGGCTGATCAAAGAACCGTCAGGGCTCAGAAGGATGATTTCTCCTCTTGTTCACGGTGGTCCTGGCTTTGCCTGGTCCTTCAGGAGGGAACTGCCGGATGGGATGGCCGGGGCATCAGGGGTGCGGAACCGGGGGGCACCCAGGGGACATAACCTCCCTTAAAGCAACCACCTGCCCCTGCTCACACCGGAGCCTTCCACGGTGCCCCAGAGCCAACCCCATAACCCCGGGCAGCCACCTGTACCTAATCATGCCCTCACCCAGGCTGGAGTACAGTTGTGCAAACAAATCTTATTGCAGCCTTGACCTCCGGGGCTCAAATGATTCTGCCCTCTCAGCCTCCCAAGTGGCTGGGACTACAGGCACACACCACCACACCCAGCTTATTAATTTTTTTTTTTCAGATATGAGGTCTTGCTATGTTGCCCAGGCTGGTCTCAAACTCCTGGGCTCAAGCGATCTCCCAGCCTCAGCCTCCCAAAGTGCCAGGATTACAGGCGTGAACTGCTGTGCCCAGCCAGTTCTTTATTTTAAAATTCGAAACTTTAGATGTTTATTCAATGCCATTGGTAGCTAAGGTCTGATTCAATAAAATTCACAAAGATGCTTATTTTATGAATTATTCATCAATAGTTGGCATAAGTACCCACTGGAAAATATAATTAGGACAAATCTCTTGAAAACGAGTACTCCATTCTTAGAAAAGCATCAACAAAACCCAGGCTGTTTCCTCCCCATGTGGCCCCTTCTCCAAGGACCTTGCCCCAAAGCTCCAGTTGTCAGGACGGGGCCAGTGTGGACCAGCAGCCCCTGAGCCCCGACCAGACCAAACGCACCCAAACCTAAGACCACAGAGGCTGCCCAGCCAGGTCCACAGGCTCGGCCAGGGGCCTCCCAAGTCCCATTTGCCTAGAGAGGGCAGCTTGTCACGCCTGGCACCACGGGTGGCCCCGCTGTGGGGACAGCAGTGGCCGGGTGTCTCCTCCTCTGAGGAGCTACAGCCTCTCCACCAGCCAGACGTGGGCGCTGCCGTCATTTGTCCACACAGCCTGTCTATGAGAAACCTCAAACAAAGGAGCCAGTGGAAAGGTGATCCCAGCCTTCCGGGACCAGCACAGATGGTCCCTCACAGGCCAAGGGCAGAGGCAGCCCCAGTGCTCACCAGGGACCCCAGGGCCATGGCCCTAAACCATCCATCCCGCAAGGCCTGTGCACACCTTCCCTGCCAAGGAGCAGGGCTCCTCCCGTATTGGAGGCACCTGTCCCAACATCCATCCCCGGCATCCCCCAGCCCCAGGCTCCTGCCCCAGCAGCCTCCGAGGATAGCGCTGGGTCCAGAACGTCCGCCCCGGCCCCGTGTCCCCACACGGTCGCCCCATAACACCTTCCGGGGAGCCGAGGACCCACCCGTGCCCCACGCACCTGCGCCAGCCTTCAGCAGCAGCCACAGTGCCCAGAGGTCCCGGCACAGCAGTGACAGCCGGCTCACCGTCATGCTGCCCACTGCGAGTCAGGAGCCCCCGACCCGGCTCCTGGAACGCCCTTCCCAGGCACACAAAGGACGGCGCAGCACCAGCACCATCTTGGCCGTGGAGCAGGGACGCCACACCTTCCTGGGTTTGCTGCGCAGACCTGGTCTCTGCAGGGCAGCCGGCCGGCTGCTCCTCCCAGGGCCTCCGATTTGATGTCCCTGATTAAGGAGCGGCATCGGCTCACTTATCCCGCTGCAGGCAGCTTAACTGTTGCAGTCCTGGCGACAGCTGAGCCCCAGCCCAGGAGGCTTCAGGTTCCTGGTGTTGCTTGTCTAGACCCTCCCTGCAGGGGCCCCATGCTCTGCCAAAGTCCCATCCACTGAGTGGCAGAGGCCTGGGCTGGCGGGGGCCATGCTTAGCAGAGATCCGTCCCCTGAGGCAGCCCCACAGCTATGGGGACCTGGGCTGAGGTCCCCAACCGCTGAGCCAGTACCAGAGGTGCAGCGACCTGGGCTGGCAGGAATGAGCTGTCCAGAGAGTATGCTGACCCAGGGGGCCGAGCCCTCTGCCCTGGCAACACATGCCCATGGGGAGTTGAGCCTTCAAGCACCCGGGAGGCAGCTGCGTCTCCTGTTCTCGTCCGTCCGTGGTCACTGAGTTCCTTTTAAAGCTGTATGAGCAGGGGCTGTTCTCAGAATACCCCTGCACCGAGAACACAGAAGGCAGGCTCCTGGCTGCCTCTCTACTTTTCCAGGGCACGGAGGGGGACACTTAAATACGACACTTGAAAACCGGCAGTCCCAGGGGGGTTCCCAACTGCTGCCCTGAGTGGCAGTCCCACAGAGAGCTCGTTCAAACTCAGGTTCTGTCCCCGACGAGCTCCCAGGTGACCTGAGACCACTCGTCCAGGCCCAGAGTTTGAGCAGAAAAACCCAAGAAGCTAAGGGGACCCACGCACATCTTCTGAGAACGTACCCAGTCCTGGAGTCAGCCCGAGCCAAGAAGGACTGGGAGGGACGCTGGATTTTGGTGGGACCCTGGCCTGCCATGTCCTTGCTGGCCCTGGCCTCTTCCGGCGCCTCTCTCTGCAGAGCCTCACACCTGCACTGACCCCTGCCCTGCATGTGTCCAGCACAGCACAGCCGGCCCTCCAGGCTTCAGCTTCTCCCGCTGGGAACACCGGCCCCTGGGGCTGGCTGACCCGAATGCCAGACATCTGGCTCCTGCCTCTGGGAACATTGGCTCCCTCACGTCCAAACGCTTGCTGGAGGGGAAAGTGCGGCTTCACCAGGCCCTGCCTCTGGGAACATCAGCCATGGACGCTTTTCTTGTGGCCATGATCGCACTGACAAGCACCAAAGCGAAGCCTAGAACCTCACCCTTCCTGCTGGGCACCCTGCGCACACCTAGAGGAGGGACGCCTGAGAGGGGCCACTGCTTCCCCCACACCTGGGTTCTCTGAGAGTCAGCCTCATCCCTGGGGCAGGAACGTCACTTCTGTAAGCCCCTCCGCAGCACTCACGCCCGCTGAGGGGCTGTGACATCCATCCATGATTATTTATGTCTTCTCAGCCCAGCTGTCCTTCCCTGTAAGCTTGGACCTGGGGCTGGCTGGTGCCCATGGTGTGGGCTGCCCCCGAGCCACAGCGAGTGTGGGCACATTGACCCAGACCTCCCGTGTCTGGGATCTCTTGTGTTCCTACCTTCTGCCGTCAGAACGCATCCCAGATAAGCTCTCCCCGGAACACGAGCCCCGGGGGAGGCCACCGCGTCATGGCCCCTCACGCCATCACCATGGCACCAGCTGATGCACCTGCCACCCGCACCTCAGCCCTGCCTCCGCTCTGGGGCCAGGCGGCATCTTCATTCCCAGTCCACTCACCACCCACGCCTCAGCCCTGCCTCCGCTCTGGGGCCAGGCGGCATCTTCATTCCCAGTCCACTCACCACCCACGCCTCAGCCCTGCCTCTGCTCTGGGGCACGCCGGCATCTTCATTCCCGGCCGACTCTAATGTCCGAAGCATGTTTTGCAGGCACAACTCCTACGTTACCAGCCGGCAGGGGCATAGGAGCAGATCACGGTGCCACACAGTGGGTCCTCCTACAGCTGAGCACAGTCCAACGCGTCCTCACCTCCAGCTTCCAACCCCCAACAGCAAAGCACGCCCAGAGGCATCAGCCTTGGGACACACGTACCAAACAACCCCTCTCCCACAATATGCTCAAGGCCTGCAGAGACCCCCGAGGCCCGAGGCCCACCTCCTCCCTCGGTGGTCCCAGCACTGGAGGACACGGAGGGCTGGGATGTCTCAGGCAGCCACACAGCGGCCGATGCAGATGGAGTGAGCAAAGATCAGCCGAAAAAGAGGACTGTGTTCTGAACAGGAGGCTCTCACAGACAGGCCTCAGTTTTTAAACAGAGGGACAGTGAACGGTGCCAGAGGCTGTCCTCTAAGGAGAGGGCGCCGTGTGGGGAAGGAGGGGCCCCTGGTACAGATGCAAGGACCTTGAGAAATCAGCTGCTCCCTCTTCTGTGCGTCTCCCCCGGCCCCCGATGTCTTGTCACGCTGAAGTTTCTGGTGGGCAAAGGCCATGTGCCTTCATGGTACACAAGCAAGGGGGCCACCCCAGAGTCACCACAGGGCAGACCCAGGCGGTCTGGCCCCAAGCCAGGGTGGACCTGGCCATCTTTAGGAGGGACTGGCTCATGATGGCCCTGTTCCAGGGAGGGCTGGCCCTGCTCTGTGCCCGTGGGGGTGCCGCAGATGATCACAGTAACACCCATCAGAGGCAGGAACACGTGACCCAAACCACACATGGGAAACCATCCCGGGCTCATCGCTGTGGCTGCGGCTGCTCACCCACCGTTTCTCACGCAGTCCAGGAGACTAAGGGCTCCCCACCCACAGCTCTTGACCCTTCCAGCTCCCTGCTGACCGAGTCAAGGCCAAAGGCGTCCCTGCAGCTTCTCTGGCGGGGGCTGGAGATGGGAAACAGCTTTCCTCCAAGAGCCGTGGGAGCTCGCGTGGCCTCAGGCTGGTTTCTGTCCAGTTTCCGAATCACAAAAGCTGTTCCAGGCACCTGGACCTTCAGCCAGAGACAGTGCACATGAAACCACACCCACAGCAGAGGCCTCCATCCGGCATAAGACAGAAGCGACTCCACCCCTGGGATCGGCAGCGCAGTAGAGAAGCCAAGTCCAGAACGAGTCGATGCCAGACACACGGCTGTTCCCCAGGAACGTACATTTCGGACACACGGCTGTTCCCCAGGAACGTACATTTCGGACACACGGCTGTTCCCCAGGAACGCACATTTCGGACACATGGCCGTCCTGTCCCCCAGGAACGCACACTTCGGACACACGGCCGTCCCGTCCCCCAGGAACGCACACTTCGGACACACGGCCGTCCCGTCCCCCAGGAACGCACACTTCGGACACACGGCCGTCCCGTCCCCCAGGAACGCACACTTCGGACACACGGCCGTCCCGTCCCCAAGGAACGTACACTTCGGACACACGGCCGTCCCGTCCCCAAGGAACGTACACTTCGGACACACGGCCGTCCCGTCACCCAGGAACGCACATTTCGGACACACGGCCGTCCCGTCCCCCAGGAACGCACTTTTCTTGTGATTTCTTGCAGGCTTCCCTTTGGTGTGATTTCAGACCCATCCTGGGAGCCCAGTCAGCTCCATGAATAACGTAACCAATCACGTGGCCTCCTTGGTGAGGCCTCCAGGACCCTCCGGAACCCTCCAGAAATGTCCGAAGCCCATTTTCCCAACAGCCCCGGCCAGGTCTATGGCTCGCAGCCTCCTCACGCTTGGCCTGGCTCTGAGCTCCCCCTTCCCCGACACGCCAGGGCCCTGGGTTTCTAGTTGTTATCTTTTGTGTGCTGCTTTCCAACTTTGTTACACATTTAAGTTGTGCCTTCCCAAGAACAGCAGTGAGGAGACTTCATGCTTTATTTGGCCCTTACCTTTTATTTGTGTGTATGTGCTTTACAAATGTAGCTAGAAATTACATGAATGAGCGTGTCTAGGAGCTGTGCTGTGTGTGGGGGTTCGGAACACAGGATGGAAAGTGGCCCAAACACTGCAGTTTAAGCCCAGCAGGCGCCCAATGGACCCCGGGGCCCTCACTGAAATGCAACACAAAGGCCCCGCACACATGGGCTCACGCAGGGCACAGAGCTGATGTGCCGGCTTCAGGGAGCCGCTGCTGCGGGCAGGCCCAGCACCTCGGCCAAGAGCCCATTCCTGCCCTGTCGGGATCAGCTAAACAGGAAGGAGCTCCCTGCCTGGAGAGGAAACCAGACACGCCAGCCCCAGATCGGCAGATCTGAACATTGAGCCTCACCACGCTGGGCCCTGCACCTTGGGGACGCCCAGGGGGCCTGGGGCCCTTGTCCAGCAGGAACTCGACCGATCGCTGCCCACCCCCAGGAGCTGTGGCGTGACGGCACCAGGTGTGACGGTCGCTTCCCACCCCCAGGAGCTGTGGGGTGACGGCACCAGGTGTGACGGTCGCTTCCCACCCCCAGGAGCTGTGGGGTGACGGCACCAGGTGGACGGGCAGTTGCTTTCTCCTCCTCCCGGATGGACAATTTCGTCTTACAAACCTGGTCAGCCCTGTCTGGAGCCATGAGGCTGTGGGGTGGGACCCGCTGCACAAAGCAAACAGCTAAACCTTAAGTCAAATAAAACACCCTGTAGCAGCAGACGCAGAGGGTGCGGCTCACCAGCTGGCTGGGGCTGAAGGGACAGTGGACGCGGGGCAGGGGTCAGCGACGTCCATGCCCCCGACTCTGCCGTAAACGCACGGGTCCCGGCTCCGGGTGACAGGGACGTCTACACAGGTATCTGCAGGAGCTGCCCATGTAACACTGCTCCGAGAGTCTGCCTGCCAGCTCCTCGGCCCCCACCCTGCGCAGGGGCGTCAGCAGCACCCCCATCAAACCTGGAAGCGCAGACGGCACCTGCTGCCTGGGTTCAGTGCAGCCGAGAGAGGGCAGCGTGTTTTCCTGGGCCAGACCCACAGTGGTCTTGGTCTCAAGACTCAGCTGAGGCTCTCGATGGGAATTTGGGGCTCTGGGTCTGCCGCCGAGCTGGGAAGTCGCTCTCCCCAGACGGAGACATGAAGATGAGATGATCTCAGAGTCCCCCGGTTCATGGGAAGCAGCCGCTCGGCTGGGAGAGCCGTGCAGGCGAGGGAGGCCCGGGGCTGGCAGCAGCACCTGCCCAGGCCCAGCTCCCGCAGCTGCCTGGCCACACCTGAGACAGCGAGGGCGGGACCGGCCCAGCGGCTGCCAGGGCGCGTCCAGATCTGTGCAGGAGTTTCATGGGGGTGGCAATGGCAGAGAAAGCAGCTGAGGATCCCAGGCAGGGGCTCGGCTGTGCACAGGCACAGACGACACAACACAGCCCCCGTCCAGATGCTGTGGGCAGCACTGCCAACCATCAGGACTCAGGAGAGATGAGGGGTGGCACCAGGTCTCCACCCACAGGGCTCACCAGCAGCTTGGACGCCATTCTGGGCCATGAACCCATTTGAGGAGGACAGTCTCGGGACCATTGGGTGCATCCGAGAAGGGCATTCCTGGGTCTGTGGGGAACACCTGAGCAGCACGGTCGCAGGATGCCGTGGAGAAAAGATGGAGATGCAGGGCCTCTGAAGGCCTCTGAAGGGCACTGCCCACTCTGGAACACCATTTCCCCAACAGATGTTCCACGTGGTGGGAAACATTCGCCATCTTCTGGGTGGAAAATCACAGCACAGGTCGAGCCTGGCCCGTCCCAGGCCCGCTGCACACACAGCCTAGGGCAGGACGGCCCATCCTGGAGTGTCGGGGTCTCTACGGCTGGCTGGATGCAGGGACCAGAAACATTTCCATTCTTTTGTCAAAAACTCTCTAAAGTCAACACCTTTTCTTTATTTTTTTCTAGGCAAGGCCTCGCTCTGTCACCCAGGCTGGAGTGGAATGGTACAATCTCACTGCAGCCCTGATCTCCGGGGCTCAAGCGGTCCTCCCGCCTTAGTTTCCTGGGATTACAGATGCACGCCGCCAAGCCTGGCCTACATTTTAAACGTCATTTACCTTTGTGATACAGGATGTCCTTAGAAGACGACGCGGGCTGGGCCAGCCTTGGAGACTGCACGAGTCTGGTGGCTTACAGAAAGTGGGCGGTCTCTAAATGGGGCCCTGGGAGGGGAACTCGGGTCTATGTGGGGAGAAAACGCCAGGCTCGGATCTGGTGAAGGCCAGTCTGGTATGGGCGAGGGCAGGGCCGTACTGTGCTTCAGCTGAATGTAAAGGCTGCACCCGGCATCACTCCCTGGTGGCCCCCAGGTGCTGCTTAGTGTGGGGATGTCGGTTCCTGTGGGTATGCCTAGGACTGAACTGGCTTCCAGGCCATGCCTGCCCACTCATCTGGTAAGTCAGATCCCACCCATCTGATGCCACAGGGAGAGGAGAAGAGTCCAGGGGAGAGGGCAGGAACAGCTGAGGCCCCATCTGCTCTCCCACTCATCCCCCCATTCCTATGGAAGGAGGATTCAGTGACAGGATGCCAGCTGCCCCCACCTCCACCCCCAGAAGCCACACTCCTCCCTGCATCCTGCACGGTCCCACGCGGGGCACAGCCCAGGGGTAACTCTTCAGGCCAGCAGGCCTTGGAGCTGCAACACCACAGGCTCACCCTGCCACCGACCCCACCTCAGCCGCCAGCTCCCCTCTGCTCTCCTGAGGCAGAAGTGACAGCCCCGAGACACTGGCACCCAGCAGTTCACACAGCAGCAAGGATAGTAGTTGCAGTGCCAACATGTACTGAGTACCAACTGTATACTCGATGTTGCCTTAAGCTCTCACACAGCTTAGTGCTGACGGTATACTGGGTGCTGCCGTAAGCTCTCAGATGGACCCTCTTTCTTTAATCATATGCTCAGCAAACACGTGCGTTCAGGAGGCGGACAGGCTCGAGAGCTAGCCCCGGTCTACGTCCCCATTCTGCTGGTTGACACGAGCTCCGTGCCCTCAGAGAGTCACTAGACACCCTGAGCCTCCGTGAGCGAGTGTGTAAAACGAGCTGAGCCCGGGGCACGGGCACAGTGCCTCCACACAGCGGTGTGCCACCAAACAGCTGATCCTGGAGAGGAGAACACAGGAGGGGCAGACACACGTGAGCGCCATGCAGGTCAGAGGATGCGGCACCACGTGCAGAAAGGTGACAGGAGAGGAGGGGACGGAGGGAAGCACCCCGGGGCCTGTCCAGAAGCAGAACCTGGGGCGGTCGCGGCAGCCCAGCGCACGAGGACGCTGCCATTGTTCCCCCTTTCTGGGGGGTAAAACCGAGTCACACACGGGTCGAGGGCTGCCTGGGCTCACAGGGAAGCGCAGGCCTGGGTTTGAGCCCAGCCCGCTGGCTCCACAGCCCCCAACCTCGGTGGCCTTTCCGACTCACTCACCCGACCAGCACAGATGGGACGGCTTGGGGGGCCCAGATGTCCTGCCCACAGCTGCGACCCCAGGCAGGAGAGCGTGTGCCCGGGAGGATGCCCCACCCTCGGGGCTTGATTTACTCCCCGGGATGAAGGACATCGCGCGGCCTCACCGCAGGCTTCTGGGCTCTGGGCACATTGGTCACCGAGCCCAGCTGTTCAAGCAGCCACATTCCTGACCAGCGGGAAGAAACGAGAAAGCTCACCAAAGGGGAATCCAAATGTCTGAAAATATTTTCACCAATATTTTCTCCGCTCTCACACACTTTTACAAAGTCAACTCAGATATTCACGAGGAACTCCCCCACCAGCCCCTGCCCGAGACACCTGCACAGACCGTGACGTCAGCTTGGCGCCCACGCGCCGCGCTCCGCCGGCAGCCACGCCGCTGCCCGAGACACGGGCACAGTGACGTCATGTTGGCGTCGCACACACCTCACCCTGCCCCGCAGACAGCCACGCCAGGCCCTGCCCGAGACACCGTCATAGTGACGTCATATTGGTGTCCCACGCACCGCGCTCCGCCGGCAGCCATGCCAGGCCCTGCCCGAGACACCAGCACAGACGGTGACGTCAGCTTGGCGTCCCACGCGCCCCGCCCCCCGGCCGGCAGCCACAACCTTGCCTGAGACACGGGCACAGACGGTGACGTCAGCTTGGCGTCCCACGCGCCCCGCCCCCCGGCCGGCATGAAGGTGCTTTTTTTAATCAGGAAAAAGACGAAGGCGGAGGGTCTGCTGGGACCCTGTCCTGGGTACTGCCCTCCCACCCCACCCCTCTTCTGCTCTCTTTAAAATGAAGGTGTGTTTGCTGCTGTTTTGATTGTGCCTTTTATTTGAAAAAAAAATCGAGCTGTGGATCTCCTCGCTGTCTTTCTTCGCCTCCCGATCTAAGGGAGGGGAAAATCCTACCCAGGAGGCAAGCATGTCTCTTAACTGGAGGCATATCTCCAAGGTATCTGTGGTGTCATCCTCACTCAGAACCCCATTCCCAGCTCACACAGCCACTTCTGGTTCTGAAATGGGACGGGATCACCTAACCACTCCCTCTGAAGTCTGTCTTGACCAATGGCACCACCGTCCACCCCAAATTCCAAACCCGACATTGTGGGGCCATTGACGATGACCTCTCGCTTCTCTCCAAGAAACATCCCTAAGCCCCGTCCCTCCTGCCCCGAAACCTCTCTCCAGGCACTCTCCCCCTCCCCTCCCACTGCCACTTCTGTGGTTCGGATCCTGGAGCCTCATCCGACGTCTGAACAACTAGGATGGTCCTAAGCCACTTGTTTCCATGCAGTCCCTCCCGACTGCCACCTGCTCACTGATTTCCTTGCCGAAAGCGGAGTCTCATTTCACATCTCTGCTGAAAACCCTCCTGGCGGTCTCTGTGGTTAACAGTCAAATTCCTGAACCGGTGTTGACACCAGACCCCTCAGGTCAGCCCACACTGCCCCCCGAGCCTCTGCCCTGGGGCATCCTGGAATACCCGCCATGTCCATGTTGCATGCCCGGCGCTCCCCTGCCGCCATGTTCACAAGAAGACATCATGCGGCTTTACCGGGGCTGTGCCATCCCTGTCTCCATCACCAGATCCCCCCCAGCCTCTGTCAGCACAACCTCTCTGTGGCCTCCCCATGCCCCACGCCACCTCTCCCTCGGCGGCAGAGCACATCGTAACCTCTGGCTTAAAAGCCACCTTGCTGCAGAGGCGGGAGCTTCTCCTCACCCCAGCGGCCCATGGACTCATGCCTGATGCCTGCACACATTTGGCAGAGACTGAGCCGGGACTGCCACTGTAAGTATCTTGGGGTTTGCACCAGGGTCTGACTCAGTGTAGACACCCTTACGAGATGAACACACATCGCTGAGAAGTATTTTCTTTGTTCCCAGCTCAAATAAAATGGGAAAGTCAGTGCTTTTAAAGCCAGAACTGAGGTGAACTTTTCAGTGTTTCCGACGTTCTGTAGGTGTGCAGTATAGGAGGCCTAATGCAATAAAAACGATTGGCTATGAAACACTAAGGGGAGAAGGGTAAGTTATGTAAGTGCCAAGTTCCACCTTTCCCCACCTAGAATATTCGGTATCCATTTCACAAAAACGAGACCAGGCTGAGAAGCTTCCACGTCATTATTCAGTGGGCCCAGCTCACTGCTTCAAACTCAGCTCCCTACAGGCCACACTTATTTCCCTAATCCACTCCCAAGGAATAGACGTGCAGCCCTGAGGATGAGAAGTGGCCACCACAGATGCACGGCAGGAACGTCTGGAGGGCCCTGGGCAGGCGGTGGCTCTCCCCACAGGAACACAGCTTCCCCGCCTACCGCCCTCCCTGAGATGGGGAAGTAGGGCAAATTCCAACCGGGCCTCATGGCATCAGGAAGCACGGTCCAGGTTTAGGCAGATTCTCAAATACACATCCATTGGCTCCCACTAAACATGGCCAAGTATCTCCTACAGGCTGGGTATCCCATATCCGAAATGCTTAAGGCCAGAAATGTTTCGGATTTTGGATTTTTTTCAGTTTGGACTATTTGCATATACATAATGAGACATTTGGTATGTGACCCGAGTCTAGACACGAAATTCATTTATGTTTCACACACACCTCATACATGAAGCTTGAAGGTAATTTTATACAACATTTTAATTTTGTGCATGAAGTAAGTTTTGACTGTGACCTATTGTGGGGTCAGGTATGGATTTTCCACCTGTGACATCATGTCGGAGCTCAAAAGTTTCAGGTTTTGGAGTATTTTGGATTTTCCAATTGGGGCACTCAACCTGTAATAAAAAGGGAATACTTGCCTTGTTTAAATAAATATTTTAAATACAGTGAGATCACTAGGGAGGGTAAGACAGGTGCTTTTAACAATAAATTGTTCTTGTGGGCTGAATACCACATAGGCCAAGCCCTGTGGAGTCGGCTGTGGTTGAAACCAGAACCAGCCAAATCCCGCCCTGCCAGACATGACTTCCGGTAACTTAGCCTGCAGGGAAGGGCTCCTGGCTCTAAGCAAATGGGCCCCTTTCCTGGCCAGGTAGCACAGTCTGCTGCAGGGCATGAAAATCGGGTCACAAACAGCAAACGCCAAATACTCTCAAAAAAAGCAAATTTCAGTGCATCCTGAGCTGCCATCTTGAGGGTCTTTTTTTATCGAATCATTTGCAAACTTCTGATAGATTTCTGAAATACTTAGCAACTTCTAATAAAATTTCCAATGTTCTAAAGAAGTCACACTTTAAAAATCTGCTGTTATTTCCTTGTGGAATGAGTACTGTAACTGGAGAATGTATCTGAAAGGTGTTCGTATCCTGAGAGACACCCCCCAAAACACAGTGAATCAGGTCCTGGGAGATGCCCCCCCAAAACATAGCAAATCAGGTCCTGTGAGATACCCCCCAAAACACAGCGAATCAGGTCCCGGGAGATGCCCCCCAAAACCAGCGAATCAAGTCCCACACAACGTGTACAAAGTTAACAGAAGCAGGTAGCAGGCGGCCGGATTTCGCAGAGAGCCTCTGTGAGCGCAGTGTCATGGCCACACTCAGGTTCAGCTGAGGCTCTGCTTCCTGGAAGGAAAGCTCCCGTCCCGTCCCCTCCTGCAGGCCCCACAGAGCAGCTGGACGCAGGTGCAGAGCCCCAGGTGCAGGGCCAGGTGGCGGAGGCCGAGCAGGCTTGCTTTGTTTTTGTCTCTGTGGCAACGATGTGCCAGCACAGACCTAGTTTACTGTCACATGGCTGCGGGGTGGCAGCTCAGGGGAGGCGGCTCAGGGGAGGCGGCCCCGCGGGTTTTTGGGAGCGCGTGCAGCCAGCTGCACTCTCCTCAAAGCTGATAAACACGCCAGTTCTCCTTACCCCAGGTCATCCCTGCCCGTTATTTAGAGAACAGGGGCTGATTCTTTGCTTTCCCTGCAGCATTGGGCCTGGCCTGGCACAGAGCAGACGCTGGGCACACACTTCCCAAGTAAGCGAAGAAGGAAGGGATGAAGAAAAGCACCCCTTGGCCGGGCGCTGTGGCTCAAGCCTGTAATCCCAGCACTTTGGGAGGCCGAGACGGGCGGATCACGAGGTCAGGAGATCAAGACCATCCTGGCGAACACGGTGAAACCCCGTCTCTACTAAAAAAATACAAAAAAACTAGCCGGGCGAGGTGGCGGGCGCCTGTAGTCCCAGCTACACAGGAGGCTGAGGCAGGAGAATGGCGTAAACCCGGGAGGCGGAGCTTGCAGTGAGCTGAGATCCGGCCACTGCGCTCCAGCCCCGGCGACAGAGCGAGACTCCGTCTCAAAAAAAAAAAAAGAAAAGCACCCCTTGGGCCGTTGTCATCTTCTGCTAATTCATTTGTTCTTAGCTCCACACAGAAAACAGTTTGGTTTTCTGAAAATTCGTGCCTGTACATAGAAGTCACGGAAAGTCCTCTGAACTCCTCTTGGCAATCGTGGAAAGTAGAGATCTCCTTGCAAGAGCAGACCCTGCCACGTGATTCTGACAAACCTGTGTGAGGGTCTCTGCCAGCCGCCGCTCCCCGCCTCGGCCACTGGGTGGTTTATTATGTCACACTTCTTAAGGCACCGCATTTGGAATAAGCACTTGCATTGGGTTTGCTTAGCACACTCTTTACTTTGTCCTTGAAAAAACAGACTTCTCTGGGATGAAGACAAAGTGGTCTCCTGTCCCCGAACTTACCTGACACTGCAGGGTTTGGAACAAATATCCTACGACGTGGCTGGACCTGGTGTAGCCGCCACATTCTGTAAGTTCCAGGGGACTTTAAACATAAGAAAGTGACGAAGGGTAGGAACTTCACGGTAGTTCCTGTGCTTTAAGGAAAGACAAGGTTCCCACAAATCTGAATGGTTTAACACAGGGATCTCCAAGCCCCGGGTCACAGACCGGTACTGGTCGGGCCGCACAGCAGGAGGTGAGTGGTGGGTGAGTGAGCAGGGGGTGAGCAGGAGGTGAGCGGCAGGTGAGTGAGGACTGCCTGAGCTCCACCTCCTGTCAGATCAGCAGCAGCGTTTGATTCTCCTAGGAGCGAACTCTACCGTGAACTGTGCATTCGAGGGATCTAGGCTGTGGGCTTCTTATGAGAATCTAATGCCTGATGATCTGAGGTAGAACAGTTTCACCCTGAAACCATCCCTACCCCTGGTCCGTGGAAAAGTTATCTTCCATGAAACTGGTCCCTGGTGCCAGAAAGGCTGGGGACTGCTGGTTTAAGAGATTGGCAAATTAAAAAAGAAAACATCACTGAACTCGCATGGAGTCTAAGACCTCAGGGAGGACTCGGTGTGGCAGCTCCATCCCCTGCTCAGCACAGACGCGTCCCTCCAGGCCACACAGAGCTGCCGAGGATTAAAACGCACCACACCTGTGCACACACAGGCACCAGCTCCGCAGGGAAAGGTTCATGTGCCCAGGCCCTGCTCCCCACACCAGGCAAGTGCTGGCCTTCTCCACCACTTTGCTTTCCGCTCTTTTAGAAATACGTTCTTATCGTGGCAGGGCTGGACCCCAAAGGTGCTTAACAACCTTTTCGGCTCACCATGTAGAATTAAAAAAAAAAAAAAGCAGTAGACGACCACAGAGAGCATCGTGCATCCCGGGCAGAGGCAGCCGCGCCACCACATACGGTGGGTGCACGTGCGCTGCCATAGACGCCGTTGCCTTCCCTTCGGATTGGCGCAAACTCCTGGTCTCAGCCCCAAGACGAGTGGCGTCTGCACCTCCAAAAGGAGGCTTCCTCGCACCGCAGCCCAACCCCGTGACTTTCTTCTAAACATGCTGTGTATTCAGAGCAGTCTTCTGATTCCCAGCCCCGTTCCCCGACTCTGAAGAACAAAAATATACAGCCGGATTCCAAGTAACTGTGACAATGGGTGTGTGTTGCTTGGGTGAGGCTGTCCCCTCATGGGCTGGGCGGGGTCCGTTCTGGTCATTTCTCTCACAGGTCTCCTGTGACGAGGGGGACGATCCCACCTGTGTCCGCCCACAGCCATGGTGCCCGTGGGTACTTCCCACACCCCTGCCGGACTTCACACTTTCCAGACACACTGGCCCCTTCCAGGCCCTGGACAGGGATGGGAGGCAGGATGGGGGCAAGGGAGCCCAGCGGCCAACCCTCTCACCACCGTGCAAAGACCAGCAACCCACAGCACAGAGGACTTCCCTTTCCTCTGCCACCACCATGGAAGTGAAAACGTCACGTGCAGCGCAGGCCGAGACCTCACACCTGGCCCCCTCCTTAGTCTGCTAGACCGTTTTGGGCAGAGCAGCTAAAATCTCTGAACTCCAGGACTCAAGTGTGAGGCTGCAGAAGGCCGGCTCTGCTTCCCCTGCTAGGCCACTCTGACGTGGTTTTAATTTGTCTGAGGAGGGGAGTCTGAGCAGTGAGTGAAAAGCAAGAGAGGAAAAAGACAAATGGGTGCTGGTGCTGAACTTGTGCTGGGCAGATCAGGGGGCAGACAACGAGCCCTGGGCTGCGTCTACAAGGTCCCCGCCCCCCACTGGGGCTGCAGGTGCTCCAGGCCCACACCACCCTCTGCGTGGCTGCAGACAACAAAATTTTGGAAAAGCACTGGAAGGGGCAGGTGAGGGAGATGCCTTCTGGGACCCCATCAACCTGAACCTGAACAAGCTGCAGCAGCCCTGCGGCCCTTGCTGTCTGCGGCCCTGCAGCCAGGTGAAGGGACGGCGTCAGGGAAAGGCAGCCCCACTGACTGAGTTCACTGGGTGCCATCGGCGTGAAAGGACCCACCGAGATGGAAACGCGGCAGCCCAGGGTGGCTGTGGCCCTGTGACCTCGTGCTCCAGCTCTGGTGCTGGCTCCCAGTCCCACCTGAAGCCTCCCTAGAGCCTTAGGCAGGACACCGGCTCGTTTTCTTGTCAAACGTAACTGCATGTTGTCCATCCATTGTGGCATCCCCACAGTCCTGAGAGAGCCCTAGACGGCCCTGGCAGAGTGCAGTGTACACTCCGCTGTCGGGGGAGCGCACCACGGTCTGTGAGGCGGGCAGGGGAGTGAGGGCGCAGCACAGACCTGGCTATAGCAGGACTGAGGCCCCGTGGCGGGGTTGGCACCCTCAGCCCAGTGTCCACCCACAGGCAGGCCCCGCCCAGCAGACCCTCCAATGGGGCTTCCCTCCCTCAGGGGGTCCCCAGTGTCACAGAGACTCTGCGTGGCTCCTGCGTTTCTGTCCTAACCAGCGGGCGCAGGAGACCGCGTGTCCTCAGAGACCTGCCTGTGGTCTCGGGAGTGCCGCCACCGTCCTAAACACCCCTGCGCGGTGGGTCCTCCGAGGGCAGCGGGACCGTGGGGAGGTGGGAGGTTTGGGGGAGCCCAGGTGTGAATGGGTGGTGGTGCTGCCGTCTACTAAGCTCCTGCTGTGTCCTCCCGCACCGTCCGCGGGACGCTCTGACAACCCTGTGATACTCAGCATTTCTCTCCGTGACCTTCCGACTCTCCTCATCTGCAGAACGGGTGAGTTCAGAAGAGAGTGGATGCAGTTTGATAAACAGCAGAGCTGCGACTCTGAGGACAAGGACTTAGCACTCTGGGCCCCGGGAAACCACCACACGGCATCCATCTGCGGCCCCATCCTCATGGAGGCCGTGTCTTCACAGCCAGGATCAGACCCCGAACGCAGGTCATGCCAGGCAGACACACAGATGGCATTCAGCCAGTGAAGGGGCGAGCCCTCCCTCATTCCAGGGCATTTTCTGGATTTCAAGGTTGAATGAAGGAAATGCCTTCTGAGGCAGGAGACCTGCTCAGCCCCACACATGGCCCCGGGGGCTCACTGACCACGGGACGGGAAGAGTGGCCGGGACTCACAGCTCCCTGCACGGCTGACCACGGGCAGCTCTGCATAAACCGGGCTTCAGTGTGCCAGGGCCAATCCTCAGGCATATCACCAGGTGTCCCATGGTCAAGGGGACGGCAAAGCGTTCGGTCATGGCCTCGGCTTTGTCCTGCACCTGCAGCCGCGGCCGCTGGACATCAGAGCTCTCAGGACGTGGGGCAGCCTGGTGCAGGCTGAGCCCCCAGCTGTTTGCACAGTGGTGTGAGGCTTAGGCTTGCCAGACAAAGGGAACTTATTTGGTTTTGGTAGCTGTGACATAAATTAGGGTCAAAGGATAACTTTAGGGTGAAAAGCTCATTTGCTCCTCGTCCCCACTCCCTGAGCTACTGCAAATTCCACAGGGGACACAGACTGCATGTGCCCTGTGGATCATGGGGCATCCACAGAGGGCACCTCCACGCCGCCTCACCCAGAGGCCGCCTCTACTGCTCTGAGCACGCCACCTGCGAGGGACTCACGGGGAACCAGGAGACTCACCCTCAGCCATGGATAGCAGCCAGGAGCACCACTCAGAATACAGGTAGTAGCTTTTCATTTCCGCCACGGAAATCTGGACAGGCTTTCCGTCCCCCATGGCAAGGATCAGATGCCAGGGAGGACGCGTGCTGCCCTGGGCTCCCACAACCCTCTCCTTGTAACAGGACCTTTCTATGCTGAACTTTGTCCCCTAAAATCTGCATAAGGGACCAGTTGGCTTTTTACTTTCATTTTACCCACCACCTGGGACGGAGTACGCCAGGTAATTACCCTCCTGGAGGCCGATTCCTGGTCCGCCCTGATGTTTACACGCAGGTCCAGGCGACACACTGCGCCCGCCCGAGGGAGGACTTGTGGAAAAAGGCACAAACCTGAGCTATTCTCGCCTTGGGTCCCGGCGCCCCCACTGGGGGCGTGGCCTCCCTTGCTTTAAACAGGCAGCCGGAAGATGACACGCAGCACGTTTTCCATTGTGCCTGGGGAGCAGCATATTCCCGGGGAGACTGAGCCAGAGAGTCCTGTCGGAGGTGACTGCTTGCCAGTCTTCCTCCATCTGATCACGGCCCCAGATGCTGACACGACTGGCAGTTTGAGGGATGGACAGAAGCAGAGGGGTCCCTGAAGGAGGATGAGCCGCACAGAGACACCAGCACCCGCATCCTGACGCCCTCTCCCCTTCCAGCTTTCCCTCGAGGGAGCCGAGTGCGATCGCGGAGGAATTGGTTCCTCCCAGAACAGCTTTTCTTTGTGCATGATCTTAGATCCAAATGTTTTCCTTTTTGCACGCACTACCAGGAAGCTTAAAGGGGAGTTTAGCTGAGATCACTCACCCCGGGTGCCTCAAATGTATTTATCTGCTGCTTACGGTGAATGCTGATTCTGTTTAAAACTTCCTGTGCCAATCTCGAACACGTTTTAGGAAGAGAATTTCTAGGCCAGGCGCGGTGGCTCACGCCTGTAGTCCCAGCACTTTGGGAGGCTGAGGTGGGTGGATCACATGAGGTCAGGAGTTCGAGATCAGCCTGGCCAACATGGTGAAACTCCATCTCTACTAAAAATATAAAAAACAAATTAGCCAGGTGTGGTGGCATACACCTGTAATTCCAGCTACTCAGGAGGCTGAGGCAGGAGAATCACTTGAACCCAGGAGGCAGGGTTGCCGTGAGCCAAGATCACGCCACTGCACTCCAGCCTGGGTGACAGAGTGAGACTCCATCTCCAAAAAAAAAAAAAAAAAAAAAGAGGAGAATTTCTCAATTCTAAGTAAAACAATCTGTTTTTCTTGGCTTAATTGGAACTCAGCTCCGAATACCCCAGGGCAGAGCAGCACAGGTGGACCCCGGGAGATCTGGCGCCCAGCGAGGGTGCTGCTCTCTCTGCAGTGTGGTGGTATCTCCCCACCAGGCCGTGCAGGACAGAGAGGAGGCGGACAACCTCAGCACCGGCCCCAACCTCCACTCAGTAAAAGGACAACTTCCCCTCCTGGTTATCAGAAAGTCGCCACCTGCAGCTACATTTTCTGCCAGCACCGTCTCCTCCGGGCAGCGGAGGCTGCTCCTCCATGTGGGGTGGAAGTCCGCCTGCCTCCTAACCCAAAGGGGCTTTGTTCAGTGCTCAACCCAAGGAAAACAGCGGCAGCGCGGGGAGAGGGCTGTCCTCAGAGATGCAGAAGCCAGCCTGACCCAGGCACACAGGTGGGCGGGTGGAGGAGGAGGGAGCCAGGCAGAAGGGAAGGCCCAGGAGGCTGCAGACGCCACGTTTCCCCAGGGCCACAATATGTCACGAGCACTCAAGTGTCCGTCACCCGCCTCACATCCTGATTACCAAGGGCAGAGCCGGCGAGATAAGGCAGGCCACGGAGCTGTAAAGAGGCCACAGGCATCCGACACTCCTCCCGGCTCCCTGTCTCCGCCTAAGGCTCTGCCTTGCCCAGCGCCACGGGCTGTGGAGATGGGAACCCGCAGCGTGGCGGCCCTCAGATGTTGGGCGCTGCATTTACGGAGCTTGACTCAAGCCCCGCTGGGCCCGTCGAGGTGCAGGGCAATGCCCGGAGAAGGCCGCCTGCCGGACAGAAGGGAGCAGGCTCATCCTGCAATTGTGAGGTCCGTCCTGGGTTTCCGCCGTGCCACTGGGCACGCTCCCCAGCAGATGGGAAGCCAAAGGCATCTTTTTTTTTTTTTTTTTTTTTTTTGAGACGGAGTCTCGCTCTGTCTCCCAGGCTGGAGTGCAGTGGCCGGATCTCAGCTCACTGCAAGCTCCGCCTCCCAGGTTTACGCCCTTCTCCTGCCTCAGCCTCCCGAGTAGCTGGGACTACAGGCGCCGCCACCTCACCCGGCTAGTTTTTTTGTATTTTTTAGTAGAGACGGGGTTTCACCGTGTTAGCCAGGATGGTCTCGATCTCCTGACCTCGTGATCCACCCGTCTCGGCCTCCCAAAGTGCTGGGATTACAGGCGTGAGCCACCGCGCCCGGCCGGGAAGCCAAAGGCATCTTAACTTTTTTATTCTCACAACACAGAATTAACTTCTAGGAGTTTCTGGTGAAAAATCCCATGGTGGATCTTACTGGAGCTTCCCGTCCCTACCCAGCTGCCATGAACGTGCAACCCTAGACCTGTGTGAGGGGCCCTGCTACCCCCTCACCTCCAACAAACCCTGAGGCACCTGCTGAGTGCTGCGTCCCTGCCACAGCCTGTGGCCGCACCTGAACCTCACCTCTGGCCTTGCACTGAACCGGCCTGGCTGCCCCCACCACTTTCCACGCCCAAAGGCATCAGGAAGTGCTTTCCCCAACCTCCTCACCAGAACCAGCGCCGCCTCAGAGTCACCACCACAGACTCGGGGACGAGCTGTGCCCCAGCCCCAGCCCAGCTCCTGAGGGTTCTTCCACCCGCACCCCCTCCACACCACGGCGCCCCTCAAGCTTCCATCCTTGCCCTTGTTCTCTGCAATTTCCCTGATCATCCTGTCCTTTGTCACGGCTCCAACTGGGTGTCAGTTCCAGCCCAGACGTCACTTCCAACCACAGACACGATCGCAGACATCACGCCAAACCCCTTATGCAGCACGGGCTCAGCCACTGCTGGGACAGCTCACCCTGTCCTGAGGGTCCAGCTCCCCGCAACCATGCCTCTCCCTCCCACAGCACACGAGGCAGGCCTCTCGACACAGCTGTGACACCTGCTCCTACCAGACACAATGAGGGCTCAGCAGCCTTCCGTGGCACACACCCTCCTCCACAGGAGGCCCCCTGACTCCCCGTCTGCCGCAACTCCCACCTGACGGACAGAGGGGGCAGAGCCTTTGGGAGATGCCCCCGGCCGCCCACCACAGAGCCGGGGCTCACTCCATCCCTGGGTCCCCTGCTGCCACCACTCCGTGGTTTCCTGCAATCTGCAGGCTCCAGGCCCCATGGACGCGGCCACCCTTGGCCCAGAGTCCACTCCTCTCCACTGCATGGCCAACATCTTGGAAAAAGCCTCTGTCACCTGCCCTTCCTACTCCTCCACATCCTGTGCGTTCGTCCCCAGCCCAGAAATCCCCTTTACGAGGTGGGCACAGCCCCTATTGCTAGAAGCATGTGGGGCTTCTCTGCCCTCCTTGGAGCCCACTAGGCCCCTAGACCTCTTTCCAAAGCTCCTGAGCTCTTGTCCCTTGGTACCCCTCGTCGGCCCCATGCTTTCTGCTGGGGCCCCCCCTGCCTGACCCCTCAGACATGGCCTCCACCGCTGCACTCTGGGGCTGGTTCCCCACAACCTTCAGGTCCAACGTGAGTTGAGCATGTTCCCCCAGCCCCGGCAGGGGCCTGCCCAGTGCAGACCTGGAAACACAAAGGGGCGTCTGTGACTCCTCCACCTTCCAATCAGAGACACACATCCTGGGAAGAAAACCTGCGCGGTGCCGAGCTCCTGCCGAGGGAGACAGCCAGGGCTGGGAGGGGGCCGGACAAGGCTCAGTCCCCAGGCGCCCATGCCGGGCAGGTCACACTGGCAGCCCAGGCGATGGGAGGCAGAGGGCACTGGGCTCTGAGCCGCACCTGCACCGCCCGGCCTGGAGGAGGAGGCCCCACACAGAGGCCGTGCGTCCCCCTGCCTGTGCCTCGGGGTGTGGACCCTGCCGGGAGCTGGTGGTCACCCAGTCTCAGGCTCACAGGCCCAGGGACCCAGGGTCTGCCTCTCACTATACCCAGGTGATCTGTGCCGTGGGGGCCGCTCCACTCAGATGCCATGGGACCAGGGCTTGGTGCACACTTCCTTACAGGATGGGGGTGCCTCACCACCCTCACATTCCAGCCAAGGGCAGGACGTGGCTCAGTGAGTGTGAACGTCATGGACAGTGTCTTCACAGGGGACCAGAGCACCGCAGAATTCACAGCGGATGACACTCATCGCCTTGTCTCCCGCTGCTGCCACCGCAGAGGGGCCCCTGTTGCTGTGAAAGCTACGGGGACAAGTTCACTGTGGCTCCTGCGTTCTCCTGCTCCCACAAGGAACAGGGTGGTACCCCGTGCAGTGTGGAGACATCTCGGGGGTCCCTATGTACAGTGAGGAGATGTCTCAGGGGTTCTCAGGCACAGGAAGGGGACACCTCAGGTCCCCACTGCACAGGAAGGAGATGTCTTGGGGTCCCCGTCTCCAAGCCCCCGCTGTGCTCACGTCCAGGGTCTTATGACTTCAGCTTTCAGAGGGTGGTGGGGCGTGAATGGAGCTCCGGTCACCCTGGCGTGTGCGGGATTCATGCACGGCCCCTGGCTGCCTCCCTCGCACCGTGCTGGGGTGGATGTCAGTGGAGTCGGAGGGAGACTGGGATCTGTTATTTTGGCCCTGGGGTACTTGCACCCACACAGCGTACACTTAGCTGACCAGCAGCAAGTGACACAGTCCTCCTCAGTGTGACAGGCTCTGTCCATGCCCGAGGCGGGGGAAAGGGAAAGGCAGCAGCCCGAGAGGCTGTTCTGCACGTGGTGCCCCTCCTGGCCAGCGCCACTCGGTCCCAGGGCAGTCAGGCACCATCTGGATGTGTGTGCTGCCTCCCTTTCCTCTCCCTGACGCTCGCCTGCCAATGCCCGGCCGCCGCCCACCCATCCCTGAAAGAAACGCTCCCAAACCCCATGGGGAGCCAGGTCAAAGCAGGGCAGGGGGCTGGCTCCAGCCAACATCTGCCCACGTTCCACAGCCCGCCGTGGTTCCAGGTCGCCAGACCGAGGAAAGGGCAGGAGGGAGCGGAAATCAGAAAAGTTCCTTTCTCCCTCAAGCCAGCAGAATGCCCTTGCTCCTCTGAAGTTAACAAAAGCACTGGTTGTGACTTGTGAGAGTTTAGGCTGTGCCATCGGGCTGTTCCTGCTGTTCCTGAATGGCTGAGAGGGGCCTGGGCAGCCTGAGCTCCACTGTGTGTGGCACTTCGAGCCTGCATTGTTGGTCCACCTGGCCTGGGCCGCGTCTGCAACAGCTCTGCGCCCTCATCCCCCCAAAACACACCTCTTGTGACGCAAAGGACACCCAGCTGCCCACAGACCGCGTGTGCCCAGGGGAGCCTCATTAAACCCGCTACCGCCACTTCCCTCACTTCGAGTCCGCTCGTCTTTCCAATCGGAGCAGAAATTCCTACGCCCAGGTTCCAGAACTGCAGGACGGGGCCGACCCCAAGACGAACAAAGAAAATTGGACCCACAGACCTGGAGCGGGATGCCTAGCAGTCATCTCCACCTTTTTAAAAAGTCTCCAAGCTGCACAGGTTTTGCTGGTCAAGTGGGGAGAGAAATACCCTAGGGAGGTGCCTGCCCACTAAGAGGACACCTGCAGAGGGGACACCGCACCTGCCCCCATGCCTCGCGACCCCGTTGCATCTCACCTGGCCTCGAGCGCCCTGCAGTTCCCCGGCGCCTCCTGGGCAGCGACCACAGCCGCCGCAGGGTCCCCCGGGATGCTCCCTTCTCGGCCATCGAGCCGCCCTGTCACGAAGGCTGCTACAAAGCGGACACAGCTCTGGTTCTTCACGCAGGGACCACAGGCGAACCCTGATGCTGGAGACACAGCCTTCGGGTCTCTGCGGGGACAGCTAAAAGCCGGGTGGGTGCTGCATGGTCACGAGAGGCAGGTGCTCAGGACTCTGATGACTCTGGGCTTCACCAAGTCACAAGAAAGAACCCAAGAGGGTTGAGCCACCTCCTCAGAGCACCTGGCCTCCCGGAGCCCTCAGCCGTCCTCGCCCCAGGCCTGGCCTCCCAGAGCCTGGTCCGAGCCACCACCGCCCTGCACGCCGGGAAGAGCAGGCAGACAATGCCGTGGTGCCGAGAGACCCGGCTGCCGCGCCTGCCCCGCTGTGTACAAGTTCTGGGCCTTTCCTTCCTCAGACAGGGCGGGGGGGGGCTGCGTGGGCTGGACCCCTTGCCTTATGGAGCAAGCCAAAAACACCTTCCAGGCCTCAGGAAGTCTCAAGTTCAAACAAACAACTACAAACCCGGAGGAAGGGAGGGACGTGCTGCTGGCTGTCCTGAAACAAAGTGGGAAGTTCCACGCCTGTGACCCCCGTCTGCTGCCGAGCTCCTCGAGGGAGGAAGTGATGAGGCTGCTTTGAGTGGCCGGAGATACTTTTCCCCAAGAGGTGTTTAGCTGGTCCCAAGGCAGCAGCTCCCACCCTCTGCCCCATGGCTGCTTCCGAGGGAGGAGAGGTGACGGCGTCCAGGGCTCCCAATGGCCCCCGAGGTGACGTGCCACCCTCAGGCTCTCAGAGTCAGTGGGCACCATGCTGGGCACACCCAAGGCTCCAGCCTCACAGCTGATGTGCAAGGCCATGTAAATGGCCTAATGCCATTTTAACTCTTATTAGTCTATGCTTCAGGCCACAGGAAGAGAAGGTGGCAGGGCTGGAGCTCAGGCCTGCTTGTGAAAGCCACACACTGTCCCAAGCACCACATGTGCCCTTCTGTGAGCCGACGTGATTAGAGCATGCATCTGGTTTGCAGCCAAAGAATGCATTTATTCAGCATCGTTTACTCAGCGCACACCCGTCCCGTCACACTGCACAGGCGCTCACAGAACGGCTGGAGGGTCCCGCCTCCTGTGTCCCCCACTGGCATCGGGGACACCCTGCCCAGGCACTCACAGAACGGCTGGAGGGTCCCACCTCCTGTGCCCCCCACTGGCATCAGGGACACCCTGCCCAGGCGCTCACAGAACGGCTGGAGGGTCCCACCTCCTGTGCCCCGCACTGGCATCGGGGACACCCTGCACAGGCGCTCACAGAACGGCTGGAGGGTCCCCGCCTCCTGTGTCCCCCACTGGCATCGGGGACGTCAGAGGGAAAGGCTGCTTCCATGCCCGGAGAGTGGCACCTTGGTGTCCCATTAGCCTCCGGAGAGTGGCACCTTGGTGTCCCATTAGCCTCCACAAATATGGTGATTCTGTTCAAAGTGTTCTGTGCTGGGTTTGCTCCTCTGAGAGCTACAGGTGTTGAGAGCCGGCTTCTGCCAGGAAAGACAGAGCCCCACACACCATCCCCCTCCTGCCTTCCACACCCACCACCCAGATGCAACAAGATGGTCCCAAGGCCACCGCCCCCTGAAATGGCCAGAAGCTCGTTCTCTGTGCTGCATCCCCCAAAACAGCTACAGATGAAAATAGGGTGAGAGGCTCAATGTCTCAGCCACCCAGGAGCAGAGACCACGAACCCCGTTTTGTTGGGGGCTTGTGTGCGAGCCCAGGACAGGTAAGCCCTAACCTGACTCGCATGAAAATGGGGAAACAGATGGCGCATTTCGCGTGGTGTTTCCAGAGCTCAGGCCTCTTTGGTTTTGTTTATTTGTTTGTTTGTTTGGAGACAGAGTCTTGCTCTATCCCTCAGGCTGGAGTGCAGTGGCACGATCCCAGCTCACTGCAACCTCCATCTCCTGGGTTCAAGCGATTCTCATGCCTCAGCCTCCCAAGTAGCTGGGATTACAGATGCCTGCCACCACGCCCGACTAATTTTTGTACTTTTAGTAGAGACCGGGTTTCACCATGTTGGCCAGGCTGGTCTCCGACTCCTGACCTAAGGTGATCCTCCAAGGGCCTCTTTGAATAACCAGGAAATCAAGCCCTAAATGCTGGTTCCATCCACAAGGACAGAGGCTTTGTATTCACGGAAGCAGGGATCGGTGAGCACAGGAGCCATCAGGGTCGCCTCTGGGGTCAGCACCAAACCCCTCTCTCTGCGTTTCCTTCCCTTGTGCGTGGTTAAGGTGCTGAGGAAAGTCACGGAAATTGGAATGGCAGTGCCACTTGCAGCTGGGCAGGTCGGATGTGCACGTCCATCATTCAACGTCCTAAACATCTAAATATGTTTTAAAGATGTTACTAATTAAAACCATTTTTCAAAAATCAGTCCTGAGAGAGGAAGCTCGCTCACGATCAGCTCATTTCTTCTCATATGTGGCGCGTACAAGCTTTGGGTTCAGCGACCATCGTGAACACCCGGCTGTCCTCTCCTGGCTGGCCGGGGCCACTTCCTCCCTAAGCTCCTTGGTAGCCCCGCCATGAGAAAACACAAAAAACCCACGTGAGATCCGAGTTCTTCCTGTCACCCCGCTGGCTGGCCTCAGGGAGGCTCCAGAATGCCTGGGCCCCTGAGAAGCGGGTTGACTTTTGTGAACCCCGGGAGTCTGTTTCACACAACGTGGCCCCAAGCTACTGTTAAGAAATCCATATCAATAACTGGTATCATTTCTGGCAGGAAAAGAGTCTTACATTAACCACTCCATTAGTGGTGGAGTAGGGAGTTGTTTAGGGCAGGTCTTAAATGAGCCCTTGGGTGATTTAAAATTCAACCCTGGCTGGGTGCGGTGGCTCACGCCCGTAATCCCAGCACTTTGGGAGGCCGAGACGGGCGGATCACGAGGTCAGGAGATCGAGACCATCCTGGCTAACACGGTGAAACCCTGTCTCTACTAAAACTACAAAAAACTAGCCGGGCGAGGTGGCGGGCGCCTGTAGTCCCAGCTACTCGGGAGGCTGAGGCAGGAGAACGGCGGGAACCCAGGAGGCGGAGCTTACAGTGAGCTGAGATCGCACCACCGCACTCCAGCCTGGGCGACAGAGCGAGACTCCGTCTCAAAATAAATAAAATAAATAAATAAATAAAATAAAACTCAGCGCTCCTGGGCTGATGCGGGTGGGAGCCGCCGTGCGCACCTGGGGTGAGGCACAGACGGAGGTGTCTCGCTTCCTCTCTCCGTAAAGCGTGGGGTGCAGGGAAGGACAGAGCATGCTTGTGGAGACCAGTGACTTCCCCACGCAGCCCCCACAGGGCAGTGACAGCAGCGCTGGGAAGCCCCTCACGGTCAGACTGGGCGACCCCAACCCCCCTGTGCCAGCCCTGCCGGACCAGTCCTTGCCTCTGGGCTTCCCGCTGCCCGGGAGGCCTGTGCGTCAGGTTTGGTGTGTGACTCCTCACGGCCCCGTCGTCTTCCTGTCTTGGTGTCCGAGAGGCCACTCGCCGAGCAGCCCCTCCTCTCCTTCAGTCCGAGCCCGGGACCCGCCAGGGAAGGTCGTGGCTCTGGTCTGGCGGAGGCACCTTTGATGAATGGCCGGAAAGGCCACACAGCTCGGCCTCAGAGGTGCAGGTGACCCAGTGCTGCTCCCTGCGTGAGCATCACACACTGCCCTCCGCCCCAGCCTTGCCGCCCCATGACAGACCTGAAGACCGAGCCCGGAGCCGCGTGTGGTCCCCTGTGCAGCGTTTAGGTGCTCCAGCCGGAATCCTTCTCTTCATTGTCCATAACAAGTTCCATTTTAAGAGATAAGGCATTCTCACAAAAACGAAGTCTTGTTTGGGGCATTAGCTCACCATCCCTAATAGATTGCCAAAAATGTCATTAAGGAAACTTAATACTAGTTCTTTCCTTTAGGGAGTTAAGTAGCACAATTGTGTGTTAGGACTAACGCTGAGAAATTGGTTTTCATGCTTTGGAAATTTGTCTCATTTAACATTATTAATAAAGGAGTAAAGCAAAAAAAAAAAACAAAAAACAGAACCTTTGCTGAGAGCCCAATTTAGATGCAAACGCCAGCCAATCCCATAATTTAGGAGGAACAATCGGCTCTTTTGTATTTTCAAACTCACAACTGTAAGTTTTCTTGAGTGTCTCCTCCCAAAGGTTCGGTTTCTTCTCAGCACTGGGCATCTCCTGGGACCTACGCTGGACAAAGGCTCCTGGGCTGGAGGGAGGGAGGGAGGACAGGAGCTCGCTATGGCAGAGCAGCGTGCGAAGTGCTGGGTGCTGAACCCGGGCTCGTGCTCTCTGTGACCGTGGGCATCTGTGAGAATAATGACCACGGATGTCACCTCTACCACCATGTGACCGTAATGAGGTCAACCACAGACCCTTCCTCTCAGAACCTCCCTTTTCCTTCTCATTTACCTGGAAAATCCCCACATACTTCATTACTGGGATCATCAGTGTGGTCACACACCTGACTGTATGTGAGGATGACCGTGGCGGCGGCTCCCTGCTGAGCACAGGAGCTCATGGCCAGCACCTGCCTGCACTAACCATGTGCACAAGTGACCCTAACAGCAAACAGTTCCCCACAGCCTCCTGTCTGCCGGGGTGCTTCTAAGTGCTTTTCACGCAGATTTAACTCATTTAACTCATTTGATCGTCACATCAACCCTAGCAGGTAGGTGCTCTCCTGAGTCCATTTTGCAGATGAGGAAATCGAGGCACCACACAGTCACATTCACAGTTACAGACGGCAGAGCTGTGTGGAGACCAATGACTTCCCCATGCAGCCCCCACAGGGTAGTGACAGCAGCGCTGGGAAGCCCCTCACTGTCAGACTGGGCAACCCCAACCTCTCAGCGCCAGCCCTGCCAGACCAGGTCCTTGCCTCTGGGTTTGCCGCTGCCCGGGAGGCCTGTGCGTCCGATTTGACCTCACAGGTCACGGGTCCAGCACCAGGATTTTAACCTAATAGTCAACGCAACCCTTCTTCACAGTGGGCCCCGCTAACCTCACAAGGTGCAAAGCCTCATCCCACATCTTATCCAGGTATGACCACAAGGCATTAGACGTTCTAACTTCAGTACTTCGCTAGAATTCCAATGTAGGCAGCTCCATTTTTGTGTGTATATCAGACAAGGGCAGTTAGCTTGTAAACATTCTGAAAGGTGTAAGACATGCTTCTTTCTCCACACCCAGAGTTATAAAATGAATGTGACCAGACGCATTCTGAGTTAATCTGAAAGGTAGAAGTGTGAAAATACTACTTACAGTGGTATCCTTCCAACTCTATGGACGGTGACGTGAGCTGATGCGGAGACGATAGTTCTGGTGAAAGAAGGGGCTACGTTGAGAGTGCTGCCCACACGTCGTGGGTGGCGGAGGAAGCGAAACACACAGACAAAGCAGCCGAGCTTTCCATACTTAGGCTGCAGAACTAACTTGGCTCCAGAAACTGTATTTGGTTAAATTATGAATCAATAGACCCTAGGGTCTGTTAAAATTATTCTCTACTCATGAAAATGTGTTTATCAGACATAGCATGCCTTTCATGGGCAGCTGAAGCTTGGAGAACTTCTGATTGTGATACTTATGCCTTGTTCTTTATTACAGCGAAAGCAGGTCTCCCGAGCCAGTTTCTCTCATATTTACTAGTCCCTAAAGTTCTAATTCTGGAGTGCACCCTCTGGTATTCAGCTGGTATCAATGATCAACAAATGTGCTCCCCAGAACGTCTGCAAAATGAATGGAACCCCTAAAATCCGTGCGTCTTCCATACCCAAGGGGCCAGGCTTATAAAAACCAGCAGAACAGCAGCATGCCAGGGGCGCAAAGGTCCAAGCAAACTCGTCCAATGAGGTTGGCCACGCCGGGGACTTCATGGACTCAGAGGCTGGCCACGCCAGGGGCCCCTGCAGACCTGGAGGTCAGCCATGCGAGAGGCTTTGTGGACTCAGAGGTTAGCTGTGCCCGGGGGCCTTTGTGGACCTGGCGCCCCTAGTTCTCAGGGGGAGTTTGCACCACTGTAGAAGGTGGTCTTACCCTTAGGGAATGCCAAATGCAGGGAACTCTAAACATAAGACTAAGGGAGGAGGCAGCCAGCAGGGGATGTGGAGTGGCAGGTGAGGATGAAACGCCAGGTAAGGAAGTGCCAGGGGATGAGGCACCAGGTGAGGAAGTGCCAGGACAGGAGCTGATGAAACAGTGGGGGCTGAGGTCAGAGGGGGCAGTGGAAGAGTCAGGAGTGGCTTTGAGGAGGGAGATCGGGAAGACACTGGAAGGTGGCCACCCTCCCAAGGCAAAAGTGTGACTCAGGAGGCGGTGGCCAACACAAGTCCCCACGAAACTCGGAACGAACCTCGTAGGCGTCCCCTCCTCAGGTGCTGCCCGGCATCGCTCACTCCTGAGACCTGACCTGCGGTCACTCAGCGCCAGCCCCTGGAGCCATGGGTCTCCCTGAAGGGCACTCCAAGCAAACACAGGGTCAGCTCCCAGTATCCTCAGAGCAGGCTGGAACTGAAATCCCCGGGAGCTCATCAGTCTGCCTCCGGTTCCACACGTGGGGCCGTGCTCGTGCCGTCTTCGCATGGCGGGCATCGGACTCACCCAGCTAGGAGGCCCGAGCGCTGCATTCTTAGAAGCTCTCGGGACACACTGAGCCGTGGTGTCAGATCACAGAAGGTTGGCAACACGGGATGCCAAGGATGCTCAAGGTACTCACTGTTTCCTCACAAGCCTCTCTCCGCTCAAATCTCAAAAACCCACTCCTGAATCCCTAGTAACAAGATCCACAACATGACATCCCAGAAAAGCTAATTGTTCTTTAAAATTGTTTCTGTACTTTATAGTCACACCTATCTAATTGGAGACCTAAATTTCATGTTACAAAATAGCAACCCGCACAGACGTCTACCTCATTTGGCTGCATGGTTTTCCTTCTAAAGGGCCTCAACACATTTAAAAAATGGACAAAGAAATCATGGCTCCTTGAGGAGATGCCAGTCACTGAGGCCGAAGGCAGGCGCATGAGAGGGGAGTGCTAAGGCGTTCGTTAGAAACTGCTGGGTGGGCTAATGAGCAGGCGGCGTTTTGCCAGGGAGCCGCACCTTCTCTACTGAGAGCTCTTCAATTCCACACAGAAATGCGCGCCCCCTGCCTCCTGAGCGAATTCCCCCAGAGTTTTTCCTCTGAGACCTGCAACTGGGGGATGCCAGACAGCTGTGCCTGTGTGGTGGTCCTGGGACGCTCCCTCATCCCCTAAAGCCCCTCCGTGCTACCCTGTCCCTCAGCCCACCGCTCAGGCCACAGGCCCCTTCCCAGGAAGAGCTTAAGGACAGGAGGCAGCCACAGCTTTCGCTCAAGGAGGGGACACCCCACTCTTCCTTTACTCACAAGCTCCGTCAGCTTGGCCTTCACTTGCACCCAGAACCCCGTCGCCCACACCACCTGCCATCAAGGGCCTGCAGCCCACATGTCTGCCTGCCACGGGCCGATTGTCCCCAAACTCATACGTTGACATCCTGACCCCCAGCACCTCAGAGTGTGACTGCATTTGTAGACAAGAGCTTTACACAGTTCATTAAATTGAAATGAGGTCACTAGGGTGGGCTCTAACCCAACAGGGCTGGTGTCCTTATAAGAAGAGGAGATTAAGACACACATGCACACAGGGATGACCATGTGAGGACACAGGGAGAAACGACGTCTACACGCCAAGGAGAGAGGCCCCAGGACGAATCAGCCCTGTGACATTTTGACCTTGGACTCCCAGCCTCCAGGACTGTGAGATGGACATCCGTTGTTGAAGCCACCAGCCTACAGCACTGTGTTACCGGAGCCCCAGCAGACCAAGACCCTGCTCTCAATCCCTCTCCTGCCGTTTCAGGGACACACCAGCCTCGCACACTCCAAGGGCTTCCCAATCCCATAACACAAACACTGTCATGGTGCCATCCTCAGCTGTGTGTCACGTGGCCATGAGAGAGAGAGGGCTCCATGCCACGGCAGGCAGATACCCCGCGGGGACGCCAATCTTGAGGGTTTGGTGGCCAGGAGTATCACAGAATGATGCAAGTCTACTTCCTATGTATCCTTTTTCCAAAATTGATCACTGCGATTTTGCTTCAGGTGAGCTTCTCACAACCTTGGTGCAACTTGGAGGCTTCATGACTGAGGGGAACAAACTGTTTTCCTCTGCTCTCACCCTGCAACAATCAACACAGAAGACTTCCATGGCCCCCAGACACCAAGAAGTGTGTGGGGTCTCTCCGCACCACAGGCAACCAATCAATTCTGCACCAATCAATTCTGCAGCAGATGCCAGGCAGGTGACCCAGTTCAATTCTGACGCCTTCTACCTGGAGACAGTGTCAGACCAGCAGGGTGAGGGCTCAGACCTCCCACTTCCCATGCCAACCACAGGCCCCAGTTGTGACCTGTGCTTCTGCCCAGCCGGCTACACATCAGGGGTCCCACGACCCCTCCTTGGGTTGGGTTAACTTGCGGGAGCAGCTCACAGAACTTGGGGAAGCACTTAGTTACATTTTCTGGTTTAATATAAAGGACGTCACAAAGGATACAGATGAAGAGCGGCACAGGGTGAGGCACGCGGGAGGGCATGACACTTCCAAGCCCACCCAGGGCACCACCCTCCAGGAACTTCCTTGCACTCAGCCTCGGGCAGCTGCCCGGGCCCAGTCCTTTGGGTTTCCACGAAAGCTTCCTTAGGTAGGCATCATCCATCCATCCATCCATCCACCCACCCACACATCCACTCATCCACCCCTACATTCATCCACCAACCCATCCATCCACCCACCCACCCATCTACCCATCCATCCATCCATCCATCCACCCACCCACACATCCACTCATCCACCCCTACATTCATCCACCAACCCATCCATCCACCCACCCATCTACCCATCCATCCATCCACCCACCCACCTACCCATCCATCCATCCATCCATCCATCCACTCATTTATCCATGTATTATCCATCTATCACCATCTGTCTATGACAAGAGTTAGTATGAGATCAACTAACGGAAAAGGTGGGGCTAGGTTTAAAGATTTTTCTACTACAGCAGTTCCCCAAGTTTGATTCCTGAAGGACTTCATCAAGAACTTAAAAAATGTCCATTCTCAGACCCTACCCCAGACTTACTGAATCAGAAACTCTGAGGGCGGGCCCAGCAGCCTGTGCTTTAACAAGCCCCCCAGGTGATGCAGATACATGCTCTAGTTGGAGGACCACTGTTCTGTTTCATCAAATGCTTAAATCAACTAGATCCATAGCACTGCTCCCTCGAATGTCTTCTACCTTTTCACCAATTACTAAAATTCCAAAGAGAAAACAAAAATAGATGAAAACGAGCCCTATCACATAGAAGGGGGGCCAAGGGGAAGTTGCCACTGGAAAGCACCCCGGCCTTGTTACTAAAGATCAGGTTTAGAAGAGTATACAAAATGTCAGTTCTCAAGGTCAAAGGCTACAGATTCACAGACCATATGGACAGCACACATTATCCTCCTTTACATGCAGATTAGCCTAGATAATGAAGGTTCTAGGTGACAGAAGACATGCATAAATCTGAAATTAAAACACAGCAGCAGCATGTCCTGGACAGCAGCAAAGATAAAATGCCTGTGGGCTCAGAGTGAATCTACAGAGGATGAGGCCCTGTGCAGCTGAATGAGGCAGCTGCTCTAAGGCCAGCCGCTGTACGCAATCCCTCAGCTGTGACCTAGCGCCACCACTGCCCTGAGGACCTACGCCAGCTGCCACATCAGTGTCCTGTTGCCATCAGCTCTTACCTGGCACGGACCCTAGCATGACGCCAGAAGGAGAAGCAGCTCCATGACCTCGAGCTGAAAGGTATTTGGCTGCAGGTGGGGAACTCTCCTGAGGAAGTGCTTGGAATTTAAACCCGAGGTGGGGATCAGGTTTACCTTGACCTTCACCCCTACCAGAGAATGTGCACCACACACCCCTACACTCTGTGGTAGCGTCATGTCAATATCGCACCACAAACCCCCCTCATGATGGTTTTACAGCCTCTCAATCTAATAACTTGCCTCCACTGAGTGGTACCTTACATACAGCGTGAGCAGAAAGTGGGTTTGTGCTGAAGGAAGAGGCCAGTGTTCATGGGTGGTAAGTGGAGTGTGATGCAGGGTCACCTCCCCTAACTAAACACTGCAGGGTGCTCATAACCGAAGATATCTGGTAAGCTGGATTTGAAAGTCCTGGTGAAGCATGCAATTATCAGTAATGCAGATGTGTGGGAGGACGCACATCTTACTGCCTGTTCCAGATGAGAGGGCCCACACCGAGAGCCTGGCTCGCAGGACATTCAGTGAGCGGCCAGTGTCACTGCTGCTCTTCTGAAACGGCCTTTTTACAATTAAAAATGCGCACGTGTCTCTCGGAGCTCATGAAAAAACCCCAATCCCTAAAAATCTGGGGAATGACATCACCCTCTGGAGCGGTTCCCACTCTGTGATTCTGACATCAAGCCGCACGCAGAGGCACGCAGGGCAAGGAGGTGCTTTCTCCTCCACCCCCGCAGCCGATCGGAAGCCTCCTTGTGAACCTGGCATCCACACAGCCCTTCACCGTACTCAAACCCTGCAAACCCTGCACGGAAAAGCTCCACTCAAGCTTCAGAAAAAGAGAGCTGATAGTCTAAGAATCAGAAAGCAGACGGCATGAAAATGGTTTTGTTTGCTTTCGACCCATATACAATAAGCCTAGCAGCTTTGATCACAAAACACCCATTAAAAACATCTTGATTAGACCAATCCATACGATGGTGCTTATGCTGATTTAATCACTGGTTCGCTCTCAAAATCCATCGGGGTGGGTAGAGAAAGACAGAGAACCACACCCAAACCAAGCAACCGACATTTTAATCTCCCAGGCAAGTACTAGTTAGACAACTAGTAATGGCATATATGACATAACATATGGCAACATCAGGCAAAACACTTGGCAACTTACTTTTAATGAGATATCATTATTTCCTCTTCATTTCAAGGAAAACTAGTTAAAGATACCTCTGCTTCTGCATAACACAGCCTGAGAACTCAGATGCCACCGCCTGAAAGCCAGGGCCAGATGCAAGCTGTCAGCCCAGTCTCTGCTTACACCTAAAATAATCGATCTGAACTGCTCTTCAAAGCTTATTCGAAATAATATTTCGATTAATACTGAAAATGAACGTCCAGTCCACTCTTTACCCATACACATCTGTCTGAGGTTTAAATTGCATTTAATGAAGAAAAGAACCACCTGATTAGTCCAGGTTTTTTCCTCCTCAAAATGAGCTTCCAGGTAGCTTCACCATCCCCACCCCTGGCTCTGAAACCCCAAGCTCTGAAAGCCCTTGGCTCAGATCATTCTCAATTCGCAAGCACTTGTGCATTCTCCATTGCGAGGGCTGCGGACGGGCAGGTTGATGGGCAGATTTCAGACACACAAATGGCTCCGCATGCAGACCCAGCATCCCTGAGAGAGCCTGTGACACCAACGTGCCGTCATTTTAACTATTCGGGGCAGCACGCGATCGCCGACAGCCTCTGAAAACACACCAGCTACCAACCAGTGCCCCCCATGTCTCAGCTACCACCGCTAGAAAGGAACACGAGGGCGGCTTACAAAAATCAGACGCATTTCCCCACAATTCAGCCCATGATGTCAAGCTTAAGCACAGATCACTGACGGCCAGCAGCTCCTCCTACCCGTGTGCTTGGAAACCGCATTTAATCTCTGCACCATTTCTTCCAGGGCCATCTCTTCAGTCCTCAGCCAAAACCTCATCCTCCGACACAACAGAAATGATGCTGGCAGATCCGCTTCCTCCGCACGGGGGGCGCCTGCGGGTGGGGCCGTGCGAGTGGGGAGGGGGCGCGGCGGAGGCGGGGAGGGGGCCACGGCAGCGCTTTCAGCCTGGAGCCGCCGCCTCCCTGCCCGGGATTGGTTCCGCGCCACCGGGAGGGGGGCGCGCGCTGCGCCGCGGGGGGCGGGGGGCGGCTCGGCGGAAGCGGAAGCGGCGCGCGCCCGCCCGCCCCGGCGTGTCACCACCGTGGGTCACCTGGCAGCCCCGCGGGTCACCGCGGAGGTCACCTGGCAGCTTCGCGGGTCACCGCCGCGGTCACCTGGGAGTCCCCGGGTCACCGCCGCGGTCACCTGGGAGCCCCGCCGGTCACCGCTGAGGTCACCTGGGAGCCCCGCGGGTCACCGCCGCGGTCACCTGGGAGCCCTGTGAGTGTACCACACAGGTCACCTAGAAATTCGTGTCACCGCCGAGGTCCCCTGGGAGCCCCGCGGGTGCCGCACAAGTGCCCCCGCCCCTCCCCCCGGTTCCAGGTCTCCACACTCTCCCGGTTTGCGGGCAGCCGCGCGGAGCCGCGAGTGGACTGAGCGAGTGCAGCTGCCTCCGCGGGGCCGCGCCTGGCCGCCGCCTCCCTTTACCTCCGGCCGCCCCGCGGCAGGTGCAGAAGCTGCAGAGGCCGCAGCAGCCAAGCGCGCCCCCTCCGCGTGGCCGCATGCCATCCGCGCCGCGCCCAGGTAAGCAGGTCCGTGGGTCGCTGGGTCCATGCGTGGGTCCGTGGCTGGCCGGAGATGGACCAGCCCCTTCCCGCAGGGGCATCGCCTGCCCAAGGTCGCAGGACCCGGTGCAGGAAGCGCGCGCTGCAGGCACGGGGCTCTCCACCCTCGCCATGGTTGGCACCAGGCCACAATGTGCACTTGACACCCGCAGCGTCCCGGCTGCCACCTGCAGATTCCAGCTCGTGTCTATGCAGGGCCATGACCGCCACCACAGGGCCATGTGCAAGAAACTCTCTGGCTCTCCTCACCCAAAACCGCGGCTATCCTTTTGTGGTTTGGTATTACCGGTAACGTGCCCTTCCTTAAAGAAACAGTATTTCAGGCCTGTAGTCCCAGCTACTCCGGAGGCCGAGGCAGAAGCAGAGGCAGAGGGAGGAGGATCATTTGAGTTCAGAAGTTTGAGCCTGGGCAATGTAGCAAGACCACCCCCCCAACCCCACTCCCCAATCAGTTAAAAAAAAGAGAGAGAGAATTCCAGCAGGAAGAAGTACCCTTTTCCATGAATGGTTTGGGAATTCAAGCATCAAATGGCTGAGGTTTGAACTACAGCTCGTGCCAATAACATGTGCACATGCACCAGCAGTCCAGTGTCCAACAGAGCATGCGCGCACCATTCCAGCTTCCGGCAACAATGCACCGGTAGTCCAGTGTCCAACAGAGCATGCGCGCACCATTCCGGTATCCGGCAACAATGCACCAGTAGTCCAGTGTCCAACAGAGCATGCGCGCACCATTCCAGCAACCGGCAACAATGCACCAGTAGTCCAGTGTCCAACAGAGCATGCGCACACCATTCCAGCATCCGGCAACAATGCACCGGTAATCCAGTGTCCAACAGAGCATGCGCGCACCATCCCAGCATCCGGCAACAATGTACCGGTAGTCCAGTGTCCAACAGAGCATGCGCGCACATTCTAGTATCCGGCAACAATGCACCAGCATTCCAGTGTCCAACAGAGCATGCGCGCACCATTCCTGTATCCGGCAACAATGCACCAGTAGTCCAGTGTCCAACAGAGCATGCGCGCACCATCCCAGCATCCGGCAACAATGCACCGGTAGTCCAGTGTCCAACAGAGCATGCGCGCACATTCTAGTATCCGGCAACAATGCACCAGCATTCCAGTGTCCAACAGAGCATGCGCGCACCATTCCTGTATCCGGCAACAATGCACCGGTAGTCCAGTGTCCAACAGAGCATGCGCGCACCATCCCAGCATCCGGCAACAATGCACCGGTAGTCCAGTGTCCAACAGAGCATGCGCGCACCATCCCAGCATCCGGCAACAATGCACCGGTAGTCCAGTGTCCAACAGAGCATGCGTGCACCATTCCAGTATCCAGCAACATGTGTGTCCCCCAACATCCCGTTGTCCAGTGGCACATGTGCGCCTGGACGTTCCAGTGTGGTGACCTTTCAGGCACGGAGCAAGGCCAAAGGGATAAAAAAATGAAGGTGACACAGTACTTCCCCTTATAGCTCCCACAGGTCTGGATAGGCCAGACAGATCTGGAAATAAATAATTCATAATAAAAAATAATTACAGAATAAGAAGTACAACAACCACAGATAGAAGGTACTGAGTAAATCTGTAAGAAATGGCTGCTTTGTTTTTGTTTTTGCTTAACATGAGAAACGTATTGAGTATCAGCAGTTTCACTTGGTTCTATAGAATCTCTTTGGAGCCCAGTGAAAGGAGGACTCTGGAAAGGCCTCGGTGTGGATGGGAGCCTCTCCCTGTGTGGACAAGCATCCCCTGGGCTGCCCAGAGCTGAAGCAACCCCACTGTGCCTACCACTGCACAATTGCTACCTCCTGTCTATACATGGTCTCCAAAAAGTGCCCTCAAATGGGTCTGCTCCTAACTCATTCCCTGTCAGTTCAGGGAACCTTCACCACTCCCCGTCCCCCACCCCCCACCCCAACCCCACCCCTCCAGCTTCAGGGAAAGCCTGTCATCAGGCAGAAGGGTCCTGAAATGCAGGCCCTGCCCTTTCCACTAGTCTAAGGCAAAACACTCTCCCTGGTCCTCATCCCACACGGCCCCAGGCCACACTCCCTGAGCACTTGCCCTCTTCTCCCGGTGCCAGGCAGGTGCCCTCCAGCCTACCCAGCCTTGGGCTGTATCAGGATCTACCAAGGGCTTGTTAAGCTCACATGGCTGGGCTCTGATGGCTCCTTGCTGATCCAGGAGGTCTGGGGTGGGGCCTGAGGATGTGCATTTCTAGCAAAATTCCCTGGGATGTTGAATGTGCTGGTCCACATTTTGAGAACCACTGCTGAAATCTGTTGCATCTTAACAGCAAGATGAAAGGAAAAGGCCACACTCTCTGGTCCATCCCACTTCTCTGATCTCCCTCTTCACCCCTTGGGCATTTCCACACATGCTCTTGGCTTCTTTCCTCAACCCTGTGCCATCCACTCTGTCCCCTGGCCAGCATCCTCTAGCTGGCACCATGTCATGTTGGGGTACCAGGGTGGAGACCCTTGGTCTCTGTGGCCATTGACTTTATTACTGGCAACTTGGCTGGGCCACCATGCCCAGATATTGGGTCAAATGCTAGGTTAGATTGGCACTTTTGTCAGTAGACTGAGTAAAGCGTGTGACATAATGTGGGTGGGCCTCACCCAATCCATCAAGGGCCTTGAGAGAAAAAGACAGAGGTTCCCCGAGGAAGAGGGAGCTCTGCCCCCAGACCGCCTGGACTGCAACCCAACTCTCCCCAGTCCCCGGCTGCCCCTGGCCTGCGGATTCTGGACCTTCCAACACCCACAATTTCAGGAGCTGATTTGTTAAACTAAGTCTCTTTCTCTCTAGCTCTGTCAAGTCTTTATTCTGCCTTAAATTATAGCACAAATGATGCCATCTTTCCATAAAAATCATTTAACTCTTGCCTAAAGAACGACTGTCACCGTTACACCTGGCATTAGGGAGCACTGGGCACTCCAGGCACTTGCCAGATGCTCCCCACACTGTAAACTATTGGTCTTCACAGAGAGCTGGGAAAAGGCACCGTTTTTAGCATGTTACAGAATATGCAGAGAGGTTCAGCGACTTGCCCCAGGCCACACAGAGGCACAAAGATGCAGACCTGTGGTGTCTGTAGTGTCGCAAGGGGAATGGCATCCACAAAGTTCCCAGCAGATAGACCCAGGACACTTAGGTAAGGTCCCAAGCCTTGTGTCCCAAGGGATGGCTTTCTTTCCGTCCCTGGCTCAGCCTCTCTCCCAGGAACCAGAGGTGCTCCAGGAGGGAGGCTGAAGGTAACGCGACACCTGGATACCAAACATCCTCATAGCGACCGACCTTTCTGGATGATCAGCCACAAAGCGGAGGTGAGAATTGGGAGCTGGAGCAGGCAGGGCCAGGCTCCCAGTGCCAACCCCAAGACTAGGGGAGCAGGGCTATGGAGGGGCAGAGCGGCCCCGGCCACAGAAGGGAAGGCATAGGTGTTTCCTGCACAGCCTCACTCCACGGCTTGGGAGGGAATCAGAGAGGGTGGAGACTGGAAAAGGACTGTGAGGAAATTCACAAGCTCATCGTAACTGGTAGAGCCTGGCGGGATAACACCCAGCATGTCAGGGATGCACTGAAGCCGTGGGAAACGAACCCTCAATTCCGGACAACCAGGGCTGGCTCTGAGGTGCAGCACTGAGCAAGGCTGGTGGCTCCTGCCCGCCCAGAGCTCACGCTGCAGCAGAGGTGACATGGCACCTGGGTATGTGATGGCCTCCATGCAGTGACGGGAGGGCACCTGCTGGCACCTCCCCCTCGGGGGCCAGTGTGACGTGTGAACAGGTCCCTGTGTCCCAGCAGTGAGCAGGTCCTGGTCCACACACGGACGACTGAAGGACTGCACTTCTGAAGTGGGGGACAGGGAGGGGAGGGGCGGGAGAGGAAGGAAGAGGAGGAGCTGCTGGACTTCTGACTTTTTTGTACCTTTGCAGGGCAAGGAAGTCTGGAATTCACATTAACATAAACTATAATGCAGAATCAGTTGATAAGGACAGTTAGTGAGGAGATGGTCTTTTGGGGATAAAATCTGGCAGGATTGCTGACCTGGACTCCATCATCTAACGTTCTCACACACAAATGACCATTACGTTTTGATGCATAAAACAAGTAACTTAATATGTATTTTTGTCTGACTACAAAATCATTGCATTCACTTTGGAAAATACAGAAAATAAAAATAAAATACACTTCAACAGCATCACCTAGAGGTCTTTTTATCCTTCTGATGCCTTTTTATACAAAATTATAACAGCAATGTATATTCTTTGTAACAAATTTTTCACTCAAACGTTTTTTCATGATGCTACTCATCTGCATGATTTTAAGTAGCTGGGTGAATATTTCCTGGGATGTGTTTCAAATTTTAATCAGGTTTTCTAGTGATCCTTGGCTGTCATAAACACTGGCAAAGAAACACACAGGTAAATCCTTATCTCACATCTGATTGTTTCTCTGGGTTAATTTCCTACAAGTAGAGGTACAGGCCAAAGGGTATGGCTATTTTAAAGTTTCTGAAATCCGTACATGACTTTTACATGTGCACGTTATGGTAACATGCATCCACGCGAGCAGACACAGGGCACTGTGGGATTCTGCACCTTGTTCCTTGGCAGGGGGTCCCTGTCACAGGGAGCATCATGGTGGGCTCACGCCATCCTGGGGGCAGCCCGGGTACTGCTCGGATGGGTTTGTTTGGTGAAAAAACAAAAGGCAAACTCACTTTAACTAGAGACCATTTGCCTCCATGGTGGGGAGAGCTGCTCCTGAGGCAAGAACCACAACTCAAAGCTTGACATCAACGTGGGCAACTGTAGAACCCAGGACACCGGGGCCGCCTCAAGGGAATCTCAAGAGTCGCCACCGTGGGCAGGGGCCATCCGAGGTGGGCTATGCACTGCCCCAGCTGGGACCCCCCGCCCCCCGCAACCCTGCGCTGAGGTGCACTGCAAGTGGACGCCATCTCCTCCCAGGCAGCCTGGTTAACCCAACCTCTCTCAGTTACATCGAATGTGCCAGATCCCCATCCACAACCCTTCCAGTGGGGGCTGCAGGCCAAGCCTCTGTGAGTCCCCTGTGTCCCTGGGGTAGAATCTCTGGGGCCTGGAGCAAGCAGGTGGTTGGTGTGGCCGTGCACACCGGCACCAGTGGAGGAGCCGCCCTGCCTCTGCCAGCTTCTGGGGAGCCAGCACCCTTGACTGTGGCCCGACCCAGCTGCGAGCCTGTCTCCCTGTATCTCTCCCCATCTTCCATGGACACCAGTGGCTGGATTATGGTTCCTACGCCAGGGCGACTCCATCTGAGCTCATCCATCTGCAGAGGCAGCGGCCCCACCTCCACGAGGCCACACCCACAGACACTGGGGGTCAGAACTCAACACATCTTTTCAGGGACACAATTCTACCCACAATAGCAGGAAAGGGACCAAGACAGGCTACGGAGCAGCCACATGCACGACTGGCTGCAGACACGGGTGCAGGGAGGTGAGTGGCCCTGGGGACCCCCTGAGGATCCACCTGGTGCCTATCCCGGTCCCCACACAAGTCATTCCCTCCTAGCCATGCCCTGCTGTGGAGTCCTGAGCAGAGAGTTCTGAGGAGCTGTGGAGGCTCAGTGACCCTCGCCCTGCTCTGATGCCAGGCCCCAGAATCCTGGCCAGGAGGAGCACGCTCAGACCCTGTTGGATGAGGAGCAGGAATCCACCGCATAGAAAAAGAATTCCTTCAAAAGCAACTTTAGATTCCACGAGAAGTGCCTGGGCCCCAGGTTGGCAGGAGGATGTGAAAAGACAGCGGCATTCCCTGCCGAGAGCGGCAGAGGTAGGTGGGAGCTACGGGCCCTTTCAGAGGGGATGTCTGTGCCCAGGGCAGAGCTGAGTCAGGCATGAGAGAAGGCTGCCATGACAGATCTGGCACCAGCCTGAAATATTCCAGAACGCCTTCGTCCACCTCCCAGAGCTCCAGGGCCAGACAAGTTCTCACTCACAGGCCCCACCCCTTCAAACATCTTTTAGCTGCTCAGAGGCGAAGCACACCCCACATCAGGACAGGCCAGATGCTTGGTGAGAAGTGGGTACCAATGGGATTCTTCTTGGAAGAGCCAAAAATGAAGGCAAAGATGCCTAGATTCTGGGTTCAGCAAACTACTGTGTGTTGAAGGCATCGGATCCCTGGGGGGCTCCCCCCCACCTGTGACCTGGAGAAAGAGGCAGAGCCTGTGCACAGAGTGGGCTCCTTCCTCATACCCTCTCTGGGTGGGGGTTGGGGCCTTGCCTCCCAGAGCCTGGGGGGAGGTCTTGGGAGAACAGCTCGGCAGCTGGGGCCTTCACTGGGGCCTTCAGGGGTTTTGCTCCAGAGTCTGGGTGGGGGTTGGGGCCTTGCCTCCCAGAGCCTGGGGGGGTCTTGGGAGAACAGCTCAGCAGCTGGGGCCTTCACTGGGGCCTTCAGGGGTTTTACTCCAGAGTTACGGCTGTGCTTTGCCCAGCAGCCCCGTGCTGAAGGAGAGGGAGTGCCTGATTGCTGCGGTCTGGGCAAGAAGGGTCTGTCCGTGCTGTCAGGTGTGAAGGCTGCACTGGCCACGGACCAGGCCTGGGCACCAGGGATGTGGCCACCAACTGGGTCAGCTAGAGGTGAGGCCCACCCCCATGGCCAGCTCCTCACAGCACAGCAGGCCTGGCCGACATCACACGGGGACCGCAACCCACCCGCACATGCAGGCCTCTGAGGAGACAGCACTGCCTCACTAGACAGTAAGTCCACATGTGTGTTTGTATGTGTGTGTGCATGTGTGTGAGCATGTCCGTGTGTACATGTGTGTATGTGCATGTGCCTGTGTGTGTGCATGCATGTGTGTGAGCATCCGTGCCTACACATGTGAGCATGTCTACATGCAAGTGTGTGTGCATGTGTGAGCGTGACTGTGCATGCGTGTGTACGTGTGTGAGCATGTTTGTGCGTGCGTGTGTGTGCATCTGTGCATGCACAGGTGTGAGCATGTCTGCATGAAAGTGTGTGTGTGCATGTGTGTGTGCATGCCTGGATGTGAGCCCGTGTGTGAGCGTGTTTGTGTGTGCATGTGTGTGTGCATGTCCCCTCTCTGTGCAACGGAGAAGCTGGCACAGGGCAGAAACTGGAGGAGGTAGGTGAGTGAGGAGCACAGTGGGAGGGTGAGGGTGAGGGTGAATGAGCAGCCTCTCATGGTCACAGCAAGGCAGGAGGCCCCTCTGATTCTGTACCCCAGCAGGCCATCCATCAGTGGCCTCTCCTGGGCTGGGGCAAGGACTCAGTGTCACAGGAAGTACCTTCTGGAAAGACCTGAACTAGAAGGACAGAGGGGCTCACTGAGGGTGACCACAGCTCCCAGGAAGTAACAGTGGGGATGCCCTTAACAGCCCAGCTGTATGTGTGACCACGGATATGGAAAGGAGGGCCTCAGGTCCTGGCCAGGCCACGGCAGGAAGGGCCTCAGGAGGGGTGGGCGCTGGCCTGGGCCTTGGACCCCACACCAAGCCCCCAGCAGCAGGAAGGGAATTGCAGGCCCAGTCCCACCAGGCCCAACCATGTTCCCTGAGGAGGAATCAGAGCTCCTCAGATTTTAGAGGAAGACTTGAGGCCCTGTCCCCCACCCATGCTGCACGATTGCCCAGGCGACTGGGGAACCAGGCATCTCCTCGCAGGGCCAACTGAGCCCTGAGGCAGAAGACTGCTCATGGGAAGGCAAATGCTTGTCCAAGTACAAAGTAGTGAATACCTGCAAAGATCACTCGACGCTTTCGAATTAGCGCCTAGGTGTATTTTATTATAATTACAGTAAAATAATAGCAGAGTCACTTCATCATGTTTTGTATAATTTTAAGCCGTGGTTTACGCAGAAGGCTTAGCAGCCTGCATCTTCAGAAGTCTTCAGGGCTCTGCCGTGTGCTCACGTGGACACACCTGGAGAACAGGTGCAACGTGGAGGCATAACAGACTCCCCTTGGTAGGAATGCACGGGAAGAGGGAGGGGCAGGGAGGACCCCAACATCCCCAGAAGTGTGTGCTTCGATGCCTGGTCGCTGCAGCCCAACACTGGAGGCCCCTCGGGGTCCCTACCTGAGCTGCGGCACAGTCTGCAGTCATTCACGGTGCAACCCAAGCCCCCACGCACCACAGAGAGCCACTGGGGTTGGCCGAGTTATGGCCCCCAAGATGCTCACGACCTGATCCTTGGTGCCTGTGAATGTCACCTTATGTGGCAAAAGGGCCTTGCAGGTAGGATTAAGTCAGTGACCTTGACCTGGGGAGGTCATCCTGGACTATCCAGGAGATCCAGGGTCATCCCAGGGTCCTTCCAGCAGGGCAGTGGGAGGCTCAGGCAGGGAGGAGATGTGAGGATGGATGCAGGGGTCTGGGTGGTGCGGCCATGAGCCCAGGAATGCAGGCAGCACCTGGGGCTGGAGAGGGCAAGGAAAGGATTCTCCCTGAAGCCTCCGGAAGGCACTGGCCCTGTTCACACCTTGGTGTTAGAACTTCTGGCCTCCACAGCTATAGACCATGAATGTGTGTGGTTAGCCACTGTTTGCGGCGATCTGTCAATTGCAATAGGAAACTGACACAGTCCTGGACACCGAAACCCCAAAGCCTCCCTTCCCCAGAATGACGGCCTATGCCGCCGCCTGGGAGAGAAACCCCAGCATCCATCACACCCACGTTTCAATGAAACAACCAAAATGAGCAGGGGACAAGGCAGTCTGCTGGGGTTTAATGTGTCCCCCAAAGGTCACGTGTGGGAAACCTCACCCCCAATGTTGGGGGTGTTGGGACGTGGGGCCTAAGAAGAGGTGACCAGGTCTGAGGACCCTGCCCTCGTGACTGGGTAAGTGCTGTTTTAGTTCTGAGAGCAAGCTGGGTCCCCTCTCGGGCTCTCTGCTCTCTTGCCCTCTCTGCTGTCTCGCCAGGTGATGCTGTCACTTGGGAAGACACAGCTTAGGGGCCCTCACCAGATGTAGCTCCTCAATCTTGGGCTTCCAAGCCTCTAGGACCATGAGCCAAATAAACTTCCATTGTGTGTAAACTACCCAATCCGTGATACAGCAGCAGAAAACAGACTCAGACACAGCCCCTGAGGGCAGGCATCCGGGACAGAAGGCCTCTGCCCTGAAGTTACTGAGGGACCTCGGTGACGCAGACACCTGGGCCGCAGCCCGACGCATGAGGACAGAGGGCCTTCTCCACACCTGCAGGAGGGGCTGCTCCCGTCACAGACAGAACAAGCTTCTGTGTGTCTACTGCGCATCTCCCACGACGGAGACATGCACGAGCGTTCAGAAAGCCTCGTGATCCTGTGTGCACTCCAAATATTCTAAACTCGGTTTCCAGCACCTGCGCGTTCCTGCTGTGGACACACCACGCCAGGCCGCCGTGCAGCTTGGTTGCCGTGGGCATGTGCTGCACGTGGGCTGCTACCAATAACTCGCTTTTGGGTTTCGACATCCCGCTTGCCAACAGATACTCCCCTCTGTCGATGCCGGGGGATGAGCTGTTCCCTCTAATAGGGAGAAAATCTAACCTAGAGCTGAAACCCATGGAAACGCGGAGAATACCTTTGAACAGCTCAGACCTAGACAGCCGTGGACAGTATCCTCTGTCCTATTGTTCTGTGAGCTGCCGGCAGTTTTCCCCCCAGGATGACCCACCTCCCTCACTGGAGGAACAAAGCACACTATGTTCTCGAGAAGGAACAGCTTCCCAGAGAGAGGAAACCCCTAAATACCGAGGCCGTGCCAGAGAGTAAGGAGAACACACTTGTTCTGAAACAAAGGACCCACTGAAGTCACACCATGTCCGAGAAATTCTCGATGAGAGCTCCAGATGGCAGGATGTATAATATAAATATAACTGACACGCCAACTGCTGGGGCCGGAGTGGAGAGACTCGGAGGACAGGGGGTGGTGAGGGAGAACGTTACGAGGGTGATCCCAGCACAATTCATTAAATTCTTTCTAAAAGAAAAACTAGAGGAAAAAAACATAAGGTATGTCTTGAACAAGCAGAATTGGTAAAAACAAGACTTTAAAAATTAAACTAGAACTTTTCAGATGAAAACCTCCAGGTTAACATTTATCCACAATACCACTGCCAGTCATTCGGGATGCGACGCTCGTTCTGTGCGTAAGGAAGTTTCTGGAAGAGGCATAGCGGCCACAGGAGGCCTCTGCTTTTCCTGCGAGACCCCGGTGCTCTGCGGGTGGAGGTGCAGCCGTCCTCCCGCCCTGGCTTTGCTTCCACGGCAGCTGCTCTATTCATGGCTCTCCCACGATCCATCCAGACCCTGCGCGAGAGGGTCTCAAAGTCACCTTGAGCCTCCAGGTGCTCTTAGCCCCAGGGCAGAACCTGGAATCCCACCAGGAGGTGCCTGGCACACGTATCGCACACGTGAGCGGGGCTGGGGGCGTTCCAGGCCTGAGGAGCCGTGTGAGGAGAGGCCCCAGGGGTAATGAAGGCACGGGAAGTAACAAACCCTAGGAAAGAGCAAATGGTCCTGCGGTCAGCCTGGGCGTGCGCCGGGCAGGTGGCCAGGAAGGAATGATGCATTTCACGGAAATGAGGAAGGTGGGTCAGGATGGAGCCTGGTCTCGGGTGGGTCAGGGGTCAGTCTGCTGAGGCCCCAGCCCAGCCACCCAGTCCAACCCTCGCCGGGGGCTGTGCGGGCGTTGGGTGGGTGTGGCTGATTAATACCTGCAGTCAGCCGGCTCCGCGGGGAGCACGTGCCCCTCCACAGTGGGCTGGGCCTCATTCAATCCCTGCATGGCCTTAAGAGAACAGGACAGGGTCCCCTGGAGAAGCGGACACCTGCCTGCAGACTGTCACACGGAAATCCCGCCCGGGTCTCCAGCCTGTGTCTGCACTACTGAGGTCAGACACGCCAGCCGCACAACTGCGTAAGCCAGCCCACGACACAGCGCACACAGACGCACCACGCACGTCCACGCATCTCCTAAGGTTCTGCGTCTCTGAGAATGCGGCAGGCCTGGTTCGAGAGCCCAGGAAGAGCTTCAAGTCTTTATTTGTTGCCACATGAGGCATCAAGGAAAGAGAAATACATCTACAAAGTGGCATCTGAGGAAGACTGACGGTGATGGCTGGGGAACGTCCCAGTTAAAGGGAGTCAGAAGAGTTGGATGCTGAATGTGAAGAAATGTTAGGAAAATCTAACCAAGTTACTTTGCTTAGCTTCCCTTTGTGTATATACAACATTGATGGCAAAAATCTGAGTAAGTCAAATAAAGCTCTTTAAGTATAAAATAAAAACTAAATGATAAAATTAAATTCACTTTCTTTGAGTTGCTCAAAGCATTATTCTAAATGAAATGTGTATTAATTAACTTCACAAAAGTCATCCACCAAAGCAGAATTCCGACATCAGGATACACATGGTGGAAGAAGAGACTACAAGGGTCACAGGTTAGCGGTAACTTAAGTTACAAAAGCCCATGAAAATGAGATATTGTAATAAAAACACACAGAGAAATATATGTAATACATAAACCACATTCTACTTCATGAACAAAGAAATCAATCAAACAAAAACCTGACTGGAATAAGACCTTGAAACAGCTTGACCGGCCACGTCTATCTGGCGAGGAAGCACGGCATGGAGCCCAGAGTGGAAGCCCAGCTCACGTGGCTCAGGACTCCGGGACCTCGGCCCCTCATCTGCAAAACAAGATTAAACTAGGGCGGTAAGATCCTAAATCTCCATCGTTCTATGTAGAAAGTGGGCCAAAAAGTCCAAAGCCTCTACAGTTCGGAGACGTCACAGCTGACTGCTGCTGACTGATGAGTACACATGCGAACTCCATTTCTGAAAATACTGCGTCCTCTCAAAGGAAACCGGGGGCCCCGGAAGATGCCGAGCCTTGACTGCCTGTGCTGCGACGGCATTTGTAAGAGCAGCCCCTGCTGGGCTGAGCGTACTGTCTATGAGCAGCAGGGGCTGGGGGGGAGGATTCTTCCATTTGTGCAGTTCAATTAGAGTTCTCCAGGGTCACGTTAATAGATAATGCACCATTATCCTTTGCTCTCGGGGGCGGCCTGTAAACAAGGCTTTGCACACAAAATCACAAAGCCATCACAAGAATGACACGCAGTAGCCACTGCTCCTCAGCAGCCATGAGGTGGGCAGAAACACACATGTGCTTCTAACACATGCACCAACAGGCAGAATGTGACCAGATCTGGGTATCGAATGCCTTCCCGGCTGTAAGGACAAAGACTTGGTCCACTCGGAGCTGATGAAATCCGGAGATGTCCTAGGAAATGCATGTAAAGTTTGATAGGAAAACCTTGTCGTGTGTCCTGGTCAGGGGAGTTTAAGGAGTGTGAGATTGTAGACACAACAGGCCTGCATTCCCAAGAGACCTGGCCTCAAAGTGGACAACCGCGAGGCTGGGCCTGGATGCGCCTGGCAGGGCGTCACCTATGTGGCCACCCTCACCGCAGCAGCAGCAGACGCTGCACCACACAGGTCTGCATCCAGCCACTGTCCCAGCAGCATGAGAGCTGCAGCCGCTGGCAGGGAGCTGTGCACCGTCCTCCAGCGTCCTCTGAAGACTGGCTCCTCATATCTGTGGGCCAGACGCTTGCAAACATTACCCGATTTTAACAATGAATTTTATAACTATATCGGGGGTCCTGTTATACTATCAGTGGATCTCTTTAAACAGTGAGGTTTCAGAATGTCATTACTACTTAATTCTCAGAATGGAATTTTCATGAGCCTTTTTCAGGCCATATTTCTTGATGTTTTGGCTCTAAAAAGATGATCGGGGTATAGAACAAATGCAGGTTTTAAGTACGATATTTTTTAAAAGGTGTAATATTTTCTTTTTTCAACCTGGATCTCTGGCAAAAAGAAGTTGCTGCATTGATATTTAGCTGCTCCCTTGACTCCAGGACCCTCCCGTCATCCCTGTGCCTGCACCCAGGCTTTGCAGCACAGACTGGCCTCTGTGGACCAGAGATGCCCTCCCAGGCCAGCCCCACAGGCATGGCTCTCGAGGCACAGCCCATGCCATGGCCTCCCCACGGTTTGCCATTTTGGCTCTTTGTTAATCATGCCTCCTGGGAAAAAAGAAAACTAAATCAATACTCTGACATCCAGGCTTGATTTCTACATTTCAAATACTGAAAGGAAACCAAGTGAAAAGCCAGAGGGAAGACTGCCTCTGGCCCCTGGGTGTGGCATCCGTCCTCTGGGACTAAATGCAGTGTCTAAACACTGGCAACCTGAGCTGATGTTTATTCTCCAACGTTTCTGGGGATTTCCTGGGTATCTATATTTTAAAGGCACCCACATTCAGGATGTGTGTAGGTGGCTACTCTCCGACAGCAGACAAGCCCTCGATCCTAGCTTCCACACTCAAAGCTCGCAAAATGCTGAGCGCAGGGGCTCTTTTGGGGAATGGAAACAGCCTCCAGCTCAGTCTGCTTTAAGGCAAAGAGGTTCAGAGTTTGGGTCCCAGAGTCACCTGCCTGGGTTCCAATCTTAGTTATCAGGGGGTGACTCTGAGGGAGTTACTCAATCTCTCTGCCTCAGTAGCCCCATCTGTAAAACAGGATCACAAAGTCTCCACCTTGTGGGTTATTTTGAGGATTAAATTCATATAATTGATTTGAACAGTAACCTGGCATGTGGTGAGCATTGAATAAATATCAGCCAATGTCACATTGTTCAGAGAATCAGAACCTGAATGCAAAAATGGGCCATGGAAACAGTCACACCCCATCAGAGATGTCAGGTGCAGCTCCCATGTCTCCGTTTGCTGGTAGCTTCCTGAGGGGCTGCTGGGAGCCTCTGGCTACTGCCTAAGAGGCCCAGGATGGAGGGTTGGGTTCCACTCATCCTGCTTTGATGCAGGTTTGGGACATGTGAGGCCTGCTCTGTGTGAGACACTTTATGCTGGGAACCCAGCACTGAGCAATGGGACGGGGTCCCCATCTCACGAAGCCCCTCACTCCTCTCCTGCTGCCTCTGTCAGCTTTCCCTCGGGTCCCTGAGTCCCCTGAGAGGCTATGCCTGGGACCAGGGTCCCGGCCATGTTGCCCATCACTCAGCAGAGCTCCGGAGGTCTGATGCATGCAAGCATCCAAGTCACCAATGGCACACCATCTACATTAAACTGTGGCTGCTGGATTCCACCGTAGCGGGAACCGGCAGCCACAGCCATCATGACCAACTCACCCTACACAGCATGAGTTCCCATGGCTCCTGCAGGCCCCCCAGATGCTGGACTTGCCCCACAGATGACAGCAGGAAGGTGTAGCACACACAGCTCTAAATATTCAGGATCGCTTTTCTCTTTTCACAACAAAGCAGCAACTAGGAGTACCTGCTATTTACACAGCAACATGCCAAGCTCCATAAAGAACACGAACAGCACCCCGGGGTCCTGGAGCAGCTGTTCTCCGCCACGGGGCAGGTTAGAGCCACTGGGGCGGAAAACACCCTCAGCCCACCCATGCCCCCTCAAAGCCAGTCACAGCCCGGTGGGAAGAGCCCACTGAGGGCCACGGCACAGAGGGAGGCTCGCTCCAAGCAAAGCAGTCATTCCAGACAAACCCTCCTCTGGTTTCACCCTGTGGACTCCACAAAGTCCGAGTGAAGTTAAATGAGGAGGGAGTGAAAATAACCGCGGGGCCTCCGCATCGCAGTGAGAAGCAGAGCGTCAACAGCACGTCAGGACACAGCTGGCAGGAGCCGGGGATGCTGCCTCCTCGGGGTTTCAGGAAAGGGTGGTGGCCTCGGCCACTTTCCAGCCCCAGGAGGCGTCCTGGAGCAGGGAGGAGGGGTATGGACAGGTGAGAAGGCTCAGGTGAGAAAGCCCAGGACAGTGCTTGGTGGGCAAAGCTGGGCACACTTTCTCTTCTCATGGGGTTTTGTGTGAGGCCCGGAAACAGGAGATCCAGGGAGACAGAGCAGGCCCCAGGCTCCAGGCCACCTCCCCTCTCGTCAGGTGACAAGACAAATGCGTAGCAAGTCCCAGGATGAGTGCACATTCCACAACGGCCTCACCTCACTTCGCAACATCAGGCACAAGATCCACAAATAAAATGACATTCCGAGGGTAGCGGTGCACAAGCCAAGCCCAGCAAGCCACAGCGTTCTCCCAGCAGACAGTTCTTCCAGGGAAGTCGGCCATGCAGAGACCCTTTTCCCAACCTAGACACTCATATGCGACCTGGAAGCGTGCAGGGGGAGGAGAAGTGAGGCAGCGAGTGCTCACGGGCAAGGCCCTAGCAGCCTCCTCGTCCTCCCAGCCTTTGCCCTCTGACCTAGCCCCTCCCAGGTGGCTGAACGCTCCTATCAGGCTGGGGTCTGGCTGGGGTCAGGCTCAGCCCCAGGTCTGTGCTTCCCCTGGGCAGGGAGGGCTCTGACGCAGGACCAAGGCAGGCCTGGCCTCAGGTAGCTGGGAACCCAGGTCAGCCAGGGGGCAGACACAACATAGACTGAACTGTTCTCCTGCCCAGGCCCCTAGAACCACCGGCCACAGGTGAAGTCTGCAGGCGGGATCTTTCCCACCCCTGCTTTCTGCCTGACCTTTGTTCCTGCCTCCGCAGAAGTAAATTATGTGGAACAGAGCAGGCACTGCGGTCTTCGAGCTCCCACCACCCTTGGCAGACCTGTGGCTCCATGCACACCTGTTAGCTGGTTTTTGAGAGGGGAGTGGACACCATGTCAATTCAGCACCAGTGACCACCTCTCACCGAGGAGCCCGTCCTCGTAGCTGTGCTGTTTTCTGGGCCATGTTCCCCTGGGAGCTCCTTCAGTGAGAAGGGGGCCAGGCAACCCCACCCACCCTTTGTCCACAGGGGCTGGAGGAGGAGGACGCCAAGGCTGACACAGTTGTCAGATGGCCAGCGCTTCCCCACATTCCTACAGAAAAGCAGACCTGGAAATGTACCTTCCGGTTCACCAAAAACACACCCAGTAAATACTGATTCCAAAACAGGGCTCCAAGCAAGGGAAGCCTGTATTTACTTAAGTCTTGAAGTAAACAGAGGCCATTTTGCTCTCTCCAGGAGGAATGGGGCCCAAGTCCAGTCCGCAGGACAGAGGATCCCCCAGAAGCAGCAGTCCTCGGGCCCACCCCATTTAGACCTTCTGAGAACCAACCGCCCCCCCGTATAAACAGTCCATTCCCAAAATGGGCATTTAGTGTCGCCTGCTTTGTGGCTGATCACACGGGGCGCCCCGTGTCTTTGGCCAGTGGCGGTGACATTTTGGTGGACAGGAAGCTGGAACAATGGACACCCTGGGACCATAAAACGCCAGGTTTTGGGAGCTTCAGCACAGTGGCGCCTGAGTGCTGACACAACCGATGCTACATTCCTGCTCCACATGACTTCAGTCCCAAACAGCAGATGGTGGGGACATGCCAGTTTCTAGTTAGCTGGCATTCATTGCCCTGTTTAGAAATTTACTAATAGTAATGCATTTATCCTTCATTTGATCGCTTATTTTCAACTTTCAGATTCTCCCCACCAGATATGACCCAAACAATCCACAGACTATTGAAAAGATAAGGAGAAGGAAGGCAAAGTTATTCAGATTCTAAACACTTGGGGTCTTCATTTTGCCAAGAGGATCCGGTGACTGGTCTGTGGGAGACCCAAGCATTTGAAGAAAACGGAGATTCCTCCTTGCCTCTCCTTTAGAAGGAGGTGGTTGGCAGGAAATCACGAGGCAGCAAGTTCACAATCACACTGGGATCCCCAGAAAACAAACCTGCCACTTGAGGCACCCCTGGGCCACCCACACCCACCTGGCTGGAGGGAGAGGAGGGGCTGTAAGGTCTCTGAACCTGAACCAGAGGAGGCTTCAGTCCAGGCTCACGGAGAGCAGGAGGGAGCCCGAAGCACAGTGTAGCCTGTTGCCTTCCACCTCCCTCTGCCCGGTTCTGCGTATTTGAACACACCTGATTCAACCTGAGAACTGTTATTTATTCAAGCCTTAACTGGGAGGCAGTGTTTCAAAGGCTCAATACAAAGGTCACTGAAATTGAATTAAATACCCTGACATCTAATTTAAACTTTTAGATCTGGCCTGCAAATCTGAAGCAAATATTGATTTTAAGTCAGTCAAGGTCATAGTTCCCTAAAAGGAAAGCCCTTTTCCCTCTTCCCACTTCACATGATTCTACATATTGGTTAAAGCCCTCATCATGCAGTGCGTATATGTGGGTTTGTTGACAGAGAGTGAATAGGTGTGAACTGACTTTTCTTGTTTAGATAACTGTAGGTTCACATGCAGTTGTGAGAAACAGTAAACGGAGACCTTGTGTACCGTTTTCCTGCAGGGGTATCATCCTGTCAAACTATAGCACATGACTGCAGCCAGCATACTGACATGGATGCAGCCAGACCTGGACTGCCTCCACCCATAGGACCCTCTTGTGACCTCTCCTGGACACACCCACATTCTTCCCAGACCACCCCTTGTCGACCCCCTGCAACCACTGAACCATTCTCCACAGCTGCACTTTTGCCATTTCAAGAATGTTATGTAAATGGAATCAGACAGTAACCTTTTGGAATTGGCCTTTTTCACTCAGCATAATTCTCTGGAGAGTTCATTCAGGTTGTCACAGGTATCCATAGTTCATGCTGCAGACGTACAATTTAACGTTTCACCCACCAAAAGACATTTGGGTTCTTTCCAGTTTTTGACTATGACAAATAAACTATATAAACATTCATATGCCTGTATTTATGTGAACATAAATTTTGATTTCTCTGGGATAAATTCCCAGGAGTGTAATTGCTGGGTCATACGAGAGTTGCGTATTGTGTTTTAAAAGAAACTGCTAAATTGTTTTCCAAAGTGGCTATACTATTTTGCATTCCCATCAGCAACTTATGAGTCACCCAGTTTAGCCACATCCTTGCCAGCATTCAAAGTGGGCACTGTCTTTTATCTTAGCTCTCCTGAGGGTGTGCAGTGGTACCCAGGCCTTGCACTTCTCCACTGGCTGCTATTGACTGACACCTTTCCGTGGGCTCTTCTGCCATCGCTGTGGCATCTTTGGTGGAATGTCTTTATGTCTGTTGCCCATTTTCTAAGCATATTGTTTGTTTTTCTACTGGCGAGCTTTGAGATTTCTTCATCCTGTATCAGCTATGTGGTTTGCACATATTTCCTTCAGTTTGTAGCTCGTCTTTTCATCCACTTCACTGGTTCTTTCACAGAGCATAAGTTTCCAATGTTGGTAAGGTCTCATCTATCAATTTTGCCTTTTATGGATCATGCTTTTGGCATCAAATCTAAGACCTCTTTGTTCAGCTTTAGGTCCTAAATGTTGTCTACTATATTTTTTCCCTAAAACTTTTATAGTTTTATATTTCATGTTTAAATTTGTACTTCATTGTTAGAACTTGTAATTCTAATATAAGATGTAAAACTTAGCTCATGCTTCTTTTGTCTCCCTGGGGACGTCAAATTACTCCAGCACTATTTGTTGAAAAGACTATCTTTCTTCCACTGAATTGATTTTGCATCTTTGTCAAAAATCAGTTGGGCATATTTGTGTGGGTCTGTTTCTGAGTTCTCTGTTCTGTTCTATTATCTTTCAGTCTGCCCAGGACCACACTACCCTGATTACTATGGCAATAATAAGTCCTGGGATTGGGTAGAATGATTCCTCTCACCTTATTCTCCTTTTCCAAGATTGATTTAGGTATTCTAGCTCCTCTGACTTTCCATACAAATTTTGGGATAATCTTGACTATATCTACAGAAAATATTATGTTGGGATTTTGATAAGAATTCTGTTCATCTGTTTGAGGAAAATTGATATCTTTAGTATATTTTGTCTTCCAATCCTTGAATGTGGTATGCCTCTCCACGCATTTAGATCTCCCTTGATTTCTCTCTTTCTCTCATCAGCATCATGCAGTTTCCAGCACAAAAGTCTTGTACATGTTTGGCTGAATTTACACTTAAGTGTTTTTTTTTTTTTTTTTTGTAATTTTAAATGGTATTGTATTTTTAATTTTGGTGTCCATAATTTTGGTATTTATGCTATATAAAGAAAGACAATTGACTTTTCTATGTTTATCTTATATCTTGCAATCTTTTTGAACTTGCTAGCTTTAGGAGTTTTTTTTTTTTTTTTTTTTTTTTTTTTTTGTAGAATCCTTGGGATTTTATAATCAGATGATCATGCCATCTGTAACTAGAGACTGTTTTAATTATTTTGTTCCAATCCATATGCTTTTTATTTCCTTTTCTTGATTCATTACACTAGCTAGAACTTCCAGTACAATGTTGAGTAAGAGCAATGAAGGCAGACAACCTTACCTTGTACCTGATATTATGGAGAAAGTATACAGTTTTCACCATTTAGTGTCATGTTAGTTGTGGGTATTTTTTGTAGGTAGCCATTAATAAGTAAGATGGTCCCCCTCTACTCCTATCTGTCCTAGAGTTTTGTTTTGTTTTGTTTTGTTTTAATCATGAATGTGTGTTAAATTTTGTCAAATACTTTTTCTGCACTGGTTGACATGATTATATGATTTTTCTCCATTAGTTTATTAATACGGTAGATTACACTGATTCATTTTCAAATATTGATCCAGCTTTGCATCCTTAGTATAAACCCAAACTTGGTCATGGTGGATAAATCTTTTTACCTATTGCTTAAATATATTTACCAATATTTTGTTATTGGCTTTTGTGTTATATTCATGAGAGATATTGGTCAGTAGTTTTCTTTCGTGTTTTTGTCTGGTTTTGGTGTCAATGTAATACTGGCTTCATGAGATGACTGAGAAGTATTGCCTCCTCCTCTATTTTTCGGAAAAGATTGTGTAGAATTGGTGTTAGTTTTTTAAATGTTTGGTAGAATTCTTTAGAAAAACCATCTGGGCCTGAAGATTTCTTTTTTGAAATTGCTAATTCAATGTATTTAATAGCTATAGGGCTATTCAATGATCTACTTCCTGTTGGGTGAGTTGTGGTAGTTTGTGCTTTTTCAGAAAGTAGTCCAACTTGTCTAAGTTGTCAAATTAATGTGTATACAGATGTTTGTAGTTTTTCCCCTTATTATCCTTTTGATGTCTGCAGAGTCTGCAGTGATACCTCTGGGGAGTCTCGCTCTGTCACCCAGGCTGGAGTGCAGTAGCACAATCTTGGCTCACTGTAACCTCTGCTTCTCAGGTTCAGGCAATTCTCCTGTGCTTCATGAGTAGCTGGGACTACAGGTGCATGCCACCATGCCTGGCTAATTTTTGTATTTTTAGTAGAAACAGGGTTTCACCATATTGGTCAGGCTGGTCTTGAACTCCTGACCTCAGGTGATCCACCCACCTTGGCCTCCCAAAATGCTGAGATTACAGGCATGAGCCACCACACCCAGCCACTTTTCTGTGTTTTATTTCCTTGATTTCAGTTATTTCCTTCCTTCTGCTTTTTCTTTGGGTTTATTTTGCTCTTCATTTTCTAGAGAGGTAGAAAAGAGGCTCTTGAGGTAGAAGCTGAGATTGATTTGAGACTTTTCCTATTTTCTAATGCATGCATTTTAGTGCTAAAAATTTCCCTCTCAGTAACTGCTTTAGCTGTGTTCCATAAATTTTGATATGCTGTATTTTCATTTTCCTTGTTACAAAGTGGTAAAAAACTTGACTGAATTGTGCCCATGTTCTAGGACTTTGTGGAAGGCAGAGTTTAAGAGTGATGATTTGGCAGAAGAAATCTCTAAGCAGAAAAGTATTCAGAATAGTTTTCCTTAACTGCTTATGGTAAAATTTGAGAACAGAAAATTATTTAAGGACAAAATTTATAATTAAAAGGGAAGCAGAATATAAAGATTTGAAAATTCTCAGCTTGGACATGTAAAGAACAACAAAGAGTATTTAGGGAAGAAAACCAACGGTGTGGCCTAGTTCCATAAGGAGATTAGCATGGATAGAAGGAAGCCTGGTGTTATTCATAAAGATTATGAAATAATGACCCCAAGGGCATTTCGGAGATCTTCAGGGCTGCCATGCCCAACACAGCACAGAACAGTTTAGGGAGAGAAGCCCAGGACACCCACGCAACCTCACTGCCCACAGCCATCTGAGGTCTCTATTCTCCACATTCTGGCACAGCATTCCTTGGTCACACAGCTATAGCTCAGGTGTCCAGAGGATGCAAGCAGTGATCCTTGGCAGAGTCCACGTGGTATTAATTTTGCAGGCAAAAAGAGTACAAGAGCTGTGGGGGCATGGCTTTCTCCTCCACCTAGATTTCAAAGTATGCTGTGGATAGCCTGGGTGCCCCAGCAGAGTCCTGTTGCAGGAACAGAGCCACCACAGAGAGTCTCCACCAGGGCAATGCCTAGTGCAGCTGTGGAGGTAGGGCCACCCCTGAGACTCCAGACCTACCGAGTCACCAGTGTGTAGCCCCAGCCTGGGAGAACTGCTGAGGTGAACTGAGCCAGCAACCCATGGGGGCAGGGCTGCCTGAGAGCTGGGGTGCCCAACCCCAACCCAGGGTGTCCAGAAGGTGGGGCATGGAGTCAAAGATGATTCGGCAGCCTCAAGATTTAATGTTTTTTGCCTTGTTGAGTTTTGGACTTACTTGGGGCCTGTTACTCCCTCTTGTCTATTTTTCCTTTTGGAAGGGAAATGTCTGTCCTATACCTGTCGCACCATTGTACTGTGGAAGCCCAGAACTTGTGCAATTTCACAGGCCCATGGCTGGAGAGGAACATGCCTCAGATGAATTGTGCCTTGAGTCTCACTCATACCTTATTTAGAGGAGAATCTGGAATTTACATTTTTGAATTGCCGTTGGAATAAGCTAAGACTTTTGGGGTATTAGGATGGAATAAATGTATTTTGCATGTGAAAAGAACATGTATTTTGGGGAGCCGGGGGTGGAATGCTATGGCTTGAATGTGTCCCCTCAAAAATCACATGTTGAAACCTAATAGCCAATGCTGTGAACAGGTGGGGTCTTTGGTAGGTGGTTAGGCCAAGGGCTCCTCCGGAACAGAGGCTTCACTGGCCCTCCCGCCTTCCACCCTGTGATGCTGGCTCCTTGATCTTGGACTTCTCAGCCTTGAGAACCATGAGGAAATAAATTTTAATAAATTACCCAGTCTGTGATGTTTTGTTATAGCAGCACAAACGCACCACAGTAGACAAGCCCCGCATCTAGGACGCAGTAGACCAAAAGAAGCCCTGGGAACTCACCATCCTGCCACTGCTCCCTGGGTCCTGAGGCCCGTGACTGTTCTGCCTCCTCCGCCCACTCTCAGAGTTGTCCTGTGTGTGCTTCCTACATTGAGTCCAGGGTTCTTTGTTTTACTCTTGAAAAGAGCAAGAAAAAGTACATCTGTTCCACCTTCCTGGGATGAAGTGTTTTGTGGGTTAGTTTCCAAAGTAAAGCCATAGGCTATGCGTCCTCGCAGTGCCTCTTCTATGAGTCCTAACACACCCTTTATTCAGGTTCTCTACCTGAATTCATTCAAAGGGAAGTCCTAAGACAACAAGGAGTGTTAGGCGTCAGCTTCACCACCTAAGAGGAAAACAATGACCTTGAGGAAACCTCATCTGTGACACCCATTTTCATCACAGCAAAGTCTCAAGGGGGCTGGATCAGCAGACACAGAACTCTAAGTCCCTCTGAGCCCTCTGGAATACAACTCCGATTTGTCTTTGTAGTTCTCACTTCCAGCCCATTTGTACAATGTTTAATTTCCTATAGTAAGGCATGTACTTCAATATAGGTTTCAAAAATTGAACAAAGCAATATGTTAACTCACAGGTATCTAGCTAGTGATGATCTCATGTGGGTCAAAAACCACATGTGTTTTATTTATTTAGGGATTAAAGTTACTATAGTTTCTTTTTTTATCAGAAAGGGAGAAACATTATCTTTAGTCATATGTATTTCTTGCAGGATCTTGGATAGTTTTAGTTAGAATACTTTGGCAGGGTGGCAAAATGATGCTTCCTACATAAATTTTGACTTTTCAAATAAAAAGATGATAAGGCAAAAAATAATTTAAACATTTTAGCATGATTTATCAAAAGCTCTAGAATTTCAACAAATACAAATGGAAGAGAGTTTAAAATTTCAAAGAGAAATCTTCTCAAAACATGATACCCCAGAAGGGCCCGGGCTTGTGTGCTGATGAGCTCAGGTTTCCGGTCTGAACACGCAGCAGCTCCTCACCTGTCTGAAGCCATATGGAAGCCACAGGGACAGTCCCAAAGAGAACAAGAAAATGAGAAGAATAAAGTACACAGCACAAACCCATCTCTCCATGGGCCCCTCCTCATCAATTCACCATCTACATGTTACTTCTGTACATTTATGATGAATGTCAGTACCAACCCAATTATTGCTTTTGACAGCCTCACTTACTGAAGGTACACACTGTGCCAGGCACACTTTATCATTCTCCCACTAGACAGAACTGCCATGATGCAAGATGCCGTCCCATTTCACAGACCAGTGCATGAGGCCATGTGAGCATCCAGGCCTGCCTTCCACTCACTGCGTCTTCCTGCTCAGTAGGGCAGGAACTGCTGCTCAAGGTCAAAAAGGCATCCCAGAAGAATGGTGCCATCACTGCAAAGCAGTCACTACTTTAAACAAATTTCATGAAAAAAGATCCCAAAGATAGTGAATCAAAATAATTCTTTTTATAATAAGCACTTTAAAAAACATTAATAGACTTTATATTTTAGAGCAGTTATGGGTTTTACAGAAAAATTGAGCAGAAACTACAGGGAGTCCTCATAAACTCCCCCTCCGCCCCGCCTCCTCCCACAGTTATTAGAACTTCTTGCATTGGTGGCCCATACATTACAATTTGATACATCATTATTAACTAAAGCGTATCATTTACTTGAGGGTTCACGCTTCCTGTTATGCAGTTTTTTTTTCGGTCTTGAGAAGTGCATAATGTCATGGATCATACAGAATAGTTGCACTGCCCCAAAACTCTCCTAAGTGATAAGCACTTTTTAAAATCAAAAAGGTGATGGAACACTCTGTATGACACTGCAATGGTAGATATGTATATAGAGCACCAAGAGTGAGCTTAAACAGCAGCTCCAGGCAGGACACCACTCCCTTCAGGGACCACCCTGCACCATCTTCCTCAAATGTTTTATAGAAAAAAAAGAAGAAGTAGTACTGCCTAATTGGCATTGCATAGATTTTCTTAAGAGCCAGGATTAATATAAAGTGATTTCAAAGCTTCCATTAGGACACCATGAACGCTGGGCCCACAGTGGTGGCATCAGGCAGACCTTGCTCCCTTCTGCACAGAGCTTGCAGAGAAAGCCCAGGCAAGCAGGGTGGAGGGGCTTCCCTACGACGCTGATTCCCTGGCTGTTTCAGACGTTCAGGGTTGGCAGGACAGGACTGACAGATTGACAGCTCTTCTGTGGCTTAGCACTGGTGGTGCATGGCCTTTCTGACAGGCATACTATAGGAACGCGACTCTTGAGCAGGCAGCATCCCCCAACTCCACAGAGAGACCCAGGTGTTCACCCAGGCGAGATGGAGCAGTCACAACGTCTGTGCTGCCCCCAGACACCAGGGCACACATGCGTTGTAGGGATTGGCTCAGTCTGCGAACCCCACTCATGACGGGGCCAGAGCAACGGATTCCCAGTAAATGCGCCTCATGAGCTTGCTGTTCACCCGGGACCCTCCCTCACAGCCAGGGACTCTCCCCTCCCCTCACAGCCCAGGACCCTCCTCTCACAGCCCAGGAGCCTCCCTTCATAGTCCAGGACCCTCCCCTCACGGCCTAGGATCTTCCCCTCCCGTCACGGTCCGGGACCCTCCCCTCACCCGGGACCCACCCCTCACAGCCCAGGACCCTCCCCTCACAGCCCAGGATCCTCCCCTCACAGCCCGGGACCCTCCCCTCACAGCCCGGGACCCTCCCCTCACAGCCCGGGACCCTCCCTCATAGCCCAGGAGCCCCTCTTCATAGTCCAGGACCCTCCCCTCACGGCCTAGGATCTTCCCCTCCCATCACGGTCCGGGACCCTCCCCTCACCCAGGACCCTCCCCTCACGGCCCGGGACCCTCCCCTCACAACCCGATCCTCCCCTCACAGCCCGGGACCCTCCCTCACAGCCAGGGACCCTCCCCTCACAGCCCAGAAGCCCCTCTTCATTGTCCAGGACCCTCCCTTAACGGCCTAGGATCTTCCCCTCCCATCACGGTCCGGGACCCTCCCCTCACCCGGGACCCACCCCTCACAGCCCAGGACCCTCCCCTCACAGCCCAGGACCCTCCCCTCACAGCCCGGGACCCTCCCTCACAGCCCAGGAGCCCCTCTTCATAGTCCAGGACCCTCCCCTCACGGCCTAGGATCTTCCCCTCCCATCACGGTCCGGGACCCTCCCCTCACCTCGGACCCTCCCCTCACAACCCGATCCTCCCCTCACCCGGGACCCTCCCCTCACAGCCCACGACCCTCCCCTCACAGCCCAGGACCCTCCCCTCACCCGGGACCCTCCCCTCACGGCCCGGGACCCTCCCCTCACAGCCCGATCCTCCCCTCACAGCCCAGGACCCTCCCCTCACAGCCCAGGACCCTCCCCTCACAGCCCAGGACCCTCCCCTCACCCGGGACCCTCCCCTCACCCCGGACCCTCCCCTCACCCCCGACCCTCCACTCACAACCCGATCCTCCCCTCACGGCCCGGGACCCTCTGTGAACCCCTGGCCCGCAGGGCTCAGCTCCTCAATGCTGGTCTGAGAGGCCCGGGAGCGTCTCCCTCTCAGTTCTCCTCACTTCTCGGGGCCGCGCTGTCCCCGCTGCCATCGGGATCCCATCACCCCGCCTGCTGAGCCTCCCGCCGGGTCCTTCCTGTCCGCCTGAAGCCTATGGAGGCTTCCAGAAAACTGCGAGCGCTCCCGCCTTCCCCGTCTGCCCCCGGGTACCGGACTGGCCGGCAGGGTCCCGCCCCCGCGCCTCCTCCGCCCCCAAGGCCCTGACGCCAGGCCCTGGGCGCCTGCACGGGGCCTCCTCCTTGGGAGGTGCAGAGCCCCGGCTCCGGCTGCGGTGTTGCAGGCGCAGGCTGCCTGGAAGGCACCACGCGGGGAAAAGCGGCCCGTCTCTCAAAGCCGGGGCCGCCACGCCTCTCCCGGGCACCGACGCCCTCTGTTGGGCATGTTGGGCGCTCACGCCTGCGGTGCGGAGCCGGGAGCCGGGAGCTGGGAGCCGCCGCCCTCCCCGCGCCTGGGCTCTGCGGCCAACTCCAGCCGGGGGCCCTACAGCTCGACCGCCACCCGCAAACCACAGCCTCGGGAGTGGGGCCCATGGCGTCGGGACTCGGCACCGGCGCCGCGGGCACAGGCGTGGCCGCCCCACCTGAACTCAGGCTGCGCAGGGAGGCGAGGCCTTCCCCTGTGCGAAAGCCCGGGGCCCACGCAGGCGGCGGCGAGCACCGGAGCAGCCCGAGATGCACGAAGGCCGCGCGCGAAGCCCGCGAAGCAAGGCCCGCAGTATCCTTGCCCTGACTTAGCCGAGGGCTCCAAACATTGTGCTTAAATAATAGAACAAGCAAACGATTTTGCCCAATAGAAGATCCAATGAGCCCTAAATACATATTCCTCCTCCGCTCGTCTGTCCCGGCAGCGCCGGCGGGGACCAAAGGTGCGGACGCGCTGCGACCTCACCCCCGAGCCGCCCCGGCCCTCAGGAAACTCAGAAGGAACCGCGGACCCCCATGAGCCCGAGGGAGCACCACCGAAACCCTTGGAGGAGACACAGGAGAAAGTCCTTGTAGTCTTCGATTAGGTGATGGCTTCTTAGCACACAAGAAGCACAACAACAACAAAACAACAACAACAAAAATAGATCAATTAAACTTCATCACAATGTAAAACTTTTATGTTTTATAAAACACCATCAAGAAAGTGAATACAACCAACACAATTGGGAGAATGTTTGCAAATCTGAGCGATTTGCCTGCAAAACACATTAAGAACTCTCACAACAATAAAAAAGACAACCGCATTCACATATGAATAAACACTTCCTTAAAGACGATATAAAATGGCCAATAAGCATGTGAAAAGATGGTCAACATCATTAGTTGTAAGGGAAATGTAAATCAAAACCACAATGAGATATGCTTCACCTGCACTGGGAGGCTAGAATAAAAGACAGAAAAGACAGGTAAGAATAGGTGTTGGGGAGGATGCGGAGAAACCAGAACCCTCCCACATGGCTGCTGGGAACACAGCACAGTGCAGCTGCTGTGAAAGAGTCTGTCAGTTCCTTACAGAATTCAACAAAGGCCTGGCGCCGTGGCTCATGCCCATAATCCCAGCACTTTGGGAGGTCGAGGTTGGAGGATCGCTTGAGTCCAGGAGTTTGAGACCAGCCTGGGCACATGGTGGAACCCTTTCTCTACTAAAAATACGAAAAGTAGCCGGGTCTGGTGCTGCGCACCTGTAGTCCCAGCTACTTGAGAGGCTGAGGCAGGAGAATTGCTTGAGCCTGGGAGGTGGAGGTTGCAGTGAGCCAAGATCGCACCACTGCACTCCAGCCTGGGTGACAGATTGAGACTTAAAAAAAAAAAAAAAAAAAAAAAAAAGGTTAAACATAGAGTTACCGTATGACCAGGCAATTCCACTTTTACATATATACTTAAAAGAAATGAAAACATATATCCGCATTAAAACTTGTATGTGAATGCTCACAGCAGCAGTATTCACAATGGCCAACAGCAGAAACAATCCAAATGTCCAACAGCTGATGAATGGATGAAGTGTGCTCTATCCAGACAAGGACATGAGCCTCCCAAGGGTGGTCACCTGCAATTCTTTTTTTTTTCTTTTTTTTTTTTTTTTGAGACGGAGTCTCGCTCTGTCGCCCAGGCTGGAGTGCACTGGCCAGATCTCAGCTCACTGCAAGCTCCGCCTCCCGGGTTTACGCCATTCTCCTCAGCCTCCCGAGTAGCTGGGACTCCTGCCTCAGCCTCCCGAGTAGCTGGGACTACAGGCACCCGCCACCTCGCCCGGCTAAGTTTTTGTATTTTTTTTAGTAGAGACGGGGTTTCACCGTGTCAGCCAGGATGGTCTCGATCTCCTGACCTCGTGATCCGCCCGTCTCGGCCTCCCAAAGTGCTGGGATTACAGGCTTGAGCCACCGTGCCCGGCCACCTGCAATTCTTTAAGTCACATCTGCATGAGTCCTAGGCTGGATGCTCCTTGCAGCTATGTTTCTGGGAGCCCGCACCTCAAAGCTTGCCAGGGTTTTGCTAGAAATCTCTCAGGCCTCTCTGAGCACCTTCCTGGCTCTGCACTTCTGTTTCTTCCAAATGGCATTCCAAAATGTCCCCATCATCTTCACACACCATATCCTTTGGACACATGTCAACCCTAAATACAGAAGGGAAAACAGAACAGCAGCTCAGGAGAGTGCTGTCCAGCCTTTCCTGCCCAACAGCACCCTCTGCTGGCACATGGGGATGGTGCGGAGAAGGACTTAGGACATGGCCAGGCCTACCAGGTGGGTGGAGAGAACGTTAGGTCACCCACAATAGGGGAGCAGAACCACATCAAGAAATGTCCCTGCACCCACTGGACATTCCTGCAGTCAAAACTTGGTTACCTGCATCTGAACTCATTCACTTCATTTAACACGTAACTAGACAGAATTTTTTTTACTAATTTAAAACTAGACTAGATTTTCTTAGAATAAATTATTGTGTAAATCAGACAGGTGGACCATGGTTTTAGGAACTTTATCCAGAGGTTTTGCAGTTTCAGAAAACTCCATGACCACATCAAAGCTATTTGTGAACTCAATCACCTGACATCCACACCTGCGTTCACTCAGGATGCTCCACACACAGAGTGTGCTCAATACTAACAGATTTACATTTTACTATAAGTTATTTTCCTTTTACACCTAAAGGAAATGTACTAGGAATTTTATTTCAAATAGAATTCAAATAGAAATTATATAATATATTCGAATACATATTTTGATATATTTGAATTATATATAATATATAATATGAAATATGTATAATATGAAATATATATATATGTATACATGGCTTATGGGCTTCCGGAGTGCCACCACACATACCACACAGACCTGTACCCTGGGCTTTGTGAACAGGACACATCCCAGGAACCATGTTTCTAAAGCAAACCAAGACACTACCAAGATAAAGTGGCATTATGGGCTGATGACCTGAATTTTTGTAGGTTACGTTTTTATGTGATAACCATGACGGCCACTCTGACCCTGCAGAAACAATGGTGAAAATATGCACCCTATGGTGGTGCCAGACACAGCGGGGCTGCTAGGCGGATTCCACATCCAGAGCCCGTGTGTCTGATTCAGTCACTCTGGGCTTCATGCTCCCAGGCAGTCCTCTCCAGGGACTGTGCAAGGAGGAGGGTGGGCTCAGAGATCATGACCTCAGAGCAAAGAAAGGTGCTCACCGCCTTGTAAATCACACACCACACAAATGCTGGGGTCTGCATAGGCAGCTAAGTAACTACAGAGCAAGCCCATGAAGATGTGGTTCTTTTAAGTGGTCATGAAATGAACCATCAATATTTGGCATACATATACAAATACGTGCATAGTGAATATGTTATGCCATTTTTGTAGCTACATTTATGTTTATAGTAATACACATAAAGCTATACAGAAGATTGACTGCAAAACAATATATTCTAACTGCAAAAACTGATTTAAATGTACACGTATATATAAGAAGATTCATATTCAAGTGTTGGCACACGAGGTTTCAAAGTCAAAATGGAAGCTGTCTATTTTGCCGTGTCCCGGAAACCCACTGAGAGGTGACCCACATAGGCAGTGGGCAGGGAGCTGGGCCAGGCAGTACACAGCCGGCAGCACCTCAGGGCCTTCCCCGCCCCAGTGGACCGCAGGAAGTGACTGCCCACAAGCCATCTGGCTTGCCTGGCGCCCCCGGAATTCTGCATTCAGTTCTTTTCAAAGCCTGGGCACCTTCCCCATGCTGGCACTGGAGATGCATTCATGAAACTCCCTGTCTCCAGACAGATGAGACAGTGAAATGAACAACTAGAGTTTCTGGCGGTGTCAAAATAAACCAGTTATAAATTACTTATCATAAAACACAGATTTACGTGAAAAAGTGTCAAGATGTTTTTAAAGACAAAATATTTATTATGAAAACAATGAGAAACGAAATTATTGCGTAAGGAAACTGATGCACCTCAACATTATAGAGGGACCGACTTAATGATACAGATGCCCCCCAACCCCCTGTTGTATAAAAACTTGATAAACTGCCCTGAAGAAGGCCTCTGACCCAATCACCAGCCCCAGCTGCAAGTATCCCCTGTAAGCCCGCTCTGCACCTGCCTAGAGCTTTTTTTTTTTTTTTTGAGACACAGTCTTACTATGTCTCCCAGGCTGCAATGCAGTGGCACAATCTCAGCTCACTGCAACCTCCGCCTCCTGAGTTCAAGTGATCTCCTGCCTCAGCCTCCCACATAGCTGGGATTACAGGCATGCCACCATGCCCAGCTAATTTTTTGCATGTTTAGTAGAGATGAGGTTTCATCATGTTGGCCAGGCTGGTCTCAAACTCCTGTCCTCAGGTGATCTGCCCACCTCGGCCTCCCAATGTGCTGGGATTACAGGTGTGAGCCACTGAACCTGACTTGCCTAGCACTTTTGATACCAAGAAGGGTGTTTCTCCCTCTGCTGCACATCCATAAGATGCTTTCCATTTAACTCAAAGTGTCCAGGTACAGAGTTAGCATCAGTGGATCTTCAGGTGACTGACAGCCAGGCAGACATGGGGTCCACGCATCCAGCAATACAAGACATCTCTGGATAGTATGTTTGTGGTTGAATTTTTATTTCTCTTATTAGAGACCAGAGGTTGATAACCAAGAGACAACTTTGTCCCCTGGTGCGGGGCAGTGGGGGCATGCACTGGGCAATTTCTGGAGATAATACTGGTGTCGCCACTGAGGAAAGGTCCTGGCCTGGAGTGGGTAGGGTCCAGGGATGCTGCTGAGACCTCACACTGCACAGGCTGGGGACCCCAAACCAAGAGCCACCCAGCCCCAGATGTCCACCATGTGGAGGCTGAGAAACCTGCCGGAGGCCCTCAAATGCCAAGGAGACCTTTGACCTTTCTTTCCTCAGACTATAAAACAAAATTCTTCATGTGTTGTTCCGTGAAGTGTCACAGACGAAGGTGAACTATCGGTTGTATCTGGAAATTGAAACCCAAAAGTGACATTTTTTTCTTCTCTGTGAATAACGTTCCTTTCTTAAAAAGCTACACTGCTTGTATTTCATGTTATTTACATGTTCATAGCTCTTCCTGTCCTCGTGCAAGAAGGACTTGGGGCAGCTGTCATCCAGCCCTGAGAACTCAGCCCACATGTCCGGTTCACTCCGAAGCTGGAAGAACCTGTCTGGTCCCTGCGTGGCAAGCCAGGAGGTCGCTGCCTCCAACCCAAGACCTCCTCACCCCCTGCACTGGCCCTACTGCCCTCCATGGCCCTCCAAGTTGCCCCAGCCTTCCTGCCTGGCCACAGCACCTGCCTCGGTGGTTGTGGGAGCTGGGTTAGGGAATGTGTGCTCCCCACAGCCTTGCCCTAGTAGTGCCCAAACGTTGGTTGTTACATAGGCCACGCAAAAGGCAGGTCTTTTTTTTTTTTTTTTTTTGAGACGGAGTCTCACGCTGTTGCCCAGGCTGGAGTGCAGTGGCGCGATCTCGGCTCACTGCAAGCTCCGCCTCCCGGGTTCACGCCATTCTCCTGCCTCAGCCTCCTAAGTAGCTGGGACTACAGGTGCCCACAACCGCGCCCGGCTAATTTTTTGTATTTTTAGTAGAGACGGGGTTTCACTGTGGTCTCGATCTCCTGACCTTGTGATCCGCCCGCCTCGGCCTCCCAAAGTGCTGGGATTACAGGCTTGAGCCACCGCGCCCGGCCGGCAGGTCTTTTATATTAAATAGTTGACATCAGCATGACACAACTGAGGCCAAAATGTGTTCAATTTTCAAATCGACCATTTTGGTTTAAAAAGCGAAACAAAAGAAAAAACCTCTTAAAACCCCAGTTTCAGGTCCCAAATCTGCCATCAATGCCGCCGCAGTCACATTCCTGCAGTTCCTTCATTTCACAATGAAACAAACTGTGAACAAATGTGGACCCAAAAGAGCCCACCCTGAGTGCCCAGCTGGGCCTGTTTACAACAGCCCCAAGAGGCTGCTTGACGACAACAGGCCACATGCTCTGAGCCCCCCCAGAACCAGCACCTCTAGTCAACTTCTGGACTTTCAGAGCTCACCTGAACCAACCCCTCAGAGCTCCCCTGAACCAGCCATCAGTGCTCCTCTGCCTTGGCTAATCAGGGCTCAGCTGCATCACCCAACCAGGGCTTAGCGGTATCAACCAATCAGAACTAACCAAATTTGAATCGTTCACGTGCATAAATGGACCTGAATGGGACCTGGGCAGGACCCATCACTATAAAACCCAAACCCTCCCTGCGTTCTCTGAAATACACTTTCTTTCACACCAAAGGCTGCAGCTCCCAGGTTTGTAAACCGTTCACTGGAATAAAGTCTCTTTCCTCCAAACTCCTTTTCAAAGAACTTTTGTTCACAAAATAATTTACCATCAGCTTTACCTAAGGCTTCTAAATAATGTATTAAGAACATGTTCTAGATTTCTTTTGAAGTGAAGATAACATCTTCCATACTATAATTTCAAAACTGGAGTTTAAAAAATATGTAATCAGGCCGGGCGCGGTGGCTCACGCCTGTAATCCCAACACTTCGGGAGGCCGAGGTGGGCAGATCACGAGGTGAGATCAAGACCATCCTGGCTAACACGGTGAAACCCCGTCTTTACTAAAAATACAAAAAAAAAAAAAAAAAAAAAAATTAGCTGGGTGAGGTGGCGGGTGCCTGTAGTCCCAGCTACTCGGGAGGCTGAGGCAGGAGAATGGTGTGAACCCGGGAGGCGGAGTTTGCAGTGAGCCGAGATCGTGCCACTGCACTCCAGCCTGGCGACAGAGCAAGACTCCATCTCAAAAAAAAAAAAAAAAAAAAAAGTAATCATCCCAGCACTTTGGGAGGCTGAGGTGGGCGGATCACTTGAGGTCAGGAGTTTGAGATCAGCCTGGCCAATATGGTGAAACCCCATCTCTACTAAAAATACAAAAAAGTAGCTGGGCATGGTGGCAGGTGCCTGTAATTGCAGCTACTAGGGAGGCTGATGCAGGAGAATAGCTTGAGTCCAAGAGGCAGAGGTTGCAGTGAGCCAAGATCGAGCCACTGCACTCCACTCTGGGCAACAGAGCGAGACTCTTGTCTCAAAAATACATACATACATACATACATACATACATAAACAATCATTTTAAGTAAAATTATTGTACTTTACAGTGACTGAGAACAGTCATATCTGTGAGGTTTGAATTTGCAGATTCAATCTACTGCAGATTGAAATATTCTATTGCATCTGTACTGAGCATAGACAGACTTTTTCTCATGACTATGTCTCAAACAATACAGTGTAAAAACTATTTCACAGCATTTACATTGTATTAGGTATTATAAGTAACCTGGAGCTGATTTAAAGTCTACGAGGGAATGCACGTAGGTTATATGCAAATTCTACAGCGTTTTACATCAGAGATGATGGTATCTACACTCCACTGTTATGAAAAGACATGTCCTAGGAAACAATTTCCTAATATAACCTGAATTATAAATGTTTGGGAGCATACTGTAAAACATTTCAGACTATTTCCAGATTAGGGAAAAATCTTTTACCAGCAGTTTGAGGTAAATAAACTTGTTAAGACATCCCTGAATTTTATGCTGCCAGTGAATAAATCACACCCCTTGTCACCTCCTTCTTTTCTTCCCCACAGAACATCTCTTCCCAAATAACCAGCATTAGATCAAAGGCTTTTACCCAAAGCTCATTAACTGCATTAAATGGCAGAGGCTGATTAGGAAAACTGTGTTTATTCCTGGGCTGCAGGACCAAAGCACCATAGACTGGGTGGCATAAAAAATAGTAAATTTATTCTCTCTGCTCTGGAGGCTGGAAGTTGGAGGTCAAGGTGTCATCAGGACTGGGTCCTTCTTGGTTTTTTTTTTTTTTTTTTTTTGAGACAGAGTCTCACTCTGTTGCCCAGGCTGGAGTGCAGTGCAGTGGCACGATCTTGGCTCACTGCAACCTCTGCCTCCCAGGTTCAAGTGATTCTCCTGTCTCAGCCTCTCAAGTAGCTGGAATCACAGGTGCATGCCATTGCACCCAGCTAATTTTTGTATTTTTAGTAGAGATGGGGTTTTGCCATGTTGGCCAGGCTGGTCTCGAATTCCTGACTTCAGGTGATCCACCCACCTTGGCCTCCCAAAGTGCTGGGACTACAGGCAAGAGCCACCATGCCCGGCCAAGGGCTGGGTCCTCCTGAGGCTGTGAGGGAATGATCAGTTCCAGCCCTCTCCCAGCTTCTGCTAGTTGCCCCTGATCCCTGGTACTCCTTTGCTTGTGGTTGCATCACCCCCATCTTGGCCTCTATCGTCACATGGCCTTTTCCCTGTGCCTGTGTCCAGATTTCCTCCTTCTATAAGGACACTAGTCATATTGGACTAGGCAACCCCCACTCCTGTATCACCTCATCTTAACTACAGATGCTCCTCAATGTATGATGGGGTTATGTCTGATAAACCCAGTGTACATTGAAAGTATCATAAGTAGAAAATGCACTGAATACACTTGACCTACCAAACATCACAGCTCAGCCCAGTTATCTCAATTCAGAATACTCACATTAGCCTACGGTTGGGCAAAATCATCTCACAGAAAGCCTATCTTAAAATGAAGTATGGGGCCGGATGCAGTGGCTCACTCCTGTAATCCTAGCACTTGGTGGGAGGCCGAGGCAAGTGGATCACCTGAGGTCAGGAGTTCGAGACCAGCCTGGCCAACATGATGAAATCCCATCTCTACTAAACATACAAAATTAGCCAGGTGTGGTGACACATGCCTGTAATCCCAGCTACCCAGGAGGCTGAGGCAGGAGAACCGCTGGAATCTGGGAGGCAGAGGCTGCAGTGAGCAGAGATCACGCCACTGCACTCCAGTCTGGGTGACAAGAGCGAGACTCCATCTCAAAAAAAAAAAAAAAAAAAGGTATGGAATATCTCATGTAATTTATTGAATACTGTACTGAAAGTGCAAAACAGAATGACTGTATGGGTATTTGAGGTATGGTTTCTAGTGAATGCACATTGCTTTTGAACCATCATAATGTCAAAAAATTAAATCCAACCACTGTAAGTTGAAGGCCATCTGTGATTACATACATTTGCAGTGACCCTAACACATTTTGAGGGACTGGGGGTTAGAGCTTCAACATATAAATTTTAAGGGGACACAATTCAACCACTTTGCTGGATTTCAATCTTGTAATGTGATCTTATCACCTTTTCTAAAGTATTTATTTGTTGGGGAACATGAACACTAACGTGTCAAGGACCAGAAAGCAAAGTCAAGCTTCAAATGACTCCATTAATGCCTCTGGCCCAAGCATTGCCGGGAATGGCAGGGGCGCCCATGGGGAAAGGTTGGCCTATTTGTAACGTGGGGTGTCTGAAGTGTCTCCGGGAGGCCAGCAGTGCCAGGCAGTGCCCAGTAGCCTCCAACTTTCCACCTGCCTGTGGAAGGGCCGCCCCAGCACACAGCCCCAGCACATGTGACCTCTTACCCCAAGTCAGGGTGACAGCATCTGCCTGCAACTGGGCGGCTGAGAACGGGCAGCACAGCCAGAGACAGAGTCGGGGTCCCAACCGGTGGTTTTCAAAGTGGGGTCTCCAGACCAGCAGCAGCAGCAGCGGCAGCATCCCCTGGAACTCTGCACACTCTTGGAGCCCACGCCAGACCTCTGGAATCACAGACTTTGGATGTGGGGCCCAGGGAACTGAGTTGCACAAGCCTGGAGGGTGCTGAGGCACAGCGCAGTTTAAGGCCCTGTTCTAGCTCACCCTGATGGCCCCTTCCCTGGCCCGGGGCAATCCCGTCACAGGCACTGGATAAAGATGTGCAGACCACATGCCTGACTCAGGGCAGATCCCTCCGGAGACAGTGCTGAGCCTCCCCGCTGTGGACTGGGCTTCCTATTGCTACAGTGGGAAGGACGTGTGCCCTGCAGGCTGCTGGGGGCCTCAGGGGCATCTGCATATGGTGACAGTCACATGCCTGTGGCAAGCAGGGGGCTTCCATGCATCTGCCACCAGGGTCCCTGCCAGGGAGGTGGATGCACAAGTGAATGGCCAGATCCCAGCCCCTGGTGGGAAACAGGGTTAAGACATGGATTCTTTATACCTTAAAAGCCAGGAACCCGGTGAGCAAATAAATGAATGGGCAAAAGGCTGGATGAAGTTTTATGAAATGAGCAAAATGAGAATTTTGATTTCTATTTATTTACTCGGGGGCAGAGCTCAGAAGGAGGTCAGTACTTGCAGATGGCATCAGCACTGGACACAGACTGCCCAGTAGACCCAGGTCATGCCTGCTGAGTGGCCTTTCCTCCTGTAAACACCTGTTAGAAACGTATCCTCTGGGCCTGCCACAGGGGCTGCAGGGCACAGCCATCAGGGACACGGCCTTGGCTTCTCCTGCCTGCTCTTTGCTGACCGATGGACAAGGGCCAGCTGCATGGTGATTTCCGCTATCTATGAAATGGGTTAATAAGACTCGGGCACGCCTCGCAGGGTTGTCATGAGGATGACGAGTTAACATCAACATATTCCATTTTGTGCACTACTAGAAATATTTGTGTTGAAATAATGAAAACACCTGCTCACATATTAGAAGAAAAATACCAAGATCCCAGACCCCGCTTTCTGAATCTGCAGCCCGGCCAGGGCCATCCTGGGGCCTCTCCTATTCTCCTCCATCAGCGCACGGTCCCAGCACTCGGGCTTGGGAGGCGGCATGAGGCTGGACCTGGTTGGTCCTGACCCACAGGGCTGTCAAGCCTCTTGCTAGAGCCAGGGCTGGGAGAGTAGACGCAGGGCTGGTGACAGAACAGACCTCAGTATTCCTGGAGCACAGCTTCCACGGGAGCTCCTGGTAGGAGGAACAACTGGCAGAGGAACCTCCAGAATTCCAACCATGCAGACCTCCCTGAACACAGAGCCCAAGGAGACGGCAGCCTGGGCGTCTCTGAAAGTCCCATCGGATCAGACACACAGCTGGAGCCAACTCCTGCAGGGCCAGGGCCTGGACCTCCAGGAGGCTGTGGGTCTCCCAGAAGGCTCTGGGCCCAGCACACCTGCTTCTCAGCTTGTGGTTAAGATTGTTTCTTTCTTTTCCCCTCCCTCCCTCCTTCCCTCCCTCCCTCTCTCCCTCCCTCCCTTCCTTCCTTCCTTCCTTTGAGATGGAGCCTTGCTCTGTCACCCAGGCTGGAGAGCAGTGGCACAATCTTGCCTCACTGAAATCTCCACCTCCTGCGTTCAAGCAATTCTGTCTCAGCCTCCTGAATAGCTGGGATTACAGGCGTGTGTCACCATACCAGGCTAATTTTTGTATTTTTAGTGGAGATGGGGTTTCACCATGTTGAAACCAGGCTGGTGTTCAACTCCTGACCTCAGATGATCCACCCGTGTTGGCTTCCCAAAGTGCTAGGATTACAGGTGTGAGCCACCGTGCCCAGCCAAAGTCATTTATTTCTCTTTTGCTAAAATACAAATACCTATGAGGGGCCACACAGGCCCACTGACGGTACTGAGATGCTTCTTTTTTAAGTAACTTTGTTTAACTCTGTTTAGCTTTGTTTAGAACAGCTTTAGATTTACAGCAAAACTGACATAGAACAGGGCTACCACACACCCCTCCCCCAGTGTCCTCCAATATTCATATCTTAAGCTTATGGTGCCTTTGTTGCAATTAATGAGCCAATATTGGTGCATTATTATTAACTATGCACAGTTTATTCAGGTTTTCACAGTTTTTGCCTAATACATTTTTCTGTTCTAGGATTCAGTCCTCCTGCCTCCTTCGGCTCTTCTCGGCTGTGACAGCTTCTCAGAGTTCCCTTGTTTTTGATGACTTTGACAGTTTTGAGGGCTATTCGTCAGGTATACTGGAAGCCTCTGTTGGAGTCCGACATCTTTCTCGTGATTGGAGTGGGGAGGATACGCTTGGGGAGGAGGAACACAGAGGTAAAGTGGCACCCTGGTCGCGCCTTACCCAGGGCACATACGTCCACATACCTGGTCACCATCGGTGCTGACCTCGATCGCCTGGCTGAGGTCGTCAGGTCCTCTGCTGGGAAGTTACTCTTTCTCTCTCTTTCCATCTTGAACTCTTTGGAACAACAGCTGCGCGCATCCCACGCTCAGGAAGTCGGGATCTGAGCTCCCCTCCTTGACGGCAACTCATCTACATGAAGGATGGGGAATTCTTCTGCAGGGGAGACTCATCTCTTCTCTCCGGTCATATATTAATATCTATTCAATCATTTATATCAGTGTGGACTCAGGCTTCTTCATCTCGTTCTTGGGGTTATAATACAATGCGACTTGACTTTGCTGCTCAAATTGTTCTGCTTTGACCGTGGGGAGTGTTCGGTGGTTCCCACGTCCCTCTGGCCTGCCCCCATCCATGTGGGTTTGGGTTTTGTTTTGCTCCTTCCTTTCTGGCACTGTAAGATGATCCAGTCTCATCTTGCCTATTTCCTGCCCCCATCCTAGAATCGGTGGTTTCTCTAAGAAGCCCAGTTGCTTTTACTGAAGAATGGAATTAGAAACCACGATCTGGCCATGGGGGGTGCTCGTGGACACTGGGTGCTGCTGTTTCCAGGCCCTCTCAGCTGTCAGGGCGAGGAGAGGCACGTGTGTGCCATGGGGTGTGCACAGTATATGTCTCCACCTGTATCTGCACTAAGCTAAGCGTGAGTTCACACTGACGCCACACACCTGCTGCTACAACACGGGTGGTTCTCAACTCCTCCTTGCTCATCTGTAGCCTCTCCTGGAACAGTGAGAAAGCAGCTCCCACTGCAGACAGACACTCACCTAATCGCTCAGTTTCAGCTTCAGGCAGAGTAGCGTCAGCACTGCCGACCTGTATCTACAGGAAACGACGTAATTAAGTGGAGTCTGGGGCGTGTGTAGCTTCTTTTGCCTCTAGTTTCACAGACCCCACTCGTGCCGAGTCACACAGGTCAGCACCCTGTTCCTCTCCTTCCGTGAGGCAGTTTCATGCATCCATCAGCACAGGTTGGCTTTCATGTCTTGGTCTGCATTCCTTCCTGGGACCCCTCTGACCTAAATGATTTTTGCTATTTATTTATGTATTTATTTATTTGAGATGGAGTCTCACTCTGTCACCTGGGCTGGAGTGCAATGGTGCGATCTCGGCTCGCTCCAACCCCTGCCTCCTGGGTTCAAGCAATTCTCTTGCCTCAGCCTCCTGAGTAGCTGGGATTACAGGCACACTCCGCCACAGCTAATTTTTGTATTTTTTAGTAGAGACAGGGTTTCACCACGTTGGCCAGGTTTGGTCATGAACTCCTGACCTCAAGTGATCTGCCCGCCTCAGCTTCCCACACTGCTGGGATTACAGGCATGTCCTAAATGATTTTTAAATTTGCAGGTATTAAGATTTACTCTGAGCTGTGCATTCTTATGGGTTTTGACAAATACATTATATCATATAGGGTTGTTTCACTGCCTTAAAATCCCCAGAGCTCCACCTACTCACCCCCTCTCCTCTCAGCAACTATGAATCTTGTTACTGTCTCCATAGTTTTGCCTTTTCCAGAATATCACAGAGTTGGAATCATACAGTCTGTGGCCTTTTCAGATTGGCTTCTTCTTCTTAGCAATAAGCATCTGAGTTTCCTCTATGTCTCTTCATGACTTAGCCCATTTATTTTCCCTGCTGAATAATATTCCATCACCTGGAGGGACCACAGTTTGCTTATTCATCTATCGAAGAACATACTGGATGCTTCCAGATTTTAGTGCTTGTGAATAAAGCTCCTACAAACACTTATGTGCAGGTTTTTGTGTGGACATAATTTTTCAACTAGTTTGGGTAAACACCAAGAAGCAAGATCACTGGACCGTATGGTAAGAGTGCATTTAGCTTCGGAAGTAACAGCCATACTGTCTTCCCCACTCCCTCCACTCCATCCCAGCGAACGAGAGCTCCCCATGCCCTGTGTCCTCGCCAGTACCAGGCGTCACGAGGTTTTGTGGAAGCCGCCGCTCTAACAGGTGTGTAGGGGCATATGTGACTCTCTAATGACAAATGATTCTGAGCATCTTTTCTGGCACTGGTTTTTATTAGAACAGCACTATGCTGTGTATATAGACCAGCAACGACTTTCAATGACAAATGGGAAGAATGAATGTCACAAAACAGGGGTCACCGGAAAGAAAGGATCGCCACAAACAGAAGAAAGCAACAAGCAGCCCACTGCTAACTCAGCCACAGTGACCGCCCCAAGTCGCTTCCCTAGTCTGTGGTCACTCCGCCGTCCCAACCATGCCGTCCGTGATGCGGGCGTCATCATCTGCTTTCCGCAGAAGAGGAACCCGAGGCCGGAGGTTCTGGGCAGGGTGCTCAGGACGCTGTGGCCAGCGGTAAGGGGCCAGGGTCTGGAGCTCTGTCCACCTGTTGATTCTGACACCGGCTTAGAGGGGCCCAAGGGCAGGGGCAGACCCTACGCACTTCACAGATTTCATCAGGAGTGTGAAGAGTTAACCTGGAAATGAGTTTCAAATGAACTCCCTGTTGTTTTTCCCGAGTGGTTTTACTAATGCATTTAAGAGAAGGCGGAAAGGGCAGGCTCCCATCCCAATAAAAGATAAATGGCTTTATCCCATTTCCTGGCCTCTAAGTGGCAGTGTGCCAACAAGACCAAACTGTGACAGCGCCCTGCAGCCACAAAGCTGAGCAAACCGCAGCGTTGCTGCAGCTGCGCGGGAATCAGGGGAAGAGATTCACATTAAGGGCAACCACGAATCCAGGAATAAACAGCAAATACCCCTTTGAACAGAGAAACCCAGCGGCCATTTATGGAACCGATGTACAACTGATCAGGTAAATCCGTGGTTTCTCCATGGCAGGAAAAGGAAAAATGAGCCAACAGCTGAAGCTCCCTGTGCAGGCAGGAGAAAGGGATGTGGAAACACTGAGTACCACTCCCTCCCCGCTGGGAGGCCCCAGAAGACACAGCCAGGATTCTGAACCTCCGTCATCTGCACGCCGAACAGCTCAGGTGAGAGGCACATCCTGGCTCTAACATGCTCCAGTAAAGGCTGGCTTGTGTCTCCTGGTTCTGTGTCCACAGGTGCCAGCCACAGACAGCCCCACTGCAGATGCCACAGGCTGTCAGCCGGGAGGAGGCGCAGACCCTCATCCACATATATGGCCAGAAAAGGCGCTCGGGCGGGAAGTCCTCTCAAGGAGGGTCTGAGGAGCACGCACATTCATCTCCCCTGCAGGGAAGTGTTTCAGAGCTGCCAGAGACTGTGTTTAAAAAACATATGGTCCTTTCCCCGTGCCAAGACCACATGCATTTTACACGTGTCTCTTAGTCCTGTGTGTGTGCCATACAACAGGCAAATTAAAGTTTCAGAGTGCACACTCCAGCTATTCACAGACACTAACAATGCCAATGCTCCTGTGAAACAAACACTAGCAGTAGAGAGTCATCATGACTTTTTTGGATGTAGGGGGAGGAAAAAAGCACCATATTTATTTGAAAGATATGGACATAGTTCCTTTCCATTTAGACAGCATCTTTGCAAGCCACAGTAACTGCTGGCATGGCTGGACAGAAATAGGCTCTGTGCACATTTCCAAGGATTATAACTAGGCACATTCACACAGAGAATTAATTATGACTGTGAGGAAAAAAGACCATGGCAGTGCTTAGGAAACTGAGGAACCAAGCAGGTAAGGCAGTGTCTACCACTCAACTTACATTATAGAAAGTTTTCTTTAAATCATAGAAATTTCAAACAAGTCAAAAACATCAGAAACAGTGCAATGACTGCAACAATATTGGTGCACGGCTGGCCGTGTTTCACTTTCATCCCCAACAATGGCTGCCCACCACTGTCAATCCAAGGCAAACCCCAGGCAGCACAAAACTGTCACACATACAGAGTCCAGCAAATATTCCTAAAAGGTAATGACTTTTTATAACACATAAACACAATACAATCACTTCCACAGCCACAATACAATTAATAATTATTCAGAATTAAATATCTAGCCAGTGTTAAAATTTCTCCTGTTATTTTTTTCTCTGTGTTTTCTAGACACATTTTGTTTGAACTAGGATCAAAATCTCATCCAGTCCACAGACTGCAACTGGCTGCTATTTCCTGAGTCTCTTTTGGTAGACAGGTTTTCCTGCTGATTCTTTTTTCTTTCCAATTTTGTTGTTGTTGTTGGAGAAACCAGGTCATTTGTTGTGTGGAGCTTCACATGATCTGGGTTTTGTCAATTACACCACCTCGGAGGTGTTTATCATGTACCTCTGTTCCCTGTATTTTCTATAAATTGATAGTTAACATCTAGATGCCTGGTCAGATTCTGGTTCAGCTTTTACTTTTACTTTTTTGGCAAGAGCACTTCACCAAGGGAGGTGCTAATGTCCAACTCGCCTTCTGTGATGCCAGCAGCTTCCTGATCAGAGGCTGTGGAACTGATTGTATTGTGTTTATGCTTTATAAAGAGTCATTAATTACCTTTTAGTCTTGTGCTTGCTGGTAGAACAAGATGTTGTAGGCTCGGTGGGCACATTTTCCCCCAGATCTGGTCATTTCTCTAAAGACCTCCAGATTCCCTCGGTGGGAATGACATGAAGAGACCACAACTGGGCTCTCGGTGTTCAGTTTTTTCCATGGACAGATCTAAAAACCATGCATTTTAAGATAAGACACTGGACTTACACAGATGCTGACAATTCAAACTCAAGACTAGAAGACTATTTAAAAAATTGCAGATAACTCTATTTCTGCCAGAGTACTTTTGGGACAGATTCCTAGAAGTGGAATTGCTGGTCAAAAGGCAAATACGTCTAAGACCTCACTAGATACTGCAAGTTCGCATGATGAGGTCATGCCATTTGCGGCAGCCATGCCACGGGAGAGTTCAGCCCTCCCCACTTCTCCAGCTAAACTTCTGATTAGCGAGAGGCAGTATGTCAGTGTGCTTTTAATTCCTATTTCTCTATAAGTGTGATTTAGCATCTTTTTTCTTTTAAACTGACAAAAACTATTTATTTATAGCATACAACACGATGTTTTGAAGTACGTATGCACAGTAGAAAGGCTAAATCGAGCTAATTAGCACGTCTTAACTCACATGCTTATTTCTTAGTGGTGAGAACACTTAAATCTACTCTTGGCAATTTCAGAAATTCATTAGTTATGATCACCATACTGTACAATCATCCCTGACCAACATCTTCCCGGCGCACCCCACACCTGCCCCAGGCAACCACCACTCTGCTCCTACAAGTTCCTGTCTTCGAGTGCACATGTAAGCGAGCTCATGCAGGATTTGTCTTTCTGTGCCTGGCATATTTCACTTAACAGAATGTCCTTTGGGCTCACATATGTTGCCACAAATGATAGGGTTTCATCCTTTTCCAAGGCTATACAGCACTCCACTGTGTATATAGACCAAGCCGCACAGCACTCACTGTGCACGTAGACCAGACGGCGCAGCACCCCGCTGTCCACATAGACCAGGCGGCGCAGCACCCCGCTGTGCACACAGACCAGCGGGCGCAGCACTCCCCGTGCACGTAGACCAGGCGGCGCAGCACCCCGCTGTGGACGTAGAACAGGCCATACTGTGCATGTAGACCAGGCGGCGCAGCACTCACTGGGCACGTAGACCAGGCAGCGCAGCACCCCGCTGTGCACGTAGACCAGGGGGCGCAGCACTCCCGGGGCATGTAGACCTAGCGGCGCAGCATCCCGCTGTGCACGTAGACCAGGCGGCCCAGCACCCCGCTCTGGACTTAGAACAGGCCGTAGTGTGCATGTAGACCAGGCCGTACTGCCCTCCACTGTGCATATAGACCAGGCTGCGCAGCACTCCGCAGTATATGTAGATCAGGCCATACTGCAATATGCTGTTTATATAGACCACGTCAAGCAGCACTCCACTGTGTATATGGACCAGGCCGTGCAGCACTCCACTGTGCATATAGACCAGGCCGTACTGCCCTCCGCTATGCATATAGACCAGGCGGTACTGCACTCTGCTGTGCATATAGACCAGGCCGTGCAGCATCCCGCTATGCATACGGACCAGGCCGTGCAGTACTCCGCTGTGCATATAGACCAGGCCGTACTGTACTCCACTGTGCATACAGACCAGGCAGTGCAGCAGTCCGCTGTGCATATAGACCAGGCCGTACTGCACTCCACTGTGCATACAGACCAGGCCGTGCGGTACTCCGCTGTGGATATAGACCAGGCTGTGCAGCACTCCGCTGTGGATATGGACCACGTTCTGTTTATCCACTCATCTGCGATTGGTCCCATGTCTTGGCTACTGTGATGCGTTTCTTTTTCCGTGAACTGTTGGTTGATACTTCTAGATTTTTTTTTCTATAGGGATAAAAGTTATGCTATTCTTTACTTTAGAAACTATATATTAAATAGCGACCTTTCATTTTGATAATTGCCAATATTTATATTTTTTCCAGTCTGTCACATGACTTTTTACTTTGCTTCTTGTTTTCTTCTCATGCAAAGTTCAAAATACATTTAATGTAATGAACCCAATGCTTTCTTGTGTGGTTTTGCTTTATGTTAAGATTCCTTTACTAGATATAGGAACATGCATGGAGCAGTTTATCATTATCAAAGGTATGTATCCAGTGACCACTGCCCAGGTCAGCTAAAGAATATTTATAGTACCCCAGGAGGCTTCCTGGCCCCTTCCGAACCAATATTTCCCAAGAGGTAGCAGCCATTAATACTATGACCACTACCTGAGAAGCTAGTTTTGCCTGATCTTGAGATTGATGTCTGAGCTGCAGGTATGCTGTAGTGGTTTATTTCTTCTCGTGTAACTTTGTGGGGTATGAATATGATGTCCTTTATTTAACCCGTTTTCTCTTAAGGCTCCTAGAGGTTAGGGTGCCCAGCGTGGGGCTCCTGGGGATCCAGTTGCTCTGAACATCCACTTCCCTCCACATATAGAAGCACCCCTTCCTTTTGGGGGCACACTTAGGGTGGAATCGGAGGGCAGGCACGTGCTTAGCTTTAGACCCTGTCCGCGTTTTCCCAAGTGGGCACAGCACTATGCCTTCCACCAGAAAACATGAGCACTGGTGTCCCACTTCTGCACCAACCACTTGGAATCGCCAGTCTTTAATTTTAGCCACTCTGGTGGATGTAGGGTGGTACCCTATTGTGGTTTTAACATACCTGTTGCCCTTGAATCGTGATGCCAACTACATTCTCATATGCTTATTGGATATGCCTATTGGATTCACTTTTCACACTTAAATTACACGTCCATCTGGTACTTTTCCAGGTGTAGGGTGTGAAGAGGACCTGACTTTCATCTTTTTTCCATGAGGCTATCCAGTTGTCACAACACCACTGATAACCAAGTTCGTCTTTTCCAGCACGAAGTTTATATGCTGCCTTGAGCTACATGGATCTTCCCCATGCAGCCTGATTTATTTCTGGATTTCTATTCTGTTCCATCCACCTGTCCTTGTTCTTATGCCAGGACCCACACCGCTTTCATTAGAGGCCTTACAGAAAATTTTAACGTCTGGGCAGCCCATTCCCCTCTGACACTCTCCAGGGTTTTCTTAGGTGTTCATGTTTGTTTCTCTAAGTGGGTTTTATAATCAACTTGTCTAGCACCCTGAGGAAAGAGAGAGATGATGTGTTTATTGGGGCTCCTCAAGTGTGTGCATTAATTCAGGGAGAACTGACGTCTTTGTCACGTGGAGCTTCCCTATCTAAAGACATCACACACCGTTCCATGTGTTCAGGTCTTCTGTGTCTCAGGAGTATGTTATAGTTTTCCTCATATCAGCATTTATTAAATGAGAATGCTAAAAACCGAGGTACTTTATTTTTGCTACTATAAATATTATCTCTCCCATTAGATCTTCTTGGTTTTTGTGCCTACATATGATTTCTACATGTTAAGCAGCAGGGGACAAAATGTATTAATTCTCTTATTTTTTGTAGCATTTTATCCAATGATTCTTTTGGGTTTTCCAGAAATATAACAACTGCATACAGAGAAACTGAAAGTAGAGACAACGAAAAGGAAAAGGTAAACTCCCGTGTCTGTGCTGTTTCTGTAGCCCAGTTGTGTGGGGAGCACTCTAACGATGACACATTGTGGGGAGTCGCGGGGAGCTTCACTGTGTTCTTGGCTTCGGTGGCAGAGCTTCCAGCATTTCCTGCTGAGTAGGATGCTGGCTTTGGGGATAATGTGTGTGCGTATTTTTAGGTCATGTTACGGAAGCTCTCCCTTCTTAACCATGTCGTCAAATTTACCACCACCCGTAACGGGATAAACCGGCCTCGCATGCTTCCTGATAGGACGCTCTGGGAAGAACACATCAGCATTTCTGGGCCAAAAATGCAACTCCTGGATTTAACAATAAACATTAGACAAACCCCAGTTTAGGAATGTTCTACAACATAGCTGGCCTGCCCGCTCCAAAGTGGCGATGTCATGAAACAAAGAAATACGAACGGGCTGCTCCAGAGTGAAGGAAGATAAAACGCAGGACAACTGAATGCAGCTCCTGCTCCAATGTCTCATGCTCCAGAATTTTCTTTTGCTTTAAAGAACATTTAAGGGGACAACTCATAGACTCTGGATCTACATACAAAACAGCAGTGATTAGAGAAGAGTGTGTATTGAAGTTAATTACCTATTAGGTTGGTGCAAAGGTAATTGTGGTTTTTGCCATTCAAAGTAATGGCAAAAAACAATTTGGAGAATTATACTCTAGTTTCATAAGTGAACAAATATATTTGTTAAGAAGCAAACACTGTAGTTCATGGGGATAAAAGGGTAGCCTGTCTGTCCCGTACTCTCCGACACCTAGAAAATAATAATGTGTAGGCCGGGCGCGGTGGCTCAAGCCTGTAATCCCAGCACTTTGGGAGGCCGAGACGGGCGGATCACGAGGCCAGGAGATCGAGACCATCCTGGCTAACACAGTGAAACCCCATCTCTACTAAAAAAATACAAAAAACTAGCCGGGCGAGGTGGCGGGCGCCTGTAGTCCCAGCTACTCGGGAGGCTGAGGCAGGAGAATGACGTAAACCCGGGAGGCGGAGCTTGCAGTGAGCTGAGATCCGGCCACTGTACTCCAGCCCGGCGACAGAGTGAGACTCCGTCTCAAAAAAAAAAAAAAAAAAAAAAAAAAAAAGAAAATAATAATGTGTATTTGTGTAATACGCACACATGAGAGAGAAGAAAGCCCAAACGTGGTGAAACATAATATTAAGGAATCTGAGTGTCTTATATGCGAGAATTCTTTGTGCTACCCTCGCCATTGTTCTGTACATCTGAAATTGTTAAAATAAAAGGTTACAGAAAAAAGTATCCACCGATTCCTATGTGACTGGATTTCTTTTAACACAAAGAGGCACCTCATTTGTCAACTGCTTTTTCCACATCTATGAAACTTACATGATTTCTCTCTATGCATTAATGGATTCTAATGTTAACCATATTTGCATCCCTTGAATAAACCTCTAATTATCACGATGGTTTTTGTTTGTTTGTTTGTAGAGATGGAGTCTCACTCTGTCGCCCAGGCTGGAATGCAGGGGCATGATCTCAGCTCACTGCAAGCTCCAACTCCCAGGTTCAAGCAATTCTCCTGCCTCAGCCTCCCAAGTAGTTGGGACTACAGGACTTCCACCACCACGCCCAGCTAATTTCTTTTGTATTTTAGTAGAGACAGGGTTTCACCATGTAACCCAGGCTGGTCTCGAACTCCTGAGCTCAGGCAATCTGCCTGCCTCAGTCTCCCAAAGTGCTAGGATTACAGGCGTGGGCCACCGCGCCTGGTCGATTTTTTTTTCTTTTTTTTTTTTTTTTTTTTTTTTTGAGACGGAGTCTCGCTCTGTCGCCCAGGCTGGAGTGCAGTGGCGCGATCTCGGCTCACTGCAAGCTCCGCCTCCCGGGTTCACGCCATTCTCCTGCCTCAGCCTCCCGAGTAGCTGGGACTACAGGCGCCCACAACCGCGCCCGGCTAATTTTTTGTATTTTTAGTAGAGACGGGGTTTCACCGTGGTCTCGATCTCCTGACCTTGTGATCCGCCCGCCTCGGCCTCCCAAAGTGCTGGGATTACAGGCGTGAGCCACCGCGCCCGGCCTTCTTTTTTTTTTTTTATGTGTTTTGCATGCTTTGAGATTTTTACTTCAATGCTGAGAAATGAGATTAGTCCACAGTTTATTTTTACCAAACTACTATGTTGCCAGGTTTGGGGATCAATATTGAAATCACTACATAAAGTGACATTAGAGGACAGAAAAAGAAAGCCTCGCAAAGCAGTTTAAGTTGCGCTGAAATTGTATGATCTTTAGAGATCTGGAAGACGTTGCATGTAGAATAATCTGCTTGGTGCTCTTTCGGGGAAGAATGTTTTCCTTTCCCCATTTATTCTAGGAGACTTTGGCTCTATCGGGATCAAATTTGGAAAGCTGTAATTTTCTGAAAAACTATCTGTTTCTTCTGTGCTTTCAAATGTATTGAGATTTGGCTATACAAAGTTGACTATTGTATAAAGTGTCCTCTGGCAGGGGCTGCTCCCCGCCCCGCATTTCCAGCTCTGGGCCTCTGGGCTTTTCCTCCATTCACTGCGAGCTGGGGCCTCACGTGTCTCTTTCAAAACAGCTTTTGGATTTATTATTTTTATTATTTCTATCATTATTTTCTGCTTTTATCTACTTTTTTGGTTTGTTTTATTGTTCTTTTTCTACCATTTTTATGTAGGTATTTGCATCCTTTTTATATTTTTACTGATACACATATTGATATAATCTTCCTGACAATCTCTCCTGCCATATTTCATAGATTCAGTATGTTGTGTGTTGTGCTTTTAAGAAACTCTTCCATTTTAGTTGGCACGGCCTCCAACTCAAAAGTTGCTTAGTGGCACTTTTTGTTTTGTTTCTTTTCCAGCAAAGGGGCCTTCTGATTTTGTTATTAATGTCTATGACAATGTTCCTGTATTATTTATATCCCTGGGAATTTGAGGGTGCCTATGTCGTCCAAAAAACAATCAGTTTTCTAGAAATTGTGTCTCGTGTATCTAACAGGAAGGTTTATTTTGCAGCAGTGTTTGCAAGTTGACAGAATCTATAGGACTTCCCTCAGGGGTTCTGTGTCTTGACAGAATTTTCTTGTACTTGATCTATCTTAGACTAGGAGGTGGGAGGTCATTCGGTTCCTGATCGTTTTCCATACAAATCCTATAGACTCTGATTTATTAAAATTATTTCTGTACTATTGGATGCTTACAGATAAACAGTGTGTACAGCCTCCCTGCAAATCTCAGACTTTATCAGTGGAGGCGTCTTTATCTTTCAAGACTTTTGCTCTGAATTCTACGTTGTTAGGCATCAAACTTGCAATCTCTGTTTTCTAACTTGGTTTGACCAGCCTGCCCTATTCATCCTTCTATTTTAACTTCTTCTGGCTGTGTTTTATTTTTATTTATTTATTTATTTATTTATTTATTTATTTATTTATTTATTTTTGAGACAGAGTCTCACTCTGTCGCCCACGTTGGAGTGCAGTGGTGCCATCTCGGTTCACTGCAAGTTCCGCCTCCCGGGTTCACACCATTCTCCTGCCTCAGCCTCCTGAGTAGCTGGGGCGACAGGCGCCTGCCACTGTGCCCGGCTAAGTTTTTGGGTTTTTTTTTTAGTAGAGACGGGGTTTCACCGTGTTAGCCAGGATGGTCTGTCTCCTGACCTTGTGATCCACCTGCCTCAGCCTCCTAAAGTGCTGATTATAGGCGTGAGCCACCGTGCCCGGCCATGGCTGTTTCTTTCAGGAGTGTCTCTTGTGCAGAGTGAGTGGCTGCACTGCTCTTTGTGAGCCAATCTGTGGCCTCAGCTTGTGGGGCTCTTCCTCCTCTCCACCTTCTGAATCCTGTCCACCTAGAAGAGCTCGGTCCGGTCCTCCCTGCAAGCCCTCCCCGCCCGGCCACCACCGGCACAACCTGACTCTCCCTGCAAGCCCCCCCGCCCGGCCACCACTGGCACAACCTGACTCTCCCTGCAAGCCCCCCCGCCCGGCTACCACCGGCACAACTTGACTCTCCCTGCAAGCCCCCCCCGCCCGGCCACCACCGGCACAACCTGACTCTCCCTGCAAGCCCTCCCCCGGCACCCGCCCACAACCTGACTGGGTTACTGTTGACTAACTGCTCCCCTCCAGCTTCAGAGCAGCCCGTCAACAGCAGGGCGGCAGGCCGTACAATGTGCAGGGCACTTGCCCATCCTGTCCTGTGTTCTGAGGTCACTGGCCATCCACAGACATCTGGTCTCAACAGATGGTAAATTCTAGTCTTTCTGCATTTAACCACATCTCAGGAAACCAGCTCAGCTCAAAAGGCACACATGTGCCCCATGAATATCAGAAAACTGATCACACACACGCGTGCGCGCACACACACAAGCCAGCAGCAACACAGACACCGCTCTTCATAGCTGTTTTCAAATGCAGTTTTCTTCTGCATTTTGTACCAACTACAAACAAGGAAAACTCTATGTTTTCCGTTAGGGAAAACTAAAACTGTACTCTACAGACACACGCCCCTTCCCGCCTCCTCCCCAACGCACCCATACGCGAGCTCTTCACTCTGCAGCTCAGCCAAGTAACATGGGCTTGTCCGCCAGATTCTCTCCCATAGACACCTAACTCTCCAGGTAGCATGGATACCTTCCTGCTTCTAACTTGAGACCTAGAAAAACTCCAGACTGTGGGAGGGACAAGCACAGCTCGAGATTAGGGAAACCTGACAGTCACTCCAAATGCAGGAAAACACTGATCTCACGGAGGAGGGGTGGCTCTGATGCAGGAGAACACTGATCTCACGGAGGAGGGGTGGCTCTGATGCAGGAGAACACTGATCTCACGGAGGAGGGGTGCATCTGATGCAGGAGAACACTGATCTCACAGAGGAGGGGTGCCTCTGATGCAGGAAAACACTGATCTCACAGAGGAGGGGTGCCTCTGATACAGGAGAACACTGGTCTCATGGAGGAGGGGTGCATCTGATGCAGGAGAACACTGATCTCACAGAGGAGGGGTGCCTCTGATGCAGGAAAACACTGATCTCATGGAGGAGGGGTGCCTCTGATGCAGGAAAACACTGATCTCACGGAGGAGGGGTGCATCTAATGCAGGAGAACACTGATCTCATGGAGGAGGGGTGCATCTAATGCAGGAGAACACTGATCTCACGGAGGAGGGGTGGCTCTGATGCAGGAGAACACTGATCTCACGGAGGAGGGGTGCCTCTGATGCAGGAAAACACTGATTTCATGGAGGAGGTATGCCTCTCTACCATAAGTAAAGAAGGTAAGAGAAATCTGAAACATGCATAATTCAACCATGCCTTGATATTTGAGGGAAGAGAAATTATACTGGTTTTGGGGTCCTTCAAAGGATGAAAAAATCTGATATTGCATCTCAAATACATTTCATGGTCTACTTAGTTTAATTAAAAAAATGCATTTTGGAGTTACAGATGGTACTGATAAAATGAATGAATAATGAATACTGTTATCAAGAGTGTAACTAAAAAATCTGTCTAGTAAGTATTAAGAACAAATGTTACACTAGCTAAGAAAAGACTACAAATACAAAGTCATGGGAAAAACACTCATTTAATAACAATTACTCTCAGAATTTGCATGCTTTATGTGCTTTCTATTTTTTCAAGGTGTTTCTAGGCATTTTTAAAAACAAAACAGTGATTCCTAACATTTTTGAAAGAAAAATTTCATTTAAATATTATAAAAATTGCAAATTCTTACCTGATAGTCTTTTTTTAGAATATATAATTGAAAAAATATCCAAAAACGAAAAGTTATATTGTGTGGTTTTATATCTTGTAATAAATTTGAATTAAAGAAATTGTCGCTATGCACAAGGAAAGAGAATGAAGGAATAGTAAGAGAGGCATGGGGGCCCACAGACCACAGGCGCAAGCGTGGAGGTCTGACAGCCTTTCAACAGCGCCTCTGTCGGCAAGTCCAGGGCCATGTGCAGTGGAGGGGGGTGCATGTCGGGGGAGCACAGGGGCAGAGCCCACAGGTGGGGACACAGGGGATGGGGCACCCCAAGAATCCGTGTAATCCAGAGGGGCCTCAGCTCCTGCACTGGGAAAATGGGGTCCCCGCTCGTGAAAGTCTGGGCTGATGCTTCAGTCAGGTTTCTTTTTTTTTTTTTTTTTTTTTTTTTTGAGACGGAGTCTTGCTCTGTAGCCCGGGCTGGAGTGCAGTGGCCGGATCTCAGCTCACTGCAAGCTCCGCCTCCCGGGTTTGCGCCATTCTCCTGCCTCAGCCTCCTGAGTAGCTGGGACTACAGGCGCCTGCCACCTCGCCCGGCTAGTTTTTTGTATTTTTAGTAGAGACGGGGTTTCACCGTGTCAGCCAGGATGGTCTCGATCTCCTGACCTCGTGATCCGCCCGTCTCGGCCTCCCAAAGTGCTGGGATTACAGGCTTGAGCCACCGCACCCGGCCCAGTCAGGTTTCTTACCAAAACGACTCTCTGGTCCACTTTTGCTAAGTGAATTAAAATGCTGCATCCTGAACCAGAAAGCACTGCTGCTCTGCATATAATGTTTATATCCACAGCACCTCCCAAGAGACAAAAGCAGGAAATGCCACCAGCTGAGTGACAGACACCAGCTCTGCCTCTGTTCATCACTGGAATCTTCCAAGGCAGCTGACTTCGGAGACACCCCACGCCCCTGCATCCCCCAGGCTGCATCCCCCAGGCCTGGGTTTTTCAAACTGGCCTTCCGGGGTGTGGTCCTCTCCCTACTCTCTCCCCAGTGGACATTCTCTCCACATGCCACCCACCAAGGACAAGGGCCTCCACACTCAACTTGCCGAGGTGTGGGAAACCCCAGGCGGAGGTGAACTGTGTCAGTTACTCCTCCTCTCCCTCCCCGTCTGCTGGAGTTCCCCAACACGGAACTCCCACCAAGTTGGCTGCCCAAAGTGACGTTCTGGTGACGTTCCTGTGATCCCATTCCCCAGCCTTAGGGTAGTAACGATTCTCCCCTCGATGGGACTGTCAGTGCTGTCTCCAGGGACCCTTCTTGTCCCTAATATGCGCTCGGAGCTTCAATTCCTCCCCCGCAGACGGCTTCCCGGACACAGTGCGTTCCCTTAATTTGCGATTGGTAGGAATTATGAAGTCAGCACAATGACTCAGAGACAGGTCCTGCCTTCAAGAAGTAAACACTCAACTACGTGAAGACAAATACTCAAATAATTACGCACCGGTTAGAAAAAGTAGCGAGTTATGCAAAAAGATACAAAGTCCCAGGGGACTTCCAAACAGCCCAGGAAGTGGTGCGGGACGGTGGGCTCAGCCCTGAAGGTGTCCGGAATGGACTGAGCTCACCTGGGGACGCGAGCCGGCCAGGAGTAGTGGGGTGGGCCGGTGAGGTGAGGTCAGAGTCCAGAGGGCCTGGAAGCCAGCTTTCTGGTGAGTCTCCACTCTTAGTAAGGAAAACCCCCGCAGCAAACAAGAGAAGGGAAAATCACATTATGAAATGAAACCTACAAACACACAAACTACCAATCCAGTGGCAGTACCTCCAGGTCAGAGCCAAACAGGAAGACGCCAAGGAGGGCATGGAAGAACGTCAGGGGGAACCGCGGCTGACTTTGGAGGTCTCTCAGGAGAGGGTCCCACCCAGAGGGAGGAAGGAAGGCACGAAGGGCCAGGTGGGCCACCTGGAGGGCGTTGTGCTAACCCTACTGAACGGAGGATTTCATCAGAGAAGCGCCCGCACCCACCTTCGAGAAAGGTCACCGCTTGCTGATTTACAAGACCGCGGTGGGGAGGGACGGGCGCAGAGGCAGTACGACCTCAAGGTGGGAGACGGGGCGGTAGCCTGGCTGGATTCTGGATCTGTTCTGGAGGCACAGCCAAAAGGATTTCCCGGGAAGTCCGATACAGGCATGAGTGAAAACACAGTTGAGGACGATGGGGTTTCTGGCCGAAGGACTTGGACGGACAGGTGCAGTGAACTAAGGTGGCTGGAACTGCAGTGGGTGACACAGCTCTGGGAGACCTGTGGGACGCCGGGTGGAGGCTCTGCAGAGGCAGGGCAGCACGGTGCCCAGGGGAGGGGTCTGGACTGGAGCTGTGGACCAGGAGTCATCACACTCAGGTGGGTCACAAGCCAGGGGACTGTGAGATCGCTGAGGGGCCGAGTACAGATGGGGAGATCAGGCAGGTTTAGAACAGGAGAAATGACAGCACCTTTGAGTTGACGGGAATCCGGGGAGAACACAAACCTAACGATGAGGGAGGATGACTGCCCTGGAGTGGGAAGAGGGATGGGGACATGGACCAGTGTGGGGAGAGCATGCAGGACCCTCAGAGGCCCTGCAGGGAGGCAGGGGTGTGGTGCAGAGCAGAGGTTCAGGGAAAGGCAGGGGACAGGCAGGGACACTCTTCCAACCGGTTCAGCTCCATCAAGCAGGAATCCAGGCTACCCATTACACGTGAGGAGGGGGAAGAGGCCTTGGGGGTGAGGGGAGAAGAAAGGCATGAGCTGGTTGTTTGGGGAGTGGCCCTGAGGACCACCCTGAGGACCACTGTGGCTCAGGGCCTGGAGGATCAACGCCGTCTGCCCGGTGGAATGCTTCATGCAGCTGTACTGAGCTATGCTCGGCACACGTGACAGCCACCTACAGACCCCAGTGCAGGTGTGGAGCTCACCAGGGTGCTGGTGCAAGGAAGTCAGCGGGCACGGGAGCGGAGGGGTCAGGGTGCGACGCTGGGTGAGAAGGTAGAGGACTTCACGAGTGAGGCATGGGATAGCACTGAGATGCGGCGCCTCATCCTACCACCTCCCCAAAGACTGATGAAACACCAGTGAGTCAAGCAGGAGCTCAGAAGGTTTTCTGAAGAAAGAAAGGACAAGAAGTAGAGGCAAAAGCACAAATCAATGAATCAAAAATTGGAAAATCCGTAGAACTACATTTTGAAAACGGTTTCTGGGAACAAAAATGATAAATAGATAAACTATTCGCTAACCTAATCAAGGAAAAAAGAGAGAAAGGACAAATACTTAAAACAGGAAATGAAAGGGAAAAGTCACCTCAGAATCAGAGAAGCTTCACAGTGACACACAATTGCTTCACGTACCTGTGTAGTGAAGTGTGAAACCCCGGGTAAACGGTGACTCGCAGGGCACATACATCGCACCTAACAGCTCCACTTTCATGGAGGAAAGAAAGCTGTTGACGAGTGGCTCCCTCCAAAGGCATCAGACCCAGGGGGCTAGGAAGGGGGATTCCACCAAACCTTGACGGAATGGATAACTCCAACAGCATTTTACACCCTGGGCATAAGAAGTGAACAACTTCCAAATTCTTTTTATAAAGAGAATGGAACATTGATTCTAAACAGAGACCAAATAGCAGGAATATTACAGATTAATCTCACCTATAAGTATCCGTGTACAGAGTCTTAAGTAAAATGGTATCTAGTCCCCCACTCCTCAGGCGTGGGCTGTGCATGGCGATGTCTTTCCCACGGGAAGGGAAGAGCATCTCCGGGTGCGGAGCCTCGAGGAGCGCGGCCTCGCCAGGCCATCCGGGCAGCACCATGGGGACAGTGGGCATCCTGACGCAGTGTGGGGAGAAGGGACTCTACCTCTGTGGCGTTTCTCCCAAAAACTCATAACCCCAGTCTAATGGGAGAGCAACACCAAATTCCAACAGAGAGAGGCATCCTGCAGACACCTGACCAGCACTCCTCAAAGCTTCCAGCTCACTGAGGAAAGTCTTAAGAAACAGTCTCAGCCAAAAGGACCTAACAAAGAGGACTCTGGTGAAAACTACGGAAACCTGAACAGAAAGAGGACCCCGGTGAAAACTACGGAAACCTGAACAGAAAGAGGACCCCGGTGAAAACTACAGAAGCCTGTACAGAAAGGGGACTCTGGTAAAAACTACAGAAACCTGAACACACGCTTTATTAAATGATGATGTATCCATACCGCTTCATCAACTGTAACAAGTGTATCGTAAACATGTGAGGTGTTAATAATTAGGAAATGTGTGGGGTGTGCAGGACGCCCAGTGTCATTATCGTAACTTTCCTGTTAACTTAAAACTGTTCTCTGAAAATTAAGGTCTATTAGAAAAAAGAATTGTCAAGTAGGTAATTGAACTATGTCACATCTGAAATACAAAAAATATGGTCAATCTAAGTAAAGGACATGGAAAGATTTCCAGGTGTGAACCAGAAATAAAATCCTAAGCCCCACAACAGACCGAATGGACCCTGCTCTTGGCCAAGGGGAACCCACAGAAACCTGAAAGACCAGTTCAGGCCCTGACCAGAGGGAGGGGGTCACACAGGCCTCGGTATTCCCTCCTCCCTTTGGAATTCGGGTACAGCTGACCAGCATCAACATTAACACAGAGACAGACCTTAAGACTGACCCAAACTCTTTATAGCAATAAGACACCAAATTCCAACAGACGCTAGTACAGCATCACATGACAGACAGCAGACCCTGAAAGAAAGTAAAGTATTTGACCCCAAAATACATTTCTTCGACATGTTTTGAAATGGTCCAGCAAAGCTCTCTCTGGTGGGGAAATCTACATTCCGTAGAGAACCCCTTTCCCTCTCCAGGTCCTTTCCTGATCCAGGAGAGATGAACTGAGAGACTGGCTTGGCTTTTAGCTCTGACTGGAGACATTTACCATCTTTTCCTGCTAGTTGGGGGCTTCCTCTGCATAGTAAGAACCTTGGTATCTTTCTATGTAAGAACCTTATCTTAACCCAGTCACTCCTCTCTACTAATTCCAGCTCTTTAGGTAGTAACTTAAGTCTTTCAACCAATTGCCAATCAGGAAATCTTTGAATCCACCTATGACCTGGAAGCCCGACTCGAATTGTCCTACCTTTCTGGACAGAACCAATGTATACCTTACATTTACTGACTGAAGTCTGCCTGTAACTTCTGTTCCCCTAAGATGTATAAAATCAAGCTGTGACCCAAGTACCCTGGGCACATGTTCTCAGGACCTGGGGCTGTGTTACAGGCTTTGGTTACTCATATTCGGCTCAGAATAAACCTCTTTAAATATTTTACAGAGCTTGACTCTTAGTTGACACAGGACATATTATATACAAATATCAAACTAGAAAGAAGGAAGGGAAGGGGAGGGGAGGGGAGGGAGGGAGGGAGGGAGGGAGGCAGGAAGGCAGGAAGGCAGGGAGGAAGACAGGAAGGCAGGGAGGAAGACAGGAAGGAAGGCAGGAAGGCAGGAAAGCAGGAAAGCAGGAAGGCAGGAAGGAAAGGACGAACATCCAATAGAATCCAGCATCATATCCCAAGGGTGACTTCATGACTGGCAGGCTTTATGCCAGGAACACAGCAAGAATGTTACAGGGGATTAAATATGGGAATATTCACTAACGTAATGCCTCATAATGTCATGCCTAAATAAAAATGTGAAGATTATCTCCACAGATATTGAATAAACCTTTGTTAAATTAAACATTTATTCTTGATTTTTAAAACACTCAAGAAGGACATTGGTGGGTAGTCGAATGTGATCTTACACACACTGAAATGCCCATCTCATGAATGAGCTCTGGGGCATAATGATCAGCCTGGTGACTGTAGTTAACAATAACGTATTGTGTATCTGAAACTGGCTAAGGGTAGATCTTAAGTGTTCTCACCACACACACAAGCGGTACCCATGTGAGGTGATGGACACGCTAATTACCTTGACTGTGGCCTTTACTTCTTTGCAAACATACATCCAAACACCACGTGGCACACCTTAAATACAGACAATAGTTGTCCATTCATTATAAGTCAATAAATATGAGGAAAATTGTTCTTAATTTTTTTTTTCTTTTTTGAGACGGAGTCTCACCCTGTCCTCCAGGCTGGAGTACAGTGGTGCGATCTCAGCTCACTGCAACCTCCGCCTCCCGGGTTCACACCATTCTCCTGCCTCAGCCTCCTGAGTAGCTGGGAATACAGGCGCCCGCCACCTCGCCCGGCTAATTTTTTGTATTTTTTTTTTTTTTTAGTAGAGACGGGGTTTCACCATGTTAGCCAGGATGGTCTCAATCTCCCGACCTCGTGATCCACCTGCCTCAGCCTCCCAAAATGCTGGGATTAGAGATGTGAGCCACCGGGCCCGGTCTGTTTTTAATTTTAAAAAAATTAAAAAAAAGTACTCATCTCAGCCTGAAGGCCATTACAATATTGTGTAGGGATATTACAGAAGGCAGGGTCACCAAACCTGAACATCACCATTACTATTTAATCACGTCTAGGAGACACTGGACAATCCACTCAGGTGATGAGATGGGAAGCTCAAAAATTGACAAGAAGGAAAACCATGGTTAATCTGCAGATTTGATCATATAATTAGATAACATGAACTTTGGTTCACAGGAAAAGGTTCACACTAGCAAGAGTGTCCAGGGAAGCCCTTACCAAGGACAGCAATGAAACGAGACCACCAGCCCCAGTAATTAAAGAAGCGGGAGCCGGAAAATGGAAGGCAAGCAGAACGGAGACAGAACAGGGAGTCCAGAAACAGACTCAAACATGGATGAAAATTCAATCATTTTAACGGTGGCACTGCTGATGGGTGTAGTGAGCATGGATTTTTTTTATTTTTATTTATTTATTTTTTTTTGAGACAGAGTCTTATTCTGTAATCAAGCTGGAGTGCAGTGGTGCCATCTCAGCTCACTGCAACCTCTGCTTCCTGAGTTCAAGCGATTCTCCTGCCTCAGCCTCCTGAGTAGCTGGAACTATAGGTGCCTGCCACCATGCCTGGCTAATTTTTGGTATTTTTAGTACAGACAGGATTTCACTGTGTTAGCCAGGATGGTCTCGATCTGACCTTGTAATCCACCTGCCTCGGCCTCCCAAAGTGCTGGGATTACAGGCATGAGCCACCGCGCCCAGTCAACATGGAGATTTTTTTTTTTTTTTTTTTTTTTTTTTTTTTTTTGAGACGGAGTCTTGCTCTGTCGCCCAGGCTGGAGTGCAGTGGCCGGATCTCAGCTCACTGCAAGCTCCGCCTCCTGGGTTCACGCCATTCTCCTGCCTCAGCCTCCCGAGTAGCTGGGACTACAGGCGCCTGCCACCTCGCCCGGCTAAGTTTTTGTATTTTTAGTAGAGACGGGGTTTCACTGTGTTAGCCAGGATGGTCTCGATCTCCTGACCTCGTGATCCACCCGTCTCGGCCTCCCAAAGTGCTGGGATTACAGGCTTGAGCCACCGCGCCCAGCCCAACATGGAGATTTTAGTAAACAGTGTTAGGATCTCCAGGTCAGAAAAGCAAACTTCGATCCATACTTGACACCATACAACAAAACCAATCCAAGTGGGTCAAGGGTTTAAAGGGAAATAAAATACTAGGAAAAAAATAGGTGAATTCCTTTATAACCTCAGTATAAGAAGACCTTTTAAACTATGACTCAAAAACCAGAAGCCCCTAAATACTGAGATTCAACTACATATTTGAAGTGGCAAAAGAAAAAAAAAGGAAAGTCAAGACAATGACGATTTGAGAAAAAATACTTTCAAATCAAATCACTACAGCTAAACTCCCTAATTTATAAAAAGCGCAGAGAAAACATTAAAAGATTAGCAACCCAGCTAAAATATGGGCAAAGATAAAAACATAAATGAGAAGCAGCTCAAACTCACGCATGAGACGCAAGTGACAAAAGTCTGCACTGAGAGCAGCTCACCATTCTCAGGCTGGAGTGACCATCAGACATGGACATCAGCCTCTCAGACACAGAGATACACACAATCACACACAGACACACCCCATACATACAGACACACACAGAGATACACCACAGACACACACACAGCCACACAGAGACACAGACACAAGCCATTTATATAAGAAAAGAAGGATATAAAATATACATGGGGATATTTATTAGCTGACTTCTAGCAAATAAAAAAAAAAGAAATGACAGAATGAGAACATTTGCAATTCTTAAGAATAAATTGGCCAGGCGCAGCGGCTCACACACCTGTAATCTCAGCACTTTGGGAAGCTGAGGCGGGTGAATCACCAGAGGTCAGGAGTTCGAGACCAGCTTGGCCAACATGGTGAAACCTCGTCTCTACTAAAAATACAAAAATTAGCCAGATGTGGTGGTGTGTGCCTGTAATCCCAGCTACTCGGGAGGCTGAGGCAGGAGAACTGCTTGAACCCAGGAGACAGTGGTTGAAGTGGGCTGAGATTGCACCACTGCACTCCAGCCTGGGTGACAGAGCGAGGCTCTACCTCAAAAAAAAAAAAAAAAAAAAAAAAAAAAGAATAAATTAATAGATCTAAGCAACAATGACCCCTGGCTGCCGACATCCCCGGACACTCACACCCAGAGATCACCCACTCCCAAGATGGAGAGTACCACTCTGAAATCGCCTGAAGAGAAAGGTGCCGTCCCGGAGCTGCTTCAGGTTCTGAATAAACTAAACACGGGACAGAGACACACGTTAACCGACACTGCTGGGCCCGCGGATGGGAAACCACAGAACAAGGGACTCGGGCCACATGCATGGCCGCCTCGCCGGCCACGTGACTCTTGGCGAGGGTGGGGTAGAACTTACTCAATGAACACATTGCTTTTTCTTTTTAAAAAGGATTCAAAGTACATCCATCTCATTCCTATTCTTGGCGGATTAGCCACTTAGCCTGCATGTAGCCTTTCTCTTCTCTGCTGCTAAACAGAACCTCGTTTCCTTGAGGTACCTGAAGTCTGAATTCTGACAGCACAGCTCAGTAATATTTAGGGAAAACCCAGTGATCAAAGATCACGTTTGTTCCTAGAAGGAAGGAAGTTGGAGGAGAGGAAGATGGAAGAAATCGTTGCTCGGTGCATCTGTGTGGGGTTCTAGGTATTCTGTGAGAAGGGCTGGCGCAGGCCCGCCACGCACTCGGCCTCTGGGAAGGAGACGAAGACAGGAGGCGGCGCCGGGTCCATGGCTGAGACACCCGAGAGGACGCCAGCAGCCTGGGTGACCCCAGCAGGGGCTTGGGTGAGGCCCGGGGCCCAGGTCTGTGGAAGTGAGGGAGGGTTTCAGAGGAGCATGGTGGCTGGGCCATTCCCAGAGGAGCCTGCAGCAGGCAGGACCCACGGCCAACAGGGTGGCCACGCTGGGAGAGAAGAACCTGGTAGGCGCCCAGGACGAGCAGCTGCGCGGAGCAGACACGAGGCAGGAGGGTGTCTGGGTCTACACCCTGCATGGATGGTGCTGGGCGGAGCCGCAGACAGACCCTGGGACCCAAGGCTACATGTTTAGACACGGGGACCGGCCAGCCAGACCCATCCTGGCCGTGGGACATTGCAAACGGGCTCCCTCTGGCCATCCCCTCGGACCAGACCCGGCTTCTGGGTCTTCTGGAGTCACTGACCTGGTTTGGAAAATAATGGGCTTAGGCTCCTGAGGGGGCCTTGGCATTAACCACTCACCGCCAGGACAAGCTCCCAAAGACCTGCAGGGGTTCAATGCCAGCCCCATCACCACGCACCGCACCAGCTGACACCGAAGAGCGGCCAGGTCCCAGGGCAGGGTCGAGAGAGGCAGCCGCACCCCCGCCCCGCCCCCACCCCCCAGATTCTGGGATAGTGCTGGGCGCCCTGGCCTGCATTGTGACTGTGGCTTTATTTACACGCAGCTGTTTCTCCAAGATGCCTCCAGCAGAATTCCAGACGAATTCTCCCACGAAATACTTTCCCTTTGAAAAGTGTTAGGTAATTAACACCCCTCAGGTCACCAGGGGCACAGTCCCTGCGAGACAGCCCCCAGGAAGGTGAGGGCGGGAAGAGCTCTCCACCGGCACCAGCAGCAAGAACAGGGGTGTGGTGGGAGAGCAGGAAGCCCGAGCCCCCCTCATGCCTACTGGTTTTCAGTCTAATTTCCTGCTGTAAGAAACATTTATTCTGACAGAGATAAGAGAGATAAGAAGGTTTCCCCGTGCAGAAAAACAAAAAGAACAAATGGCACATGGATGATGAAAAACATTCATATTTAGGTGCATATCTTAAGTCTTTTACAAAACTGCACATATTTGGTGCTTACAAAATTGAAGACTGTATCGTTTTTAAAGCTGGCAATTTCACTTATTCTAGGGTAACATGTACCAGGGAGAATTACGATCTCAACAACTAAATCATTTCCAAACCCCTACTGCTATAATTTTGCTTTCCTGCAAGTGTTCATAATTATAAATAACAGCTGTGATGATCACCGTTGTTCATGAATGTTTGTGACAATATTTTTATCATTCTCTTCGTTTAAATTCTTAGAAGTGGACATTGCTGACTGAAAACTAAAAATATTTGAAGACTTTTACTCACATCAATTGTTTTCCAGTATATCGATTATATCGATAAGAACTGGAATTCCTACCCGCAGGCTTGGAATTTTTGGCCATAAAAATGGAAAGATCAAGAGACCTTGTGGTCAGTATTACATTTCTTTAAACTGAACAGGTCAGACTATTTCTGTGCAAGCTTTATATTCACTTTCTATGAACGCGTGCCTCTTTTTCACTCTGCTCTGTAAGATGGATACGTAGATAAACACCTATCCTTTGTTGCAATTTTTTTTTTCCAGGTTTTCATTTGCTGGTCAGTCTTCTTGGTGATTTTTCAGGTACAGTTGTAAGGTTCAGGTAGTAAAATCTCTTCATTTCTTGGCCAGGCACCGTGGCTCATGCCTGTAATCCCAGCACTTTGGGAGGCAGAGGCAGGAGGATCACTTGAGGTCAGGAGTTTGAAACCAGCCTGGCCAACATGGTGAAACCCCGTCTCTACTAAAAATACAAAAAATTAGCCAGGGTGTGGTAGTGCATGCCTGTAATCCCCGCTACTTGGGAGGCTGAGGCATGAGAATCGCTGGAACCCAGGAGGCAGAGGCCACAGTGAGCTGAGATTGCACCACTGCCCTCCATCCAGCCTGGGCAACAGAGCAAGACTCTGTCTCATAAAACAAACAAACAAAACAAAACAAGACAAAACACCCTCTTCATTTCTTGTTTCCATCAGATCCTTCAAAGGGATTCATCCTCTTGGTTACTAGACTCTCCTCCAAATGCCACTGAGCACTATCTGCATTCGAGTTCACAGATCCATTGGCTGCCCACCTCTGTGCTAGTGTAGGACCTCCCAAGTGCACTCCTGATGAAGACGTTTGCACAGAACGCTGGGGTGAAGGGTCAGGCCTGTCCCAAACCCCTGAAGACAGCCCATTGGGATCAACGCCTTAGCCCGGCTTCAATCCATGCTGGGCGGGGAGGCCGGGTCTGTAGACACAGGGGTGAAGGACATACTCATGCTGCCAAGTGCCTCCTGAGACTGGCAGGACACTGGCTGGCTGTGGACGAGATGCTGAGCCCTCTGCTGGAATCGAAAGCGAGGGATTAGACATCTGGGGAGAGGTTGGTTACGGGGCTTCCTCGGGAACAGGCAGTGTTTTTACCAGTCCCGGACAGATGGGCAGAATCTTAACCCAGTCCCGGACAGATGGGCAGAATCTTAACCCAGACGTGGACAAGGCAAGTGGGAGGGAGAGAATTTCTTTGCAGCGGGAACAGTTCAAACCAAGTGAATCCCCCTCTCCAGATCATCCCCTTGGCAAAGCTGAGAGCAGCGTGAATAAACATAAGCATGGGCCGGGCGTGGTGGTTAACACCTGTAACCCCAGCACTTCGGGAGCCTGAGGCAGGCGGATCACGAGGTTAGGAGATCGAGACCATCCTGGCCAACATGGTGAAACCCTGTCTCTACTAAAAATACAAAAATTAGCCAGGTGCGGTGGCGTGCACCTGTAGTCCCAGCTACTCAGGAGACTGAGGCAGGAGAATTGCTTGAACCCAGGAGGTGGACGTTGCAAGATTACACCACTGCACTCCATCCTGTGCGACAGGGCGAGACTCTGTCTAAAACGAACAAACAAACAAAAAAACAAAACCCACAAGCCTGGTGTTTGTGTCTGACATGCTGGTGACTAGTGATGCTCACCTTTGATTCTGTAACGTCAAACACACTTTCTTCAGAGGAGAAATCCGACTTTAATCATAGAGCACATATTGTCGAGCACGCAGTTAGGCAGAAAACCTCTAACTTTCTGATACACTCACAGAATCACGTGTGCTCCGGGGCTCTGAGAAGGGGCTCATGAGAGAGAAGCTGCCTGCTGTCTTCAGACACCTTCCGTTCACCTGAGGAGTCTCTCCAGCAGCTCAGAACAGTTATTCCTGGCTTCAGGTAATATGTCACATTCGTTTTAATTAAAAGATGAAAAATACTCCAGCCAATTGCTTTCAGAACAGTCCATTTAGGCACCCTTGAATCAGAGGGCGCTCGGGAGACCAGGAGACCCCTGTGCAAGCGGGGTGGTGGTCCACTCCATCCCCCTAACACGGGAGCCCTGGTGAGTCAGAGCACCTGTGCCCCCATGCCGGCATCTGGTGGTCCACTCCATCCCCTAACACGGGAGCCCTGGTGAGTCAGAGCACCTGTGCCCCCATGCCAGCATCTGGTGGTCCACTCCATCCTCCTAACACGGGAGCCCTGGTGAGTCAGAGCACCTGTGCCCCCATGCCGGCATCTCACCTGGCCTTGGGAAGCTGCCCACACCCTTGGCATTGGACACGAGCAGATACCAGCCATGCTTCCAACATTAACCAGTAACACAACTCATTCCCAAATGTCTGGAGGTTCATATGCACTGAACATATGTCCTTTAAAAAATGAGGAATTCCTGCCAGCTTCCTGAGTAATACACAAAGTCCAAGTAGACAAGATGCTAAGGAATCAGGAAAGGTTGAAAACGAGAAGTTAATCATTGACAGCCACACTGCAAGTGCCATTTCCACAAACAACATGTTCATCTTCAGAGGCCATCTCACTCGAGACTCACAGAACTACAAAGAGAAGATGCGTGGAGAGCGCGGCGGGTGCCCATCCTCCCGACAGGCGCTGTTCTTTAACCCGGCGTGCTGCTGAGATTGCCTTTTCTCAGAGCTGTTTTCTGCAACACTAAATGGCACGCAAGGAAAAAGCAACGAATCTCCCAGGAAAATCATGAGCTTTGAGAACCGCACGAAGAACCAGAAAGTTTCAAGTCCAGAGTCTACCAAATTATTAAAGAACATCTTCTGTGGTCCAAGAGAAACCAGCCCATCAGCATACAATGGCTAGCGCCCAACCACAGAAGGAGCCTGAAGATGTGAAGAAACACATCCTCCCCCGTCAGATTCGCGAATGCACAACTATAGCCTCTGCAAAGGCCACAGCCACCAGGATTCAGCCATTCTCCACCAAGCCGCGACTATGGCCCATGCCACAAACACCGCGGATTCTCCACCAAGCCACGACTATGGCCCATGCCACAAATACCGAGGATTCTCCACCAAGCCGCAACTATGGCCCATACCACAAACACCGAGGATTCTCCACCAAGCCGTGACTATGACCCATGCCAGGAACACCGCAGATTCTCCACCAAGCCGCGACTATGACCCGTGCCAGGAACATCAAGGATTCTCCACCAAGCTGTGACTATGACCCATGCCAGGAACACCGAGGATTCTCCACCAAGCTGTGACTATGACCCATGCCAGGAATACTGAGGATTCTCCACCAAGCCGCGACTATGACCCGTGCCAGGAACATCGAGGATTCTCCACCAAGCCGTGACTATGACCCATGCCAGGAACACCGAGGATTCTCCACCAAGCCGTGACTATGACCCATGCCAGGAACACCGAGGATTCTCCACCAAGCCGTGACTATGACCCATGCCAGGAACACCGAGGATTCTCCACCAAGCCGCGACTATGGCCCATGCCAGGAACACCGAGGATTCTCCACCAAGCCGTGACTATGACCTATGCCAGGAACACAGAGGATTCTCCACCAAGCCGCGACTATGGCCCATGCCAGGAACACCGAGGATTCTCCACCAAGCCGTGACTATGACCCATGCCAGGAACACCGAGGATTCTCCACCAAGCCGCGACTATGGCCCATGCCAGGAACACCGAGGATTCTCCACCAAGCCGCGACTATGACCCATGCCAGGAACAGCGCGGATTCTCCACCAAGCCGCGACTATGACCCATGCCACAAATACCGAGGATTCTCCACCAAGCCGCGACTATGGCCCATGCCAGGAGCACCGAGGATTCTCCACCAAGCCGCGACTATGACCCGTGCCACAAATACCGAGGATTCTCCACCAAGCCGTGACTATGACCCATGCCAGGAGCACCGAGGATTCTCCACCAAGCCGCGACTATGGCCCATGCCAGCAACACTGCGGATTCTCCACCAAGCCGCAACTATGGCCCATGCCAGGAGCACCGAGGATTCTCCACCAAGCCGTGACTATGGCCCATGCCAGGAACACCGAGGATTCTCCACCAAGCCGTGACTATGGCCCATGCCAGCAACACTGCGGATTCTCCACCAAGCCGCAACTATGGCCCATGCCAGGAGCACCGAGGATTCTCCACCAAGCCGTGACTATGGCCCATGCCAGGAGCACCGAGGATTCTCCACCAAGCCGTGACTATGACCCATGCCAGCAACACTGCGGATAGCCAAAAAGCCACTTTTCTTCCAAGCGTCTGTTTCCTGTGGTCATTTTCCCCTTCCCCAAAGTACGTTTCAGTTCCAGCTAATTGTCTCTGCAAACCCCTCCGTGAGACTCATATCTGAATGCGGCAGCCCCATCCCTTCTCAAGGCTGGGGCGTGTCTCGGTCCTTCCCAAAGTGCTTCCCAACCCTCCCGCCTGCCCCCAGGTGGAGACAAGGTCCCTCCTCAGAATCCTGTGCAATCTCCTACCATAAAGCATGGGAGTGTTAGGTCCAGCCACAGACTCAACCATGCTCCAAGGCTTCTGACATAGAAACAGCAATGTCATGACTCCACCCAAGGCAGCAATTGTGTCTGTTTCTGTGCTGCTCTCCTTTTGCCCTGTGTCTTCCAATTGTTCTTTTATCCACAAAGCTTTGCCAGCACCTGAACAGTGTGATGCTCAAAGGTTTGCTGGGACAAAAGTCACTGGCATCTTCAAAGACACCACTGACCAACGGGGATAGATGGAGTTTCTAACAGGAAGCCCGCAAGCCACCCTAGATCTAGGCGCTCGCCTGTGCCGGGGGGGCCCCTCACCTCTGCTGTACAAGGAAGTTGTGCGTGAATCCTCCTGCTCTCTCACCCTCAATTCTAAGATGATAGAGGTTCTTCCAAAGACGTTGAACAGCATGTTCCCAGACCTCTGCTCTCACCTGGCCCACCAGAGCCAGAACGCATTACACACCACTGAAGAGCAAGGCCACGCACTCACGCTGGAGCGGGCGCTGGTGTTTTGATAGGAAAGCACTGCCAGGGAGAGGAGAGCCAGGCAAGCTCCACACGCACCCCATGGAAATGCACGATGTGTGCGTGTGTGTACATACGCGTGTGTGCACGTTCCTGCGGGCACTTGCTGTTCTCAACGAGACAGGCCGTGCAGAGGGTGAGCCCCAGAAGCCCCAGGGAGCTGATGCTGGCCACGCCTTTCCCGTTCACCTGCAAACCCTGCAGCACACCTGTGACAGCTGACCTTCAGTGGAGTGAGTCAGCTTACAAAACGCTGCAGGCTCAGTCAGGAGCCCTGAGGAGGCCTGTCTGCAGAGTGTCCCCTCAGATTAGAGGGCCTCCCATAGCTGACTGTGAACCAGTTAATCACAGAGTCACCGAAACAACGTAGTGGAACACTCACGGAGCTGAAATGAAGAAACCTGAAGGAAAGCAAGAGCCAACAGAACAGCTTCAGACGGCACCGAGTGAGCTGGAAAATAAGCTCGTCAATGTTTACCCAGCAGGGCCCAGGCCTCCTGTGACCTTCTCAAAGACAAGTGTCTGTTGACTGAGAATGTGAAAGTTGGACGGGACGCTGTTCCTCGCCCAGCAGGAAAACAAAGGTAGAACCGGGGGAATCACCTTCTGTCACGGTTTCAAAGCAAATACGTGTAGGATTCAAAGCAAATACGTGTAAGATTCAGCAATTCCACTTCCAGGGAGGCAACCCCAAGGCCTGAAAGCAGGCGCCCACACTGGTATCTGCACACCGTGTTCACAGGGGCGTTACTCACAATAGCAGAGGCGGCTGCAGGCGCCCACACCGGTATTTGCACACCGTGTTCATAGGAGCGTTACTCACAATAGCAGAGATGGCTGCAGGCGCCCACACAGGTATTTGCACACCGTGTTCATAGGAGCGTTACTCACAATAGCAGAGGCGGCTGTGACCCAAACATCCACTGATGAATGAGTGAAGAAACAGATGTGGTCCACCCACACCGTGGACTATTACTCAGTCTTAAAAAGGAAGGAAATTGTGTCACACGGTACAACACAGATGAACCTCAGAACGTTATGCCCAGTGTAACAACCTCCAGTTACATGAGGTCCCTAGAGAAGTCAATCTCATAGAGAAAGAAAGTAGGATGGTGGGTGTCGGGCTGGGGGCAGGGGTGTTGGATACCGTGAGTTCCTCTTCAAAGGTTCCACTTGTTGAACTCCCTCATTCTTTGTCCTCTACGTTCAAAGCCTAACTTCCTTGCCTCCTTGCCCCTAGTTAAGGTTAACGACCTTCCTGCCGTTCCCAATCTGTAACCCACATCTGTTCCTTATTTGGTGCCCTTAGTTCTGAAACTGCTCCTCCCACCGCTGTAGCCCCCACCCCTGCTCTGTGTGAAGTAGCCAGTCGGGATCAGCTTAGATTGTGTGGTCTGACTCCAGCCAACGGGGACCGGACACAGCAGCGGGGACTGACTGCATTAGGGATAAAAATCCCTTCCCTGCTTTGTTCTGTGTGCTCTTGCAGTGACCAGAAGAGTGAGCAGTGCCCTTCTGCAGAAGTAAATTTGCCTTGTTGAGAAATCCTTTATTTAGGTGCTTGTTTTCTTTGCAACATCGAGCTGTTATTTCCAACAGGGGGAATGGAAGTGAGTGTTTAATGGAGACAGAGTTTCAGAGAAGATGAGAAAGTTCTGAAAATGGACGCTGGTGATGGCTGTACAACAGTGTTAAATATATAATACCAGGGAACTCTGCACTTAACAGTAGTTAAAATGGCAAATTTCATGGGTGTCTATTTTATGACAATAAAAACCTATTACTAATTTCAAAATTGTTCTGATACCAACAGGTTTCATCAACACCAAGGGTCTCCAGCCAGCTGGGCTGGAGGGACATTGCCAAGGCCCAGGTGACGCGGAGACAGAGCAGGTGTGGTGCAGGCAGGGCCTGAGAGCTGAGTGTGGTTCTTCCGCAGGCCACAGTCCACACAGCACGCTTCTCTTTCCACAGAGCTGACGAGGCAAGGACAGCCAGAAGGGCTTCACCGCTCAGAACTCTAAGCAGATTATTGTCCGATCCCCTGGAGTCCAGGGTTAGAGGGAAGCTGCCTAAAGGGCTTTATTGGTAAAGCCAGCCCTGGGCCTCCAGGACTCAGGGATCAGAGAGGTTTTGCGAGTTAGAGGGGGAAGAAGTCAGATGTGACATGATTAAGAGCCACGGCTTGCTGAGCGGGTGCTCTGACCAGCCACACGTCTGGGCTCCTCACAGCAGCTGCTACTCCTGCTGTCCACAGTGCAAGGCTTCTCGACCCGCCCAAGCTTGCAGGGACGGCAGGGGCAGGAGCAAAGCCAGAGTGTGGGCCGAGGCTCTGTTCCATGGCCGGTGCACGGTGCACCCCAACACAATGCTGAGCCTGGGAGAGCTCGGTACATTGAGAAATAATAGGAGCACTTGGGTCAGTTGCGAGGGTTCCCTAACCCTAGTCCTAAACCTGCCTTACCCCAAACACTATCCCTACCCCTAACACCTACCCCTACCACTAACCTCTAACCCTACCTCTAACCTTAACCCTAACCCTAACCCTAACCCTAGTCCTAAACCTGCCTTACCCCAAACACTATCCCTACCCCTAACACCTACCCCTACCCCTACCCCTAACCTCTAACCCTAACCTCTAACCCTAACCTCTAACCCTAACTCTAACCCTAACCGCTGCCAGCTCCCTCGGTCCCCAGAGGGAGGACCCCACGGTCCCCACACGAGGCTTGGGCGCTCAGGGAAAGGCACCAGTGCTGACCACAGCCAGGTTCTGAGCAGCCACGGGCAGTTAATTCACAGCCAAGCTGAGCACGGGAAGACTCGACAACCTTCCAGTCACAGAGGTCAGGGCAGCCAGCTGTCTGCAGGCGCTAAGTAGCCCCTCACTCCCGCCCTCTTCTGAAGCCCCCTGCAGGACAGCTAAGCTGTGTGTGGCACTGTCCTGACAGCCCCCCGCTTCGCTCTTGTAGGAAGTAGCTGCCTCCTGGCTCAGGGGGTTTCTCGTGTGTGTACATCCCAGAGAAGCAGGCGGTGTGCCAGGGAATAACGAGAGCACCTGGTTTTCAATCTGGGAGAGGTCCCGAGAGGCTCAGTCTTCAGTCTCTCATTCGTGACAGTCACTGACAAGGGAAGTGACGGAAATCAAATTCTTAATCCCGCAAAACTAAGCACATACCCTGGCTGGGGTGACCACACCGAAACGCAACCCCCGGTCAGCCAGCTCTAAACGAACAGCCTGTGTTTCCAAGTGCAAGAGTCTGCAGAGCTGTGGCCCAGAACCGCTGGGCCAGGGAACCACAGACACGCGGCAGTCACCAGGTGGAAGCTCTTTCTACAGCAGCAGACACACAGAGCTGACTCTGAAGACAGGGCCAGGGCGGTTCTCACCTGAAGACACGAACCAGGACGGAATCCCCGGGCACCAGCCCTCAGGGCAGCGGCCGTGGGATGGGGACAGGATGGACTCAGAACACGAAAGTCTCATAATGATGCCTTGACCCAGGAACTCCCAAGACTCCATACGAATCAGCGCAGATGCCAGCTTAGGACAAGGCCCCGGAAAGTGCCGGATTTAGAGCAGGTAGCAGAATTATCAAAATCCCTTCTCAGCTCAGCGGCCAACCCATTGGTGCTGGAAACCTGCACGTCCCGTCCAGCCACAGGACGGATTTTGCAATGCCAGCCAGCACCCGGCCACCAAATCCATGCCTGCCCTCGGTGGGTGGCGAGTGCTCACACTGGCTTTGTCCAGTGAAAACTTGACTTTTGGAATCAGTTTGGGAAGAAACGACAGCAAATAATTATGCAGGCAAAACTAGGAACAGAGAATTCAGCCCCTTGCTCAGGTTAGAAAATACATGCAGAGCATTCAGACGGGCAGGGGCTGGAGAGAGAAGCGTTGCCTGGCCTGCATCAGGAGGTCAGCCTGAGCTCGGAGAGGCCACTCACACCCCAGGCCTGCCCGGCTCTCGCCTCGCAGGGGAGCCAATTCCAGATGCCCAGGAAGGGCCACTGGTCTGGAGACCAGCTGAGGCTTTGCCATGTTAATATGAAAACACACAAATTCAAACAACAGCTCTTTTGTTTCTAAAGAATGAAGCAAAGCCTACAAATTGTTTCCTTCAGGTATACTGTGGTTTATTTGGAACACAGACATTTCTCATGATCTCTAACCAGAGCCAAACTCATTTTAAAATACTCACTTAGATAACCAGTGCCAAGTCAAATCGATGACCACACATCTTGAGACAAGTCGTCCCAACTTGGACCTGGGCAGGTAAAAGCCATGTGAACCCATTCAAAGCCCCTCCCACAGCCTGCCACCTGAGGGGTCACACATTCCCAGGATCTAAACCTTGTCAGTCTCTAAAAGGACCAGAATAGCAAAGAACAGCGCAGGTCCAATCAGTGGTGAGACCCGCAAAACCAAACGAGGCCGCAGCACCCGGCGCCTACCTGTGGCTGTGGCCTCTGGTGTGTCTTGAACAAGCCTGATGACGTCTGACACATCAATTTGGTGATCCGTTTCCTCCTTTTTGGCCTCATTGGGCCGTTGTGGGGAAGAGTAACTGTTGCTTCCAGGTCTCTTGCACAGGATGAATCTCCAACAGTCAAACATGAGGCTGCAGAAAAAAGATTTTAAAAGGACAATGAGGTCATGCTGCAGAAAGACTTAAACTGTTGCTTTGAACAAAACCGAAATAACTAGTTACAGCCTTCAGGGGTATTTATTCTGCAATGAAGATAGTATGTTTGAAACTAAATTCGTTCTTCTCCAGTCAATTTCTACTGTGTCAGGGTTCACTTACACAAGGAACCTTCTTCTATAACACTGACACAGAATCAAGGGTTGCAGGAGCAAAACATATTATTGACTTCTGCTTGCTGAAGAAAAGGAAAAAACAATAACCGAGGTTTTCCCCCTTGACATTTAGACTCCTGTTTCAAAGACACAGAAGTCCCCAGTTCTCCAAGTTTCAGTATTTAATTCACTGAACTGGCAAACTTTCAAAATCAGTGCTGACTGCTTATTCGGATTACCTAAAAACATTTCTAAATCCCCTATGTAGAGAACGTCCTCCGAGTTCCAGAAACTTTAAAGCATAATTCCTCACTGAAAATTTGGCAAAGAAACTTACGTGAAGTTTTTGGGAAGAATCTTAGACGTACAGAGAAAACTAGTAGCCGCATTTCAAACCGAAGCCTCTGAGGCAGGTGCCGGCAGCCCTTCCCTCCCAGGTGCGGACCTGCGGTGCCTCTGAGGCACGTGCCGGCAGCCCTTCCCTCCCAGGTGCGGACCTGCGGTGCCTCCCGTGCTGTCTTCCAGCACATTTATGGCTCACTCCTGCTTCCCACTGTTGGCATCCCACCCGCAGGACCCCTTCCCTGGGAATAATGTCGGCAACAGTTTACTTAAATAAACTGTATGGTGGCTCACGCCTGTAATCCCAGCACTTTGGGAGGCTGATGCAGGCGAATCGCCTCAGGTCAGGAGTTCGAGACCAGCCTGGCCAACATGGCGAAATCCCGTCTCTACTAAAAATACAAAAATTAGCCGGGTGTGGTGGCAGGTGCCTGTCACCCCAGTTACTCAGGAGGCTGAGGGACGAGAATCACTTAAACCCAGGAGGCAGAGGTTGCAGTGAGCCGAGATTGCACCACTGCACTCCAGCCTGGGCAACAACAGTGAAACTCCGTCTCAAATAAAATAAAATAAAATAAAATAAAAATAAACGGTCTCAGCGGCTCCACCGGGGACGTTGCTTTCCACGCCAGCGCTCACACTGCGTCCTGTCACCCAGTTCTGCTGCTGCCCGGGCCTCAGCTCCCTGGGGAAATCCCTCCGGCCCTGCCATTTCCCTGGGAAGGGGCTGCCTGCCTCCCTCCAACCTGAAATCCCTGCTCCAGTGGCTCAGAGGCCCTGCTGGGACATCTCCCCCTTTCACTGTCTTCAGTTAAACCCCCTCCCTATCCCTCAGGTCAGACCTGCAGGTGCCCAGACCACCTCACAGGCGCTCTCAGGGCCGCTGCTGTCAGTCCCCAGGGAGCTTTGCAAACACCAGCGCCCACCCCTGGAGAGCAGGCCCGTCGCGAGAACCACTGCCCCACCACGTGGAGCCCCGAAGGACGACGAAGCCGGCCCAGGACAGGGTGATACCCACTGCCAACCCACAGTCCAGGTCGCAAACACTCCGGGACGCCAGGGTCACACCCACGCCCCTCACAGGAGAGGCTGTGCTTCTCCACCCCCACCTCTTCCCCCAACACACAAGCTCCACAGCCTTGACTCCCACCCCACAAACGCACTCACCCCTCGGTGTTCATCAGGGCACAGGCCTTCCAGAGCACCCCACACTCACCCCTCGGTGTTCAACTCATCCCTTTGCTGCTACTGTTCAGAACTTGGTACACATCCCGGCTCCTGTGTGGTTTTTTTGTTTTGTTTTGTTTTGTTTTGTTTTGAGACGGAGTCTGGCTCTGTCGCCCAGGCTGGAGTGCAGTGTCCGGATCTCCGCTCACTGCAAGCTCCGCCTCCCGGGTTTACGCCATTCTCCTGCCTCAGCCTCCCGAGTAGCTGGGACTACAGGCGCCGCCACCTCGCCCGGCTGGTGAAGTGACACAAGCAGCGGAATAGCAAATGGAGGAGGGGAGGCGAGTGCTGAGGGTCCCCGGGGTGGGGGCACCATGGGGGAGTGAAGGATGCTGGGGCAGGAGGAGCAGGGCCTGGATGGCCGTGGGCGGTACCCCCGCTGCCGCCGCGTCTGGCAGGGTGGGCCTGAGGGAGGCTGTGAGTGGCTAGTGGTGAAAGGCTGGACCTGGACTCAGTTCCAGCACCTGCCGAGCTCGGTTCACAGGGATGGTTCCTTTACTCAGCAGCAGTGTGGGCACCCCTAGGGGGCAGGCGGCCTCCTCTGCACACAGGCTCCAAGCAAACAAAACAAACATGCGCCCACCTCATGCCCCGTACCCAGCTTGGGTGGTGCACGGAGAGGATCAGAGGCCGTGGAGCACCTGCCCATGCTGGGGGAAGCCGCTGAGGACTGGGCGGACATTACTTTGGCCAGGCATGTAAGAGAAGCAGTGAGCTTGAGGCCACACATTGTATCCCATCCCAGGCCCTGGGCCCTAAAGATAGGAAGGTCCCCACCACCGCCGCACAGCTGCCACTCACGACACTGCGTCAACTCCAAATAGCCAGTATTAATAATAACGTGGTGTAGAGGTGGGGGCGGCGGCCCCAGGACAGGCGGAGCTGGGAGAGCTTCCCTAAAGAGTGAAGGCTGCAAAGCCATGGCCCGGAGCTGGGGTGGGGGCCAGGGTCAGGGCGGGGTCAGGGCTGCGGCTCGGGCTGGAGCTGAGGCTGGATGGGCCACAGGGCACCTCCAGGGCTGTCTCTGCTGCTGCAGGGTGAGAGGCCAGCTAGGCCTTGGCACAGAGCGGGTGCTGGGCCGACACCCCTGACTGCGGCCCTCACTCCGGTCCCCACTGCCAGTCAGCGCCGCCCTCACCCGGCTCCACCTGCCACTCTAGTCTGCCCACCTGGGCACAGGAGCCGGCCTGTCCCCACAGGTGTTCCTGCTTTCTTTCTGCTATTTCTCTAATGAATGAAAAGTGAAGATGGAGACTGCGAAGAAAACACGGTTACCCTCTCTGGTCTCCACGGCATCACTTTCTCACTAGATTTGCTTTGATTTCCTTACATCATGATGGAAATGTCAGTAATGCTCTTCACTTTCTCAACGGGTGGGGCTGCATGGCCCCCAACAGTGCCTTACATCCTACATTTCATCCGGGACGTCCCACAGCTTCCCAGCTCTGGTTCCAGTGGCCGCTTGAGCCATCATTGTCCCTGCTGTGACGACCCTTCAGGGCTCCGAGGAGATCCTGGGCATGCTTGGGGACGAGGAGTGAGGCTTCCTGTGAACGCCGCAGAGCCGGCCGGGGCAGCCCTGATGCTCCACTGAGTCCGGTTCATGCTGGGCTCCTGACCACCATGTTCACCATGGTGGCCCTCACAGATATCCAAAAGCTTCTCAGTGGCCATACAGTGTCCCGTATCCTACTGTGGGCTGAAAGCTCAGACAGCTTCACTTTAGGAAGCCAGGAGTGACCCTCATGATGTAGATTTCCCAAAGAAGGGGTTGCCATGAACAGGCCACGTGAGTGAGAGGTTACCAAGGCCTCTGGACAAGACTTGAAATTCTCAAAGCGCCACTGCTGCTTCCAGCTGGCCATGCGCTAAAGACTCTGCCACCCGCACTCCAAGCTGGGGCCCTGTGCTCCACTGGCCTGGCCTCCTCTCAGGGTGGGCTCTCAGCCAGCATGCCCCTGACCAGTGCCCTGCTGTCCTCTGAAGGACCCTCCACAGGGAATCCACTGGTGACTCAAGTTGGAGCCTAGAAACATCACTGAGTGCCTGCTGAAGATGCAGGCCCCGTCCCCTCTGTGAGGTGGAAAGGTCTGTGGTGGGGCCCAGGAACCAGCACTGGGATGCCAGGGGGCTCCTGTCACCAAGATGCAGCCCAGAGCCGTGCACCTGCCACATGAGAGTCTCGCAGCGTCCTTGGGAGCCAGTGCAGACAGTGAAGCGGGGTGGGCTGAACAGAAAGCTGGGCTGCACCCAGAACCTGACAGCTCCATCCTTCTGGTCACAGTGCTAACCGTGGCTGCTCCGGGAGCCTCCGAAAATGATCCCAAATCATCTCAATTGGTGACAAAAGACTGCCAACCGGTGGTGTCCTCGGCCAGTCTATCTACACCACTCATCTCCTCCATGCCCTCTGTCAATCCCAGGCCTTCTCCCACCACATTACAAATGCAAATTACGTGGCTGTGAAGACCGGGGTGCCTCTCTTCTGAAGGGACCTTGGGTCACCAAGAGGCTGCCTTTCCAAGATAAACGTTCAGATTCCAACCAAAGTCTTCCCTGGGGTCCTCGATGTGAGCAAGAGTGCATCTCCACAGCAGAGCAGACTGGGACCACCCAGTCCAGGACCAGTCAAAGGGAAACCTCAGGAGGGGGCCTCGGAGGGCGGTGGAGAGACCTGAATTCCAGAGGACAGATGTGAAGCTGCACACACAGCCCTTTCATCTTGCAGCAAATCCAATCACCTTGGTGAGGGTGACGACTGTACCCCTTCCCCTCTGCACCGGCTGTGCCTGCAGGTCCTGAAGTCAGCACAGCGATGGGGGAGGCGGGCCACGGGGTCCCTGTCAAAGCCTGCAGATTCCTCAGCTCACCTAACTTTGCAGACCCTTCACGGATTCCAGCAGTTTCCCACAATCTCAGGTTTCACAGCAATTCTGTGAGGCCCCCAGGGGAGGGCTTCCCTCATTTCACAGACGGTGTGGGGGTTCTTGGGGAAACCCAATGTGAAAGTTTGAGCCATGGATGCTGGGACCCCTGCACAGCCTGGTGAAATCGGGGACACCGGGACCCCTGCACAACCTGGTGAAGTTGGGACCTGGGAGGGCGGGGCTGGCCCCACAGGATGGAGAAGGCTGGAGAGTCCCGAGGGAGCCTTAAAACCCCCGTCTCCTGCCCACCTAGCTGCCAGCTGGCCCCAGAGTCCTCACTGCCCCCCCCTCCAGGGCTGAGGGCTCCGCAGGCTCCCGGTGTCCTGTCCCCCCAGCTACCCATGGAGGTTGCAGAACTCAGACAATGCCTGGGTGTGCATTCTGCTCTCACGACCAGCCCCGGACTCCTCGCTCCACAGTTTGCATGTTAGGAACCCCCCAGGGCTAGGGGCTCCTCCTCAGTCCCAGCATCCAGCACCCACCTGGCCATGTGGGTCTCCTGTCTGCCAGGGAGGGGCCACACCGACACTCTGCAGCCTGCAGCCCTGGGGACCTCACTTCTATTTTTGTGGCCAGCCCTGCCGGTCCCCGTAGCCACACATCCTGGGGCCTCCCACAGCCATGCCGGCACATCCTGCCTGGGCGGCCCGGGCCACCTTAACCCCTTCAAGGTCCCGGCTCTGTGAGGGTCATGCAGGCCACGCCCCTGGGCGGGAGTTTCCAGGTAGCGAACCTGCCTGGGCTCCGGAGCCCCCTCTGGCCCAACCCTCCGGCAGGATCCTATATAAGGGTCTGAAGCCAGGCCAGGGGCCCGCAGCTGGGAGAAGAGCCACAGAGGGCCCAGCGCAACCAAACCGGGTCAAAAGGGCTCCTAGGACGAGTCTGCCCAGCCCGCGGTCCACGGCCTTCCCGCTGTCCGCTTGGGGATCTGTGGCCAAGGCGACCCTGGCCCGGGACAAGCAGGCAGATGAAAGATGCAGGTGTGGACCCGACCCCAGGCTACCCTCCGCTCCAGATTACCTAAAAACATTCCCCAGCCTGTCCCCAGCCCCCAGATGTGGGCTCGACCCCAGCCTGACCCCAAGCTACCCTTCCTTCCAGCCCTGTCCCTGGGCGCCGTCCTGAACACTGGCCCCCGTCGCTCTGGCAGGAAGGGGTGGGCACAGCTCCCAGGGTGGCCCTACGAGGTGCCCAAGGGAACGTCGGCAGAAGCCCGTCCAGGCGTTGACACCTGCCGGGGTGTGAGGCCCCCCGTGACAATGCGGAGGGGGCCTGGGCGCCTGGACACTCGCGGGGGCTCCTCCACGGCCACTCCGAGCACCCCAGGCGCCTCGAAGTTCCCAGCGCAGGACACTGGGCAGGGGCCGCGGGGGCCGATCCCAGGCCGCCCTGACCGCGAGCCGGGTCCCAGCGCCTGTCCCCAGCCGGGCTGAGGGGGGCGCGGGGGAGACGGCCCCGCTCCGGGAGCGACCGCAACGCGTCCTGCCCGGCTCCGCCCCGCGCCCCCTCCCGTCACCCCCGCGTCCCCTCCGGGACCCGCCCCGCGCGCACCTGCCGCCCGTGGTGCTGCCCTCCCGCGTCCGCCGAGCTCCGCGCCTCGCAGGTGTCCGCGCGTCCTGACGCCTCCTCCCGGGCCGCGCGGATACTGGGCAGGGAGGGAGAAGGGGCGGGGCGGGGCGGGGCGCGCGGAGGGCTGGGGGGGGAGGGGCGGAGAGGGGCCCGGGGGCGGGGGCGGGGCGGGGCCAGAGCCCAGAGCGGCGGGGGAAGGGCGGCGAGGCGGGGCCATGGGAAGAGCCTCCCTCTCTCCACCCTCCCCTTCTACCCCCTCCCCCCTCCCCCTCTCCCCCCTCCCCCCTCCCCCCTCCCCCTCTCCCCACCCTTTGCTCTCCTCACGCTTCCCCCTCTTCCTACCCCTCCCCGCTGTGCCCGAGACGGGGGACGGGGCGACGGGGTGGGGACGTGATGGGGGGCGGGGGGGCGACTGCGGGGCAGTGGGTCGGGGTCGTGCCTAAGGGGTGCAGTTCCTGCCACCTGGGGTCACCCTCGGCCCCGCCCAGAGGGGAGAGGGCTGGACAAGGGGACGGGTCGGTGGTCTTCTGGGGCCCAGGACTCACTTCCTTGGGCTCACCTGTAAAACAGGGTCCCACCTGCCCCCCTGGATCCGAGCCCCCTGGCAGGGAAGTTGTGTCCACTCTGAAGCCCCACAGGGACCCAGCTGCCATCGCCCTAGCTGGACCCTTCCCTGCAGCTTCCCAGGAGAAAGCCGGGGGGCACGTGGGACAGGGCTGGGGCCACTGGAATGTGGCCCAGCTGAGCTGACCAGCCTGTGACATCAGATAAGTCACTAACAAACCCTTCTGGCCTGTGTTCTCGTCTGTGCAGCCGTCCCAGAGCGTCCTGGGGCCCACAGGTTAGTGCACAGAGAGCTCCCAGTGTACCAAAGACAGATTACCAGTTACTAGGTTAGCAGCAGAGGTCAGGACCCCATATTTAGGTCCTAGGGTAAAAAGGGACAAGAACCCACCTCACTCCTCAGTATTGGAGTAAGGAGCCGCTGGTCTGTGGGTCACGGCACAGGACGCTGGCCTCTGCCAGCACAGCCTTGCTGTGGTACCTAACAGTGCAGCAGAAGTTGTTTGCAGAAAAAGAAAAAAAAAAAAACCTATAAAAGACCCCACCATTTAATTCTTGCATCTTCCAAGGTTCAGTGGAAACTGACTGATAACTTAAAAAAAAAAAAAAAAAGTGAGGTGACATAAAAAGGTAAAATCATGGAAGATGCAGACCCAGCTATAGACTTTAGCACTTGCAGTTGGAGCTTTAAAACGTCTCCATTTAGTGGGTAAAAAGAGCAAACCTGTTTGAATGAAATGAAAACAAAGCTCTGGCAAGAGAGAGATAAACATTAACCAAGCAGGCAGCGGGAAGTGCAGTCCACCGCGCTGTGCCCACCTGAGGTGAGAACACTGCGGACAGGCGTGTGATACACAGAGACAGACTGAGTTCGGGGAGGAAGGTGCGTGGACCGGGAGGAGGGTGCGTGGACCGGGAGGAGGGTGCGTGGACCGGGAGGAGGGTGAGTGGACCGGGAGGTGGGTGCGTGGACCGGGAGGAGGGTGCGTGGACCGGGAGGAGGGTGCGTGGACCGGGAGGAGGGTGAGTGCACCGGGAGGAGGGTGAGTGGACCGGGAGGAGGGTGAGTGCACCGGGAGGAGGGTGAGTGGACCGGGAGGAGGGTGAGTGCACCGGGAGGAGGGTGCGTGGACCGGGAGGAGGGTGTGTGGACCGGGAGGAGGGTGCGTGCACCGGAAGGAGGGTGTGTGGACCACGCCTGGCTGCAGAATTTCTCCCGGGGGTGCACACGTGCGTTCGGGTACTGGATCCCTGCTCTTGCACGTCCACTCCTTGGAGCAGCAGCAGCGTCGGTGACCGTGCAGGGACCCCGGGCTCCACTCAGACCCGCAGGGAGTGTCTCCACTGGGGAACCCGCCCTCCCCAGCGAGCAGAAGCCCCAGAGACCTGTGCAGGGGGCAGGAGAGGGGTCCAGGAAAGGCCAGAACCTGCCAGCATGGGCAGGAAAAGGGGAGGCTGGGCTCAGGGAAGGAGAGGGATGATTTGAGAGGGACAGGAAATTAAACCCAAGGGAACTCCCTCAACCCAGTAACATTTCTTCACATAATTAGCCCCGGAGACAGGAAGGGCTTGTCACTAGCAATGCATTCAGGAGCTTTGAGAGTCGGACCGGAACAGGCTTTCCTTCTCCTTCTCACAGGTTCCAGTTAAAAAGGTCAGAGTGGACCCACGTGGTGTTTCTTACCTGTTTTTTGTTTGTTTTTTTTTTATTTGGAGACCAACGCCCCCTTTCTCACGCTGGCATCAAAGACCCTCTGGTAACACAGCACATTCTGTCAGACTGTCAGACAGGCTGAATTAAATATCATTTAATCGAGCAATAAAAGTCCAAAGGGAGGCTGCCTGTGGGAACCCGCCCTGAGGATCTCCTGCAGGACGTGCAAGCGGATGGCACCGCGGCTGTGGAAAAGGAGGGGACAGGCAGTGACCCCAGCCAGCCACGAGCCCGCCCCACACATTTGTGCAGGGTGCAGGCCCAAACCCACACGTGCGTGGACAGTGGGCACCACACTGGAACGGACTTTGCCAGGAAGCAGGGATTTCTACCTGCTATCCTGAAAGATGCTCTGCCTGCACACCGTGGATGGGCATGGAGCTGGCCCGCAGCCCTCGGGGGACAGACAGACAGACAAGAGGCCAGAACGTCTTCTCCACGAAAGCTTTCCGCCTTGGCACACAGTAAACCAATGCAGCGAAAATACAGAGGACAAAACCCCAAGATGTGTGTGCCTTCAGAAAAGGCTAGGGCGCATTCTAAAGTTGAGGCAATTCAAGAGGAAATTAATTCAGTGGAGGACAAAGGCCCAGAGCAGCGCATCACAGGCTGCCCGCGGTGTCCTGCTGGGGCCGAGCTTGTTAGGGCCAGGCAAGGCCTTTGTGCTCCACCAGCTTTCACAGCCTCAGAAGCCCAGTGGGGCACAAGGAGATGACGTCACAAACAGGTTTCCCTGCGAGCGCAGCAGGAGGAGCAGAGACCTCAGGGACCACTCCCATCGGGGCGTCACGGCCTACCAGCCAGCAGATCCCGCAGGAGCTGAGGCTGCAGGGAAAGCCGGATGGACGCCGCACGGTAGCACACCCACAGACTCCGAACACGTGTCTGGGCTCTGCACTTGGATGGGAGTACAGCCTGCGTCTGTGGATTCCACGTAAGTCGTGCGACACAGTGAGCTCAGGTATCAAGCACCTGGGAAGCCGTGGCACCTGTGCCTGTGACCCCAAAGGGTGGAATCCTTCCAGGGCATCTCCGTGTGGTCACTGTGTCCTATAAGCAGTTTAGGAGGGTTCATCTGCTTCCAAATTGTTCCAATTTCTCCACTTAGTGTTGGAAACTTTACCATCGGAGGTTAAACGCTTTATGTGAAAGCATAGCTCCCACCAAGATGTCCGTAAGGGAAAGAAAAGGAGTGACAGGCCGGGCGCGGTGGCTCAAGCCTGTAATCCCAGCACTTTGGGAGGCCGAGGCGGGCGGATCACAAGGTCAGGAGATCGAGACCACAGTGAAACCCCGTCTCTACTAAAAATACAAAAAATTAGCCGGGCGCGGTGGCGGGCGCCTGTAGTCCCAGCTACTCAGGAGGCTGAGGCAGGAGAATGGCGGGAACCCGGGAGGCGGAGCTTGCAGTGAGCCGAGATCGCGCCACTGCACTCCAGCCTGGGCAACAGCGTGAGACTCCGTCTCAAAAAAAAAAAAAAAAAAAAAGAAAAGGAGTGACCATATCTCAGGGGGAAGACACTTTTGTGCTCGCCTTACACAGCCGAGGAAGGCGGTGACAGCGTCCTCCCACCTACAGAGAGAAGACCACAGGGCCCCTTGTAAACCTGTAGCCACCCTGGCTTGTCTCGGAATCTGTCCTTCTGTGTGGGATACGTTGCAGGCAGACTCAGGCCTGGCCTTTCTGGAGTTCAGGGCGGCTGGAGGGAGCAGGACAGACCTACCCTGGCCTCTTCCAGCCCCCAAATCTGCACAAACCCTGCCTAGACAAGACAGCGGTACTGTCCCTCCCTCAACCCCTCCTCCAGAATGAAGGCGCCGAGGTCTTGGCTTCTCAGTGCCCAGGTGCCATCCGGCTCTGCCTCACGGGCTCCAGCTGGACAGGGAGGGCTTCCTGCCAGTCCTTGTCCCGAAACCTGGCCAGGGTGGTCTGGCTGGCTACAGCCCGCAACTGGCACCCAGCACCTGGAATCCTCACTGGGAAGCTAAGCCGGGCAGGGGCCCTGCGTCTGTGTCCAGCCAGCCCCACGGTCACTGAGTCCTTCCTGCACCCCACACCCCGTGCTGGACGCAGGGCTCGGCCCGGAGCAAGGCAAAGTGTCTCACTTCTTGGACTTTACGTCTCAGTAAAAATAGACAGAAAATGGGTTAATGAACACAGACACAGCCTCAAATCGGGGTGAGATTCATGCCGTGAAGGCGAAGAACGCAGACCAGGAGGGTAGGTGGGGCAGTGGCCTGCGCCAGGGCCCGCTGGGAAGCAGAGCCAGACAGGACCCAGCCGTCCCACGAGGGCCCGGGAGCCGTCCAAGGAGCGGGAGGCAGATGTGGGTGTGTACGGAGACAGAGCCAACAAGTATCGCCACCTTTTGGGGAGAATTTTGCTAAAACAAGGTGAGAAACAAGAGCTGAGCCGGGCTGGGAGGGTCCCGGAGGGTTTCTGTTGAGACTCTCCTGCTGCTCCGATGACTTGGCCGACTTGGCCGGCAGGAAGACAGTGATGCCGCCACAGAGACGGCGAGAGGTCGCCCGGCCACCACGGCCCCCCCTCCCCCTGGGGCGACAGTGAGGGGTCACCTGCCCGCCGTGGCCTGCTCTTCTCTTAGAGTAAACACTGATGTCTTAAGAAGTCAGGAAGCCACGTGAGATGAGTGAGACACTGATTTTAGCCCTACGTTTGTACGTGCTGCCTCGGCTCATCCTCTGTGGGGCGGCTCGCCTGTTGCCGTGTGTCTGGCTCTGCCCTGCCCTGAGCAGGGGCCCCAGTGGCTTCCTGGATGCCTTTGCCAGTTGGGGACGCCCTGGACCCTCTCGGTCCACTGCAGTCACCCAGGTTGAGCCACTCGGACCGATGGCAAGTGAGCTCCCCTGGTGGGTTCCAGGTTGTCATCCGAAGAGCAGCCATGGCCCTAAACAGCCCTCCAACCCCACCCCACCTCCGTGCAGGCCCGGATCCACCGGGCAGGCCACTGCCCTGCAGTCCGCCACGGCTGCTCCCAGGTGTGACTGCCCTGAAGCCGGACGAGGCACTTCCATGGCCCCTCAGAATGGAGTGTTGGGGGTTGAATCGTGGCTTCCGAAGACAGATGTTGGAGTGCTAACTCCCAGTGCCTCAGAACGTGACCTTGGCTGGAGACGGGGTCTTTATAGAGGGGACCAAGCTAAAAGGAGGTCAGTGGGGCAGGCCCTGACCCCAGCGCCACGTGGAAAGTGCCCAGAGGAGATGCAGGCAGAGGACGGGGCGGTGCTTCCACACCCAGGGAGACCCGGGGGTTAGTGCACAGACGGGCCTCAGCAGTGCACTCACAGGAAACACATATTTCACCCACGCGTTTGAGATAGGGACATGGCTCTTCTTCTCCTAGCAAACAACTTTTGATTCCAACTTTTATTTCTTCTCCGGGCTCCATCCTCCTTCTCCATCTCTCTCGGCCCCAGGTGCTGCTGGAATGTCCCCTTTGCTGGGACACCAGAGGACACCCGAACAAACCAGCCTACCTGTCAGAGCCTGGAGGCTGCCCCAAGCCAGCATCTGTGGTTCCACATGAGCTGAGGGCCATTTTATGCCGGCCTCGCTCTCCCTCCAGCCCTTCTGGGCTTGGCCGGCCTTCCCCCATCCCCCCGCGCTCTCCCAGCAATCCTGTCCCAGGTGAGAGAACGAGGCTGGCATGGAACAGCCCTCAGTTGACGTGGGGGAGCAACGGATGCCCTGGGCGGGCTGGTGGATACCAGAACACCCTGGGGACACCTGAGGACGCCCCGAGGACACCTGCGGATACCCCAAAGACACCTGAGGACGCCTGAGGATGCCCTGACGCCCCGAGGACACCTGCGGACATCTGAGGATGCCCCGAGGACCCCTGCAGATACCCCAAAGACACCTGAGGATGCCTGAGGACGCCCCGAGGACATCTGAGGACATCTGAGGACGCCCGGAGGACATCTGAGGACACCCCAAAGACACCTGAGGACGCCTGAGGATGCCCCGAGGACACCTGCGGATACCCCAAAGACACCTGAGGACGCCTGAGGATGCCCCGAGGACACCTGAGGATACCCCAAGGACACCTGGAGTATGGAAAGGTAAAGATAAGCCCACATGAAGATGCTGAGAAGCCAAGGAATGAGAGGAAAGCATTTCGGAGAAACCAGGGAATGAGAGGAAGGCATTTCGGAGAGAATCCAGGGCGGCTGTAGGTTCCTTCACCCCACAGATGCCTTTGGAGCGCTGCCTATGAAAAGTAGCCCGTGACTTTGTGGCGTTCAGGAGCCAGCAAAAGTCCCGTGTTTAGAATTCCAGCCTGTGAGCCGGGGACCCCGCTGTCCGCCCCTGGGGTGTTTCCCAGGTGGCCCTGAGCTGAGACTCCGTGGGAAGCAGGTGGCTGAGCAGGGAGAGGAGATGTGGCCAGGTGGGATTCAGGCACCAGCCACCAGGGATGCTCTGGATTTCACCCCAAGGCCCCTCTCCAGGGGCCCCAATGGAGCCGGGATCCCAGCAGTTGGACCCTGGTGGCATTTTGTTTTTGAAGTTGGTGTTTCCAGACAAGACACAAAACTGTAGAGTATGACACGGCCAGGCTGGGTTGGGACGAGGCCACGGCCTCTGGGCCAGGGGGCATTCCGGGGGCTCCGTGGCAGCACTCAGAATTCTGCCAGGGCTGGGAGTGGCAGGGGGCAGGGAAATGCCATCTACTTCAGAGTGGGAAAGGCTGGGTTCAGTCAACAGAGCTCAGGAGGCTGAAGGGCCTGAAGGAGCCTGGGGTTTGGTCAAGAGGGAGAATTGGGATGGAAAGGGGGCACCTAGACCCCAAGAATGAGGTGGCAGGCGGGGGCTTGGCAGAGGTCAGGGAGGAGCTCCTGGTGGGGACGGACCAGAAGGTTGGGAAACCCAGTCCTGAGTTTCTCAACCTGTGCAGGCTCTGGAGTCCAGGAGGGTCAGCACCAGGGCCCTGCACCTGGCACACCTGGTATCCCTGCAGGGGGTGGCGGCCGAGGGCCCACACCACCCACACTGGGCTTGTCACCTTCGTCCCACACAGAAGCACACTGCAGAAGAGTTTCTAACAGCAGAAAATGTACACACCACTTGTGTGATTTTCTTTATAAAGAAACTGAAGCAGATTTTTATTCTTTATTGCGAGCAGATTCAGGTCTCCTGCTTAGATAATCTAGAGAAAAGTCCAATATAATATTATCAAGTTAGTTTATCTACAGAAATAAAAGTTAAAAACAGGAGCATACAAAATAAACTTTACAGAAATGTTAGATTTGGTTTAATTTATATTTTAACTTTTCAAAGCAGATTAATGAATTATCAGTTAAATGTTACTGTGTGGAGGCTTGATTTATGTTAAATGCACCTACTATGTTTAATAATTTAAAAATAAACTCCAGTATTTATGATGATGACAGCTATGGATACCATTCATATTAAATACATTTTTGAAGACCTTCTTTTATTACATTACCTAATGAATAGACATTTTAAATGGTAACGCAGACATTATAATTTTAAGTCAGACACAATATATGCATATTAAAATTCTGTATACTTGATAAAGTAAAAAATAAAGCTATATAAATTGATCTTTAGATTTTTTCTGCAAAAGTAGAATCACACTTTCATGACACTTCTAACACATCCCCATCAAAGCTGCTTATAGACACAATATCAGAAAGATTTTCATTCCAGTTCACCCACCTTTAGCTTAAAAAAAAAAAAAAAGATTGCATTTACCAACTGACATTTTTCCTGTTTCTAAAGTTACAAATGGGTAACTTCCTAAAGAAATGTAGGATACAAGGACCTGCATATCAAGCTGTTAAGACACTGAGCTGCCCAATAAATAATATTAACATTAAATAAAAGTGGCTGCATTATTCAATACTAGTCAGTGCAAAACACATAAGCTGAGTGGTTTGAAGAACAAGGCTGGAGGTTTCCTGCTACGGCACCGGACCCCTGGCCAAGGCTCAACTCAGAGAAGTCACAACAGCCTGTCTAGACATTTGTTTAAACGCTCAGCAAGCCGAGCGGATGGTCACCCTGTTGGAGAAGCTGCCGCATCTGGCCTCCTCCCTCGAGGCGGTGTGGCCTGCTTGTTCGCCCCGTCTGCTCCAACGCAGGCCGGGTTGACTACGGCTTTAGGAGGCCGCGGCCCTTCCCAGCTGGCTCGTGGCAGAAGACCGGCCGTGCTCCCTGACGTGTGCAGGGATGAGGTGCGGCGTGGGCGTGGCCGGTCCTGCTGTGGCCACCTGGTAGAGGGCTGATCCAAGGGGAGGTTTCAGCTCATGGGGCTGGACCTCCCTGAAGGGGAAAGGACCTTGTCCAGGGCACCAAGCGCTGCTCACAGAGCAGCTGGTGTAAGTGAAGCTGCGACCTCACCCCGGGCCCACTCTGCGAAGCCTAGACATTCTGCCAGGAGGGGGACACTCCGTCCCAGGGAGGCCTGGGCTACGAGCCCCATCTTCCCATGCCCGGCCAGAGGCCCCTCACAGGGGCCCTCAGGAAGGAGGCAGGATGCAATGCGGGACACCAGGACAGTGGGCACTTGCTTGTGGCACATGTGTGCATACGTGCATGGATGTATTCGCGTGTGCGGGGGCCTGCACGTTTGTGGTGTGTACATGTGTGGGAGCTCACGTGTGTATGGTGTGTGCACACGTGTTTACGTCTGGGAACTCATGTCTGTGGTGTACACATGCATGTGCATGTATGTAGGAGCCTGTGCGTGTTTGGGATGTGTACATGTGCATGTGTGCATATTCGTGTGTAGGAGCCTGTGCATGCTTAGGGTGTGTACATGTGCATGTGTGCTCATGTGTGCAGGAGCCTGCATGTGTTTGTAGTGAATGTACATGTGCATGTGTGTGTATGCATGTGTACAGGTGAAGCTCATACATCTTTCTGGTGTGCATACACACGTGTGAGAGCAAGCCTGTAGAAGCTTGTACATGTGTGCTTACATGTACATGCATGTATCACATCTGTGTGTAGGAACTTACACCATTCATGGTATGTGCACATGCATTGTGTGGAGTGTGCACACGTCTGTAGTATGTGTACACATGTGCATGTACATGTATGTCACACATGCTTTGGTGTACATACACGTGTGCACGTGTGGAGGAGCTCACACTTGTGTACATGTGTGCATACATGTGTGCGGGAGCTTGCATGTTTGTGGTGTGTACATGTACATATGTATGTGTGTGTTCCCGTGTGCAAGCCTGCAAGTGGACATGGCTATGAGTGAACGTGGAGCCAAAAGCCCGGGACACACATGTAGCCGGCCCACCGTGGGTGTCTGAGACGGTCTGTGGCAGGGACTGGGCGTGAGTCACAGCAGGCCCACTGTGTGTGTCTGAGACAGTCTGTGGCAGGGACTGGGTGTGAATCATGCAGCAGGCCCACTATGTGTGTCTGAGACGGTCTGTGGCAGGGACTGGGTGTGAGTCATGCAGCAGGCCCACTGTGTGTGTCTGAGACGGTCTGTGGCAGGGACTGGGTGTGAGTCATGCAGCAGGCCCACTGTGCGTGTCTGAGACGGTCTGTGGCGGTGACTGGGTGTGAGTCATGCAGCAGGCCCGCTGTGCGTGTCTGAGACGGTCTGTGGCGGTGACTGGGTGTGAGTCATGCAGCAGGCCCGCTGTGCGTGTCTGAGACGGTCTGTGGCAGGGACTGGGTGTGAGTCATGCAGCAGGCCCACTGTGCGTGTCTGAGACGGTCTGTGGCAGGGACTGGGTGTGAGTCATGCAGCAGGCCCGCTGTGCGTGTCTGAGACGGTCTGTGGCAGGGACTGGGTGTGAGTCATGCAGCAGGCCCACTGTGCGTGTCTGAGACGGTCTGTGGCGGTGACTGGGTGTGAATCAGCGACTGTGTCTCTGACCAACATGCTGAATTACAAATTGATAATTTATTAACCTGTGCAGCAGCAAATAAGATTTTCAAAACTCGACAAAGTGCTCAAAGTTGACATTACTTGCTTCAAAGTTAGTTTAAGGCAAGTAAATACTAACTACTGTGAGGTGGAAAATTGTGTGAAGACCCTGTGACGTCATTCACTGACGTCATCCTTTTAGTTTTTATCTCGTGCCCCTTGTCGATTTCAAATGATCAGGTACATTCATTTAATAATTTCCCAAGCAATTTTTTAAAAGACGTTTGGGAGTGTGTAAAAGTTTAGTGACTTTCACACTAAGACTTGTTGTCAGAGGTACATGGTGACTATCTCCACACAGGCAGAGCTGGGACCCAGCTTACTAAACCTTCATGTGAGAATCTTCTATTTTTAAGGCTGAAGGATGGAAATTAACAGATGAAACACAGAAAGCAGAGGAAATTGCAACAAATTGTAAAGAAAAAGTATAGCAAATTATCATACCTTAAATATGCTGTTTAACTAATCACTGCCACCAGAAATACCAAGAAAGGAAGAGGTGTGTGTAGAGAATAAAATCAAATCTGAAAATTCACATTCATCAGAGATTGGAACATTCAGTCAAAACTCTCACCAGAATCTAAATGTAAAGTGGCCAAAATTACATAAACTTAAAAATGAAAGCTTTATAAACCTATTTTTAAAATTAGACAGTATGTTAAATAAATGAATAAAAGACATATAAACAGCTATGAAAATACTTCAGTGCAAAGGCAATTTTAAGATTTCTAAAAAAATACATTACAAATAATTTGTTAACTGAACATACAGAGAATCTGCCCCCCATACAGGTATTACATTTATGCCCATATTGGGTTCTTAAAAAGGGCTGTAAAAATGCACACACCATTGTTTGCGGGGGTAGCGTGGGCAGGGCTGCCAAGCCAGGGCGGCCGCACGAGGACCTCGGGACACGGTGGAGTCCTCCCCGTTCTGTCTGCTCAAGCCAGTTGCTCACTACCCTCATCTTTGGTGTGGTGTTTGTCACCTTAGTTTATCTCAACCACTGTGTTCACTGTTCTTACCGCCGATTTATCCTTTAGTTCAAATAAATATTGTATAGGTAAAAGATTATACAATCAAATGGTGAAATTTGAGCTTCCAAAAACACCTACTGTCGAGCACCTCGGAAACACCCTCTGGTTTCGCCTGCCGGAGCCCGTCTGACAGCGTGGCTCTGGGCGGGCATGAGGGCCGGCTCCTCCTCCAGCGTCTGGTACTTTCCTGAAAGGCAGCAGTACCGAATCTCACAATGAAATGTCTTCTTTAAGGACCATTAAGGCTACGTCAAAGATTATTTCTAGAAATAGAAACGCCAGTACAGAGAGCAACAGGGACTTTGTATCACAGCAGCCCTTGGGTTGCTAACCCACCCAGAGCAGCGCTGGACAGAATCCTAAGACGAAGGAGAGCCCTGCGTGGGGACGTGGGGATGTGGGGACAAGGGGACGCAGAGCCCGGTGGGCGGAGGTGCAGTGTGGGAGGCGGGCGGAGGTGCAGTGTGGGAGGCGGGCGGAGGTGCAGTGTGGGAGGCGGGCGGAGGTGCAGTGTGGGAGGCGGGCGGAGGTGCAGTGTGGGAGGCGGGCGGAGGTGCAGTGTGGGAGGCGGGTGGAGGTGCAGTGTGGGAGGCGGGCGGAGCTGCAGTGTGGGAGGCGGGCGGAGGTGCAGTGTGGGAGGCGGGCGGAGGTGCAGTGTGGGAGGCGGGCGGAGCTGCAGTGTGGGAGGCGGGCGGAGCTGCAGTGTGGGAGGCGGGTGGAGGTGCAGTGTGGGAGGTGGGCGGAGCTGCAGTGCTGCCTGCTGGGATCCACCCCTGTCCTGTGGGCCACCCCCATCAGCTGGAGACAGGTTCTGGGGCACCAACACCACCTTGGTGGTGACTGTTCCACGGGGACAGAGGATGTCTGCCCATCATAGTCAAGTATCTGTCTCCTGGCCCTTGCACCCGCGAAATCAACATTCTCCTGCAACAGTGGACTGACGGCTCCATGCTCTGGTGAGTGGCCGATGGACATCCTGGCACTTGTGCTGCAGGGCTGGAAGCCACTGGCGTGGCCTCATCCTCCCACATGGCACTGCTTTCTGCACGAGGCGATGATGGGGAGACCGAAACTCAGCCAGCCCTGACACACAGAGCAGGCAGGCTTGGACTTAACCACAGGGAAGCCGCTCCCAGATGAACAGGGCACGGCTGTGCATCCGCAGGGATGACGGTATCCGAGTGACCCGGCCCTTCCCACAGCATGAGGATTGGAGGGTTGCTGAGGAAAGGACGTGCCGCCACAGCTCCACCTCACCCTATGGAGGGCACGAGTGGCGGCCGGGCGAGCAGGAACAGCAGCAGGTGTCCACACATGGCCGCCCCGGGGGCCTGGATGGCTCTTCTCTCCCAGTGACAGCAAAGGCCGATGACGGTAGGTGGGTGAAGACACGGGCCTGGGGGAATGGCCTCTGCATGACAGCACAGGGTGCGCCAGCCGGATGTCCCTTCTGAGTCGGGCCGAATGCCCGGGGGGACCGGTGTGGCTCAACAACTGCAGCGCTGGGTCCAGGCGGCCAGCGTGCCACACTCGAGGGCAAGGCCCGTGACCCCCCTCCTTGCCTCCTGGGGGCCAGGAAGAGGCGTGTGCGGTCTCCACAGGCTTAGGACCATCCATCACACAAGCATCTGCACACGGGTCCCAGGGCAGCTGTGACTCGGGCTGGAACTGCAGTGGTGACGGGAACCGCTGAGGGTGGGTGGGGGCTCCACGGACACCTTCCCCTTCCAGGCCGCGAGCGTCACCTGCTGAGAGCAGGAGCTGTACCAGGCGGCCGAGGGACAGGTGCTCTGGTAGCCTGGGCTCTGCAGAGAGGCAAGAGGGGTGCATTCTGAGTCGCGGTCCCGAGGCTGTGCGCACCCATTCTGCTGAGAGAACGAGACACACGGTCAGTCTCAGGGATCCCCACGGGGCTGCTTGGGGTGACTGGGCCACTCTGGGATGCACTCACTACCATCGCCTCCTGCAGGAACTGCTAGACTCAGCTCAGGACACTGGAGAAGCCATAGAGGCAAGGGGTCTCTGTCTAGGAACGAGTGCCTCTCCTTTTCGGTATCAACAGTGACTGTCCCCCTGTCCCACCATCCCAGGGAAGAACCCAGGGACCCCAGGGATACAGGCCATGGACGGGAAACCTACAAGTTTCCTCCCGATAGCTGGCTTCCTGTGCAGTGAGAGCTCGAACGCTACACCGGTACCCAGAGACCCTCGAACAAAAGGCGAACTCACTGCCCCAGAGAGGGCAGGCCCCACCCCACAGGGACTGAGCTGATGGAGTACTGGACACGCTCAGTTTGCGTCCTGTTGGCATGTTGCCTTGGGTGTCACCACATGGATGGGGCCTACATGGCTTCTGACAGCCCACTGGGGCCCCGGACGTGCAAGGGCCCTGCAGGTCTGACCAGCGAGGGGAGCGGCAAGAGGCTGGCAGCACGCATCTGTCTGACGGGGGGCCGTCCCCAGGCCAGCCCACTTTTAGACCAGCATTTCCAGTCCCGGAAATACTGGCAGGAGCAGGGCGTCTTCACGGCCTCCATGTCTGTCAGGGAGGCGACAAGCTACGTGCTCCGGCTGGCACACAGAAGACTTGCACTCACACTTGCCTGGGCCCCAGTTCCACACAAACCACGCAATATCCACGTTTGATTTCAAAGCAGGCTCCTTCCTGAGAGGCCTTTTAGGTGAAGCCGTTTCCCCCAGGGACCAGGACCGTGAGCCTGTATCTGACGAAGCTGGGCCCGGTCAGGCTGCGTGCTGTGTGTGGGGGGAGTGTGCACGTGTGTGGGTGTGCACGGCATGTTCCATGTGTGGTCGGCTTGCCCTCAGGCATGTTACTTACCTGGGACAGCAAATGCATGTGTGTGTAAAGAGAGCTGCTCTTTTTCACCGTGAACCTTTGTTATCAAAGACAGCACAGCACAGCACAGCAAAACTTTGGAGGAAAAACAGGTCTGACAGTCACAGCACACGGGCGGCACGCAGCAGCCGCAGTTACCTAGCGTGGAGCTAACTGCGCCTTGGCCGCCGTAGGAGGTCCTTCAGGAGGGGCCCGTCGCTGCTCTGTGCGGCCTGGACTGGAGCCTTGTGCTTCATGCCCCTCTGCAAGGCGAGGAAAGACACTGAGCAATGTGGGCCACGCAGGGCTGCTGAGCCGGTGCCCACGAGCACCAGGAGCGCTCTGGCCTCCGCCTGCACCATCCGTGGGACCCCAGCAGGAAGAGGCACTAAGCCTCTGTTGGAGTCTGCATGGGGTGTCACGGAGCGGCCAGGGCAAGGGCTCAGGGGCGCCTTGGGAAAACACTGTCCCAGCAGGGCCGCTCCCATGAGGAGCCCAAGCCCAGAACTGAGAGACAGTGACAGGCTCAGGGACGGGCCACGGCACCTGTGGGAGGCAGAGGGTCCCAGGTCCCTCAGCTGGAAGGTCCACCAGGCACCTCTGGAATCCTGGAGCCACATGTTCAGCCACACACCCACTTCCATGGCAGACAGCGAGCCTCGGGAGCTGCTCTGCCAGGGCCCTGCAGAGTGTCCTGAGGCCAACGTGCTCACAGAGCACTGAGATCTCGTAGCCCAGCCTTATTCAAGGAATAAGGGAAGCGTGGGAGCTGAAGAACTGCGGGCTTGGAATTGCAGAACTGCAGGTCCGAATGGGCAAACGCCCAGGTGAGGAGCAGCAGGAAACAAAGGGTGAGGCTGCCACCCGTCCCGGGGACAGGGATGGAGAGGCGAACTGCATGCAGATACGCAGAGATGCCAGCACAGACATATGTGTGCGAATCGCACATATATACACGTCAGGCCCGTGATGCTTTTCTTTTCCATAAGAACAGATGAAAAGAAAACCATCCACTGGAAGTAAAATATGCCCCACGTGAGGACTAGTGACATGTTTACTCCTCCAAAGTTTTGCAGAACGCAGGTGGTCTCAGCACCACGGTGTGTTCCTGGGCGTGCCGGGCACGTGCTGGCTGCAGGCGCTTTGTGTTCAGGTGCGGACACCGGCCCTGCCTGCGGGGGTCACGCCAGTGCCCGAGGCCTCGTAGGCGGCAGGAGAACGCACCTCTGTGCGGCCGTCTCTATGTAGCCGGGCTCAGCTTCTGCACATGCTCAGAGGCAAATCAGCTCTCAACAAACCACGGCAATAGTTAGAATGCGTATTTTTAGCCTAGAGTTGGCATGATTTAATTAGTTTCTTAAGGACCTCCTATGAGTTATTAAAGTGTTCCTAATAATTTCATCCCTAATGTTTTCAAGTATAGAAATGGTGAGATGAAATTCTGCAATTTAATCTAACAAATTCTGATGACACTAAATTAGAAAAATTTTGATTCCTATTAATTGCTTGGACTTAAAAAAGGACCATTTTGTCAGCTAAAAATGGTGTTTAAAATATATAGAAGATGATGTTATTAAAGGGAAAAAAAGCCCTTTCTGCTCTGGGCATTTTTCTAGGCTGCATTTGGTAAAACAGTAAAATACCAAACATGCATTTTCAGAGCACCATTAATTTGGAGGCATGCGTGAATGCGGGATTTGGTGCCGGAGCACACGGCTGAAAGACAGAATGTGACTTCAGGATAGCACGCAGGCCCCTGCAATCTCGGCTCTGACCACGGATGCCACCGCAGGAAAGTGGCATGTGAATGCCCCTACGCTGCCCAGAAAGGCCAGGGCCATCATTTTTAAAGCGTATTATTAACAGAAAGCTTTCAAAGAGGTCTTCATTCAAAAAACAGTAAAAAGAGAATTTGGTCGAACATCTGACACCAAACACTTCTGTCCCCTTTGCCTCCAGTTGTGTGGCTCAGCCTGGCTCCCCTTTTCTGAAATGTGCGTGGGTCCTGAGCAAACCGTGTTATCCTAGCTGTCGTCAGTCTTTCCAGCTGCAGAATGGGCACAGAAGTGGGTGCGTGAGGGAGGATCCACACTCTACAGGCTGCGGAGGGCAGGGTATGTGAGCTCAGGGCCTGGATGACCTGTGAATTGCAAACTCTCATACCTTCCTGCTTAGGATTCCTGCACAGGAACCTCTCTGACACCTGTGTGAGGGATCATGTGGCCGGCTCTGTGCTGTCAGCTGTGTCTGAACCCTCACAGGTGGGTTCTGAGGCTGCCTGGACACTGAGGGAGAAACCCTGGTTAACTGTGACTGATGGAAAGCACAGCTCACGATCGGTCTGTGCACGTGAAGGTGTAAGTGGGTGGTGGGGCTTCCTGACGTGGGGCTGCCGTGCCCAGCGCCTGGCGGACACTGCGTCGGAGCGCGTGGACTCGGGGCTCTGGTGACAGGCATGGCCCTGCTGCCCCGCGTCTACCATCCCAAGCGTGCGGAAGGCAGAGGAGCATCACCTTGTTCCATCAGAAACTCAGGCTGCTGGAAGTCTGGGAAAGCATAAAGATGGTTGACTGCTCGACAGAAAGGCACTGGCTCTTAGTCTGAGTTCCGAGGTCAGCGGCCACGCACAGAGGGGTGTGTGAACAAGGTGTAGGGATTTAGGCAAAGTGGTCGGAAGATGGAAGGAAACAGGAAGGAAAGAGAAACAACAGACAGAGCTGAGTTAGTCAGAGGCTCGCCACCATGTGCACGTTCTTCTGGCCACTCTAGGTGGACACTGGTGCCCCCCGCCATGACCCGCCAGCCCCTCCCACTCCCTGCTTTATGCCTTCTGCAGGTCCCACTGTGTGGCTGTTCATGAGGGTTGCCGAGGCTTTTGTGGGATGCAGAGACCCACAGCATAACAGGGGCTTCTGAACAAAGGGTGGGACGGGGAGGGTCCTCACTGGCATTCCCAAAGTGCCCCCTGAGACCCGCCCATCCTGGAGATGTGCCGCAGAGCAGAGGGCCTGTGGTCAGACGCGTCTGGGGGCGTGGCCCTCGGCAGCCCCGACTCGAGGCTGCATGCACACTGTCATGGAAGAGCCCAGACTCCTGCGGGGACAGGCCCTCCTGACCCCCCGAGTTCAACTCCTGCCTGCTCAGGCATCTCTGACCAGGCACCTCTGCAGCCACACGCACCCAGGGGCCAGGTGCGTCCGAGACTCTCGTAAATCTCAAGCCACACCACTGTGGCCACAGCTGGGGGCCCAGGAAACACCCCCAAGCTGGACCTGTTCTCTCTCAGGGTCAGACCCACAGCTCTGCTGTCTCCTCTGTGCCTTGTGTCCTTGTGACATGTGTGTCTGCCATGTCCCCGTGAATGGGATGTGGTTATGAACACGTGTTCCATGCACAGAGCCCTGTCATGAACACGTGTGCCCGCTGTGGAACTGCACGGCTAAAGGGCTCAGGAACCAAGGACTGTGCTTACAGAAAAGTACCACTAGACAGCTGCTTCTCGGGCCACAGGCAGGGCTGGGCAGTGGCTGCTTGGCGGCAACGACTTTCCCCTGAAGCACTGGGGGCCGTGGAGTCTCAACCTGGGCCCTGGCTCCTGCTCCCACTGGCTCCTCTCCCTGCACACAGCAGCTGACGTGCAGGTTCTGCTGCGTTTCTCCTGCCTGTGGTCCCCGAGTCAGTGGAGCTGTGTGTGGACATTTTCACTACGCTGAGTGGGGGTCTCTTCACCACGAGTTTTGCTCGCTCCTTTTTACAAACTGTGGCAGGAGGCATGAAGGAGGGAGTGCCGGGGACTGGCGGCATTGGTTTCAACATTTTACATCGGCACCAACGTCCCAAGAAAGCTCTCAAGCCAGGGTCCCATTCTGATTGTTAGAGGTGGGTGGTGGGTGGGGCTGTGCCCCTTAAGGGAGGGTGACCTGTTTTCCCTCCCAGCACGGCAGCACTGCTGGGAGCCAGCCCCCAAGTGTCTGAGCTGCGTGAGTGAGTCAGGGCTGGGGCCCCGGGCCCCCTCGCTTCCCGTCTTCCTCCCAACTGCACCGCTGTGTCCATCCGGGCGGCCCTCACGCCCTGAAGGAGCGGCCACCGCCGGGGGTCTCCCACCCCTCGTGTCCCCACCAGGCTTCAGCACTGCCCAGTCCAGGGCCCCACCTCACGGAGTGATTAGAAATTTCAGGGATGAAACTTGAAAACCCGCATTGTTAACAGAGTCCCGAGGGACTGTGACAGGTGCAGCGGCCCTCCGAGGACAGGCAGGTTTCCCGGTAAAGCAGCAGAGCAGGGGACGTGGTCACTGCCTCTGACTGCAGAGTAGGGGACGTGGTCACTGCCTCTGACTTGGGGTTGAGCTTGAAGTCAGAGCCCAGCTGCTGAGAAGGACGGGGGGCCGGAGGCCAAGTCCTCACACCCGCCGAACCCTCTGCACCTGAGGGGGCACTCGGTATCGTCATGTCTTCCCCAGACCCAGAATTCTGCTTGTGGCTAAAACTTGGGAATGTGGAAAATAAGCAGCTCCACCAATACCAGCATTTCCTGATACAGATGCTACCGTTTCCAGCCAAATTTACCATCCTTAAAAATTACGTAATTTAACCTTTTAAAGTAATGATTAATTTTAAAACAGGGTTGCATTTACATGAAATAATTTGCCTTTTGTATTAGTCTTTTTTCTCTTATTTGTGTCTTATTTCAGATTACTGTTTAATCTGAATGTTTAGGTTAAAACATAAAATTAAACATCAGTCATCTCAAATTTACCTGATGTTTAAAATCATGTATCATTAAGAAACTCATTAGTGATACCTGAACTGATCACGTTTTATGAAATCCAAACCTTTCACACTATCTTTCAAAGTGGTCATTTCCTAGTCCTGAGGCCAGGGCCCTGAAGCACCCCTGCCCCGGCTGGGACGCCCCGTACCTGGACTCTCTCCGTTGCTGTTGGCCACAGCTGCCGGCACAGGACTTTCTTGAGGACGTCGGGCAGGAGGCTGATGGTCACCAGAAGCACGATGGCCAGCCAGGCGGGCCCGCTGGACAGCATCTGGATGAACACGTAGTACATCCTCTGGTAGTTGAGGAATGGCCTGAGGGGCAGGGAAGAGAAGCCGCTGGTGAGGCACGTGCTCCCTGGGGCCAGCCTCTCTCCGCACTGGAGAGGGCGTTTGTTCCGGGAGTTCACACTTTTGTCAGAGAGAGTTGCTTGGCAAGCCACGGAGCCTGCTCTGAGTTTATCATATAAAAAATGAACGCGGAACCTCCCGGTAATGCTGGGGTAACAGGGACGGGAGAAGGAATTCTATGACGTCATCTCAAAGGGAACACAGAAAGTCTCTGAAGTTCGGTTTCACAGAAGCAAAAAAAAGGGATCGAAATAGGGATTTTTTCTATCTTGAAGTCTCGGATGGGAAGGACGTGCCGAGCACCGGTCGTCAATACAGAGCAAGCAATGACTTCTCTCCCAAGAAAGAGGATAACTCAAAGATGTCTGTGTCAGCTCCATGAGGGAGGCTGGCAAGGACGCAGGGACTGGTGACCCGCAGCCAGCCTGAGTCCACAGGTCCACGTCTACACGTGCCTTCTGGTAGTTTCCTGATCGCCTTTCACATCCCAGGCACTATGGACGGTGGTAGAGACACAGAGACAGGGCCCCACCTCCAGGAAGCACAGTGACACTGGCGTGTGGACAACAGGAGGGAAACGGGAGCAGGGCGTGGTGAGTAACGGGAGGGACGTGGAGCTGCTGGCAGGCCTGGGACGGGGCTGGAGGCACCCCCGAGGTGCTGGTGGTGGGCAGGAGGATGGGGTCTCATCACCAAGTGGTGGTGACACAGTGAGCTCCCAGCACATCAGAGACACGGGGTCAATGTTTTAGGAAACAATGTGGAGGCCATGATTCTACCAAGGCTGATGGGCTGTGGCTCCTCGGTTCCAAAGCCCAGGAGCTGGTCAGAGAGGTTTTGGGACGGAATCTTCCTCTTACAGAGCCACGGCCTTCAGGGCTGCTAGAATGGCCGGGCTCTCGGGAGCTGGGCTGGGCTCTCTAGAGCCAAGCAGGGTTCTCTGGGGCTGGCAGGGTGACTGAAATCCTCGAAGCTCGGCACTCATCTCTGGGACTGTGTAATGCAACCTGGGGCCACCAGGGGCCGCTGGCTGAACGAGGTAATCGGGAGGGACACTTCCTGAGCTGAGAATCCCGCCCAGGTCAGGGGCCCTGAGGGATCCCGAGAAGGTCGCCGGCTTTCCCTAGGCCGGCGACTGACCCCAGGTCTGCAGAGGGCTGTGGCAGAGGCTGCTGCGCTGGGGCTGAGATTGGGACCTGGTCCTGGGCCCACCACCCTGCGTACTTTCCTGGCTTATGGCAACAGTCTCTGACCACCCTGCCTATATCGCTCTCACCAGCTCAACATGCAGCCACCGTGGGGTTTTTAAAAGAGCCACCCAACTCTGCTGTGCTCTGCCCACAGCCCTCCAATGGCTTGACTGACCATGACAGCCTCAAGCCAGGATCCTCACAGCCGGCGGTCCAGGAGGCCACCCTGCCTGCTCTGCAGCCTGGTCCGGGCCCTGTCCGCTGGCCACGGCTCCCACTCACCGAGGACCTCCTCCCACCCGGGACTGCGTGCCTGCTGCTGCTCCCCGGAACCAGAGGCTCCCCCAGGAGTCAGGCTGCTGCGGGCAAGGTCCAGCCCCACCATGCCTGGGCCCCATCTTGCTGTGGGGCGTGAGGATAGAGTGAGACAGGACCTGTCCAACGCTTGGCGGGTGCTTCGTTGTGGGAGGCAGTTACCAGCTGGGACTTGCTGTGATGATGGTGTTCTTCTAGGTTTCAGATGACTTTCTGAGAAGTCATCTCTGGCCTTTTAATCTGACATAGGTCCCCTGGTAGAGAATCCTGGTCCGTTCCTCCGTATAACTCGTCACAAGCTGTTATCAGTTAGTGTCTCTCTCCCCTGAGGGTGCAAGTCACAGGAGCAGGGACTCCCCCGTGTCTGGCCCCGACTGTATCCCAGGACCCCACATGACGCCCAGCACACAGCAGGTGTTCAACAAACACTGGCCCCAACCAACGAGGCTGCACGGAAAATGTGTCTTCAATCCTTGATAAAAATATAGTGCAGGACTATTAAGGTAATAACAGTCACGTGATATTTATCAGATTATCAGCTACTTATAGATATTTACCAGATCACTCCTCCCCAGAGGAGCGAAAAGACGACGTAGAACAGCAGCGACCCCCAGATGACAAAATGGTTGATCCAAGTCCAGTAGTGTGTGTCTAACGCAAGCTAAAAGGAAAAAAGGGCAGTTAACGGTGTCACCCGAGCAGTCAGAATGATCGTGACAGGCAGGACAGAGAACCAGGGGCTGTTGAAAGACTAAACCAAACACAGACCCAGCAGTGACGACCCAATGCCCACACAAAAATGCTCCGGAACACAAAGGCACACCTCACACGGCCAGTGGAGAGGAAGAACGTGGGGACGCCAGAGCCCCGGGTCCTGGGGAAGGGAGCCATGGATGCACTTCCCAGATGGCGGCATGGGGGCCATAGACCAAGGTGTTGTTTATATCACCACCGAAGAAAGTCATTCAGATTAAGGTGTTCTTTATGTCACTACCTAAGAAAGTTACTTTTTTCTTTTTTTTTTGAGACAGAATCTCCCTCTGTCGCCCAGGCTGGAGTGCAGTGGTGTGATCTCTGCTCACTGCAACCTCCACTTCCCAGGTTCAAGTGATTCTCCCGCCTCAGCCTCCCAAGTAGCCGGGATTACAGGTGCCTGCCACCACGCCCAGCTACTTTTTGTGTTTTTAGTACAGACGGGGTTTTGGCATGTTGGCCAGGCTGGTCTCGAACTGCTGACCTCAGGTGATCCACCGCCTTGGCCTCCCACAGTGCTGGGATTACGGGCGTGAGCCACTGTGCCTGGCCAGAAAGTTACTTTAGAGTCAGGTGTTGTTTATATCACTATCTAAGAATATCACCTTAGGAATGTTTCGGTATCACTTTTTAAGACTCAGTCTGATAGGTTTTGAGATTTCATAATGATAATAGTCTGTACAGAACTTCACTGGACTTTAAAAAGAGTAAAATTTTCCAAAATACATTAATTTGTTTCAATTCAAATGTATTTTGATGGCACTGCCGGGGAGGGCTACCTGTCACTGAAAAGAATTCTAGCCTGAATTCTTTCTGAATTCTTTCACGAAGAAGCAGCTCGCTCCCGAGGTTACCTTTGTCGCTCTGGGGTCTGCACGCGGGGTGGCGGGGTGTACTGAGTCTGTGCATTACTGTCTAAACAGCAAGACGAGGATGCCCAGGGTGCCCCAGGAGCCGGCCTGGGCTGGGTGCAGAGTGGCTTCCAGCCTGGGTACGGAGTTACAATTCAGAGAGCTCAGAGCGGGTGAGGCCTACCCTGCAGGGGTTCACTGTGGCTGGAGGAGGAACGTGAGCGTGAGACCACTTACCTTTAGTGTGACTGTGAACACCATCACAGTGAATACCAGCGTCCCAAATGTCCAGTTTCCAAATATCTGTTTGGGGAAAACAGTCCAAGTCATCTCGTTTTTATGTACTTTTTTTCTCTTTCAAATCAAGAGCTTTAGAAAATACACCTCATTTTTCTTGCGTGCCAACACTTCAAACCCCAAAGATGTAAGCACTGAATTTTCTTATTATCACATAACAGAAGATGCAGCAGCCCCCCAGAGCACGGCAGGACGTCCCCGTTTCCCGGCTGCCTCTCCCACCACCAGTTCCCTGGCGCGGTGATGGGCTCCGAGCCTGTTTGCCTGCAACTTTCTGCCCGCTCTTGACACTGGCCCTGCTCAACGCTCTCGGTCACAACGAACGTCGGTCCCAATGTCTCAAACTGAGCACAGAAATTCCCGCACAGCTGGCATTTAAAAATTCGTAATGCAAACTCGGGTACACGCGAACCTCCTTTTTCTGTTCTGTGTTTTACGTATCAAAGTCTATCAAAGCACATTCCAAGCTTTTAACCGTTCACCTAGGAATATCCTGCTGTTCAACAAGTAACTGTTGTCTTCGCATCTCATTTGCGGCATCAAAATAAGAAGTTACTATGGCTTACGATGTCAGTGCAGAAAATGCTCCACTGGTGAACTTTTGAAAAAGACGTCCGTAATTCTATTGCTCCTCCCATGCCACACAGGATCTATAGACATTCCTTTAGAATAATTTAGGTCTTTAAAACAACGTAGCTCTCACCCGTGAACCATCAATCCCAGAGGGCCTCTGGACTGTAACCCTGTTGGGAGTATCCTCGTTGGAAGGGAAAATTCTCAGGGGTGAGCACCCCAACCCCAAATTGCTATGCAAGGACCAAGAGGGCTGTCAGCCGCTAGGTCTACCCCCAAGTTCCCTGAGTGCTGGCATCACGCTGGGGGTAAGTGCGGGTTCCGTGGGGGCTCAGGGTACCTTCCAGGATGTAGCCGGGGGCTGGAGGGTACAGCCAGAAAAGACCAGGAAACAGGAGCTTGTGGAAACCCTCAGATTCCAGGAAAGGCAGCAGAGCCACAGTGCCCACTGACCACCAGGTACAGCTGACCAGGGACACGTCAGGGTTCCAGGGGTCCAACAAGGTAGAGACGCTGCAGAGTCCCTGCCAGGAAGCCCCTGGCATTGCACTGCCAGCACCTCATTTAGGAGCACAGCCAGCAGCCCTCCTAGGACAGTAGCACCCGTGTCCTCGCCCCTGAAGTCCACCTCCAGGGGCTCTTGGGAGGCACCTTCACATTCATGCTGAAATTCAAAATTACAACAACCCAGAGGCCGCACCAGGCAACACCATGAAGTCTGATGCTGGACGTCTGTGTGTGACCCAGGCCCTGCCCCTCGGGAACTGACCCTGCACAGGGTGTCTGATCTGTCCGAACTGCTCTTTCCTCAGCTTTCATGTGATCTGAACGTCCAGCTGAAAAGGGTGGTTGTAGTGAACCAGGATGACGTTTGTGAGAGAAAACTGGAAAACCAAGTGCGGGAAAAAGGGGACTTGCTATCGCCACGGCAGGCTGCCAGGAGCCTGGAGTCTCAGAGCTCAGGACACTACGTCTTAGTTCTTTTTAAGGGCTACACAAGATGCTTACGTAAGCCCGACCCGGAGGAAAATCTCATAAAAGATACAAAAGAATCAACATGATGACATTCATGGCCTGGTGGCATTCGGGAATTATTCAATTAAAATAAACTAAGACAAAGAATAAATTCTAAAAAACCTAAAGCTTTTAAAACAGTGAAATAACATTTGAATGGATTCTCAAGATCGACCTGGTAAAAACGGATTTAAGTGATGACGAAGGATAACAGCAGAGTTTAGTAATGAGAAGTGAAAACGACTAAAGCAGGTAGACAGTGCACAGGACACGCAGCGGGACGTCTGTGTTTGAACCCAGCAGTCTGAGGGACAAACACACATGGAGAGAGAGGTCAGGCTAAACCGGGAACAAAGCCGATTTCTGTTTAGAAGTCACCCAGAAGGGGCTGCTGAAGAGAGACTTTCTCCGAGGTCAGTGCTGGTGTTTGCTTGTGCGGCTAAATACCTGCGGCCTTTAAGCAGGGATGGTCTCTGACATCTACTCAGCGGCTGGCGCGGCTCTCTCAGATAGCACAGGGCCCCACCAGGCCTCCCACACACGCCTGTGCTGCCTTTAATTTAAAGTCGAGGGAAGCTCCCATCAATCCAGTCAATTCAGAAAACATCCCTGACTCAATGGGCCACCCTGACATGGAAACCGAGGCAACACAGCAAGGATGTGTGTCAGGAGGCACACGCCCCTTCTAACACACAGCTAGCTCCGGGGTGCGTGGGGCAGCAGCGGCTAACAGCGTTTCCACCGACAAAGCACACAGGAAGTCACGTTTGAAAATATTTTCGAGAAATATTTCATTTGTAATGCACTCCAAAAACACAGAGAAACGACAAACCCATGAGTGTCTTACCACGTGTGTGTTGGTAGTCATTATCTGAGGGTAGGAAGGGAAGCCAGTGGCAAAAAGAAAAAAAGCAAGATACAAATAAAACAAATCCCCAGGGATTAGGCAACCAACCAGAGACTGAATGTTCACTAGAAAACTACAAATCTCTTCATTGCAAAAGAAGCAGACTTAAGTACGGTGCTCGGGGAAATCTAACACGGGCTCAACGTGGAATTCATTCTCATATTAAAAATGCAATGTCTAGGCCGGGTGCGGTGGCTCATGCCTGTAATCCCAGCACTTTGAGAGGCCAACATGGGTGGATCATGAGGTCAGGAGATCGAGATCATCCTGGCTAACACGGTGAAACCCCGTCTCTACTAAAAATACAAAAAAATTAGCCGGGTGTGGTGGCGGGTGCCTGTGGTCCCAGCTACTTGGGAGGCTGAGGCAGGAGAATGGCGTGAACCTGGGAGGCAGAGCTTGCAGTGAGCCAAGATCGCGCCACTGCACTCCAGCCTGGGCAACAGAGCAAGACTCCGTTTCAAAAAAAAAAACCCAAAAACAACGCAATGTCTAAATTGTGTAATTCTACCACTAAGTAATGAGCTGATGGTGAACTGTAAGCTACAGAGATAAAGTCTGAAAACCTCAGCAGGCCAGCTGGGCAGGGTGGCTCACGCCTGTAATCCCAGCACTTTGGGAGGCCGAGGCGGATGGATCACGAGGTCAGGAGATCGAGACCATCCTGGCTAACACGGTGAAATCCCATCTCTACTAAAAATACAAAAGAATTAGCCGGGCGAGGCAGCGGGCGCCTGTAGTCCCAGCTACTTGGGAGGCTGAGGCAGGAGAATGGCGTGAACCCAGGACGCGGAGCTTGCAGTGAGCCGAGATCCGGCCACTGCACTCCAGCCTGGGCGACAGAGCGAGACTCTGTCTCAACAACAACAAAACAAAAAAACAAAAAACCTCAGTAGGACATTTCCTTCCAGTGACACTGAGCACTCAGGTAATGTGACCCGGAGCGACGTGCATGTGGCCATCGACCCCGTTGGGAAGCTGCGCGGGCTGCACTGAATTACTGCTTTGACAAAATCATCATACAGGCTTGGGACGGTTTATTCCCGAGCAGCTGAGTCGGCGCGCTCGAGCTCCGTACTGACCTGCCCGTTGCTCGTCACAGTTGTATTTTCAAACATGAAATAAGCACCAAAGAAGAACACCAGTGCGTCAAACAGTCCCAGGAGCGTCCAGTAGATGAACACTCGCCAGCGCAGCAGGGCGTTCTTGGCGACGTCCCTGTGAGAGGAGAAAAGTGCACAGCGTGTGTCCTCGAGAATCGGGGCTCGGCGCCGCCCCCGGGCTCTGGGGTGGCCGTCCCTGGACGTTGTCTTCATAGGATAAGATGTGTGTGGCCAGTAAACACGAGGTTTGTGCTCTGGCCACAAATGCGGCATGTCCGTCACAACCAGCATTTTACTACCCATTCATGTCCTTGGCTAACTTTTGCTTAGATTCTTTCTCTCATATTCACTGCAATATCGTCACAGGCAGAGAGATGCAAGCCATGCGCTGTTGCTTCTGAAAGTAACGAACACGGAACACAAGGCACACACCTGACATTCACTGAGCTTGTGACACCTTACGCCTGACGTGACACCTTACGCCTGATGTGACACCTTACAGTTGATGTGACACCTTACGCCTGACGTGACACCTTACACCTGTTCAATAAGATAGAATTTGCAGGATTCCTTCTGGATACATGTCTAGAACGGTATATCCTCTCCCGTTTTCTCAGATTTATTCCCAATTATTAAAGATGTACAACAAATTTTTTATCGTCGTCCTTAATCACCTACAGTGATTATTTTTGGGTCCAAGCCATCAAGATCCCATAGAATGGCTAAATATTCTGATGAGGGCAGCGAGGCTGATGCACGGATTCCTGCAGCATCCTGGGCAGGGAAGCGCGTGGTCTTGGCTGTGGTGGTAGATGCAGGAACCACGCATTTGAGAAGATTGCATAGAACTGAACACACACAGACAGGTGTCATGTACACACACGTACATGAGCACAGGGAAAGCTGCGTGATCTGAATAAGGGAACAGAAGAATGGCATCAACATCAACACATTGGATGTGATGCTGGACTGCAGTTTCTTGCATGTCACCACTGAGAGACATGCGATCAGGGTCCACGGAATCTATTATTTCTTTTTTTTTTTTTTTTTTGAGACAGAAGTCTCGCTCTGTCACCCAGGCTGGAGTGCAGTGGCCGGATCTCAACTCACTGCAAGCTCCGCCTCCTGGGTTCATGGCATTCTCCTGCCTCAGCCTCCCGAATAGCTGGGACTACAGGTGCCCGTCACCACGCCCGGGAAATTTTTTGTATTTTTAGTAGAGATGGGGTTTCACCGTGTTAGCCAGGATGGTCTCGATCTCCTGACCTCGTGATCCACCCCTCTTGGCCTCCCAAAGTGCTAGGATTACAGGCGTGAGCCACCGCGCCCGGCCGGAATCTATTATTTCTTACAACTGCATATGGATGTAAAATTATCTGAAAAACAAAATTCTAATTTATGATAGGGTTTGGCTGTGTCCCCACCCAAATCTCATCTTGAATTGTAGCTCCCATGACCCCCACCTGTTGTGGGAGGGACCTGGTGGGAGGTGGTTGAGTCATGGGGGCGGTTTTTTCCCATGTTGCTCTCATGATAGTGTCTAAGTCTCACGAGATCTGATGGTTTTATAAAGGAAAGTTCTCCTGCACACGCCCTCTCGTCTGCCACCACGTAAGACATGACTTTGCTCCTCATTCACCTTCCGCCATGACTGTGAGGCCTCTCCCCAGCCGTGTGGAACTGTGAGTCCACTCAACCTCCTTCCTTCATAAATTACCCAGTCTCAGGCATGTCTTCACAGCAGGATGAAAACGGACTAATACAATTTAAAAGACCATGGAAAACAGTAACATACTGAATCTTCCAGAGACCTTGGGGGGCATTTCTGAAATAGCAGAAAAATATCTCTTCCATATTATTAAAAAAAATATAACTTTTTGGGAGAAAAGACACCCTGAAAGCAGAGCTATTAATTTTTCTTTTTTCTCACTGAATGGAACACACATGGTTTTAAAGGGTAACTTAGGCCACAGACTCCCCAGAGTCACAACGAGGAGGACGCTGGTACCCCGGCTCCCTTAGGACTGTTAGAAAGCACAGGAAAGTGCAAACTGGCTCCACACAGATGTTCCAAATGCAGCGTAAACCATCCAGCAAGGCTTAAAGAGTCTCCCTTTGAACTATGTTGCTTCCAGTTTAAAGAAGCTCCTGACCAAGCAAGAGTATCAGTAGATGCTGAATGTTTCTGGCCCTTAACTGGGGTCTGCCAGGTGGCTACTGGAAGAACTGCCAGAGTGCTGCCTGGTTATTCTCTGTGCTCTCAGGGGAGGCTGTGTGGAGGATGGTACCTGTACAGGGTCGGGTCTCTCTTAAGCACGTCGATGCCAATATGCTGCTCCATGAGGCTGTACAGGAGGATGGGGAGGGAGGTGAAGCTGATGTTGTAGAGGGTCAGATATGCGGTGTCGTACAAAGTCTGTAAGAGGAAAGACACAAGGAAGTGGCGCCTCGGTGCATTGTTACAAACTTTCTGGATCTTTTGATTAAATATATTTTCTTTCTGAAATGCCTAGAAAGATCAGAGCACTTTTCAAAGCTTAACGATATAAACTAGGGTCTGTGAGATCAACTGTGATTTCAGGATGAAAGTCACAGCTGGCAAAAAGCCTAACACTGACTCATCCCATTCTATCAGCACAAACTTCAAGAAAAAAAAAAAAAAAAAGGAAAAAAGTCATAGAAAACATTTGCAATTCTGATTGCCATCTTCAAGCTTCAGTGACTCTGGTCCCAGTCACTTCCCATGAAGGCAGTTGGCCCGCCAACCACTGAGCACACGAGTGACAGAAGGAGGCGTCCATCTAGGGCAGGTGCCCGGGGAGTCCTTCACCCCTCCTGGATGGGAACTGTCTTCTTCCCCTATGGGCACACTGTACACGTTAACGTGCCAGGCACCGGGGTGGCCTATGTCCACAAGGACCTCGAGTTGGAGTTAATTCTTGCAGTGGTGTCAGGATACCCAGCTCGGCACTGCTGGGCCCTGGGGAGACCACATCATCATTAGCCCTCATCTCAGGGCCATAGCAGTTTCAGAAGACACGGAATAAGCGGCCTCCAGGACGGCAACTCCTCAGCACCGTGGCCCCCACCCCACGCCTGACCTTTCACCCCCGTCTGCTGCTGGGCACCCTGGCTTCCTCGCAATGCTGGGGAGTGTTGCTCATTCCCAAGTCTCCTCTCCCCACGGCAGCCACCCACTGGGGGAAGGAAAAGAAGGCTCAGATGGCCTGTCCCTGAAGACCCCAGGACTGACCTGTTGTGAAAACCCACAGAAGAACTGGTATAAAAACTGAGGGAAGATGAAGCAGACATTCTGAAAGGCAAGGCAGAGCTGTTAGTTCAGTGATGGGGCAGAGGGAAGCAGCCGCTACTTCCAACGTGGCCTGTCCCACGTGGGCGGAGGGATCCACGTGTGCCCAGAGTGCGGGAGAATAGCACTAAAGGGTTCTAGAAAGTCTCTTATTTCAGGGGCAACTGAAATGTGACCACGTTCTGGCCACTCTGAGGACAGACAACGTATTGGGGAAATTTGTCAGCTCCAAGAGAAACAAGAAGGCAATGCAGGTATCAGTATAAACAGGAAAGAATCGAACTACACAGTGAATAAGGAATTCTAAAATACCGTTCCTCAAACATTTCCACCTGAAAGGTTCTCATTGGTTCCACACTCAATTCTGTGGAGGGGAGAAAAGGACTGGGGGTCTCCCGTGGCACAGCAGGGCCTCCTCATCCTCGGGGGTATATTCCCAGACCCGGGGAGGATGAAGAATCTGCGGAAGGTCCTGAACCCTGTCTACACTGTAGACAGGTATGGGTGTTCCTACACATACACACCCATGACAAAGTTTTATTTATAAAGTAGGCGCAGTAAGAGAGTAACAACAAAACATAGAATAACTATAATAATATACCATAATCAAAGGTACATGAATCTGGTCTCTCCCTCCTCCTCTTAAAATATATTATCGGGTCGTATTCACCATTCTTCTTCTTGTGATCTGTCAACCTGGTCACCAAGACAGCTACAGAGTGACTGAGGGGCAGGTAGTGTACACACAGCATTGGCACACCAGACAAAGGGACAAGCCACATCCCAGGAAGGACAGAGCAGGACGGCATGAGGCTTCATCACGCTGCTCCGAATGGCATGCAATTTAAAACTTAGAAACCGTTTATTTCTGCAATTTTCCATTTGATATTTTTGGGCCTGGGTTGACTGTAGGTAATGGAAACCGTAAAAAGCAAAGCCACGGCTAAGCGGGAGATGACTGCAATCAGATTCACCCCTTCCTTTCTGACAATCGCTGCTACCTAGAGATCAATGACCTCTTGTGCCATCAAGTGGTTCAGACAAGGGTCGTGCCAGCCTGTGTGTGATCTGCTGCTGAAAATGTGAGGGGGAGCGGCGATCCGCCTACCTTATAAAAGAAGTACTGCACGAGCTCAGATATCCTAATGTAATAAAAATGCCCGTGAACAAGCAGCATCTTCTTCAAATGCTTAAACTTTGGGATTGCATAGTCGCTGTTCCTGGCAGCCTGGCGGCCTTCCTTGCCGATGACACCTAGAAGACGGAGGTGAAGGAGCTGAGGAAATGCTTTCCGCACACCACGCACAGGGCAGGGACGGGGAGAAGAATGGATGAAACCATCACCATGAGCCTTCCTGGTCACACACGAGGGTGATGACGGGGGTGTCCTGAATGCACCTGCATGCTGCCATGGGCCTCTGTCTAGCGGAGGGGTGACCTGGCCACCAGGACGTGCCGGCAGCAAGGACAAAGCTCACCTATGCCCACGTGCGCTTCCAGAATCATGCTGACATCGTTTGCGCCGTCGCCAACTGCTAACGTGATTGGGTGCTCTTTTGAAAATTTGATTAATTTAACAATCTGCAAAAGAAAGAAAGGCAGCATTTATCTTCACTGTTCCACTTCTGAACAGGTTATTCATTCACTAGGCAGAAATAATGAAGATGTAAAGTTAGCCTAGGCAAATGAAAAAATTATCTACTTCAGCTAATTTACGACATTGTTTTCTCCATATAGGATAAAACTTTGTTTCATACTGAAAACAAAACAAAATAAAGTAAAAGAAATGAAGTATGATTAAAATGACGTGGGCTGGAAAAGGCTGGTAGACAAACTTTGGCGGTATAGACGTGAGATATATGAAGTAGTTTGTGGTTATTGTTATATTCATCTATTTAAATATATGGAAAAATGTGTAAACACTGGGAAAATACATTTAAATATACAGGGGCAAATGTGAACCCTGGATTCTGTTAGAAGGCATCACTATTCCAAGGTATTTCAAGCTATTTGGTATAAAGCATCTATTTCTAAAACTAAACTATTCCTAATGCTATTTTAATTTTCAAATTTGTAAAGTGCAAAATCAAATATGACAATTTTATGTAAAAATAATTTCCAAGTTTTTAGTCAATTTCTTTTTTCCCCCCATATATGTGCCTAAATGTAACAGTTCAAGATATAAGACTGAAGAGATGGGTGGTTTCTTGTTTCAAGATAGGAAACTGAAACACAAGTTAATTTGTATGAAACATTTCAAAAGCCAGTTGAGAACTTAAGAAAGTACTATGGAATACATGAAGAACAAATGGCAAACCCTGAGTTGCTGTTCCGTTCGGGAAGTAATCCTGTAAGGTTCATGTGCAGTTACACATGTGAGGGAGAGGAGAACATCGCACCGTCTTCCCCACACGGAAGGTCTGTGAATGCTCGAGGCTCAGCTGTCGTCCTGAGGACCCCGGCTCCGTGTTTTTGGCAAAATTGACAGATTAATGCACCCACGGGCACAAACTCTCAACTCTTCACCTCCTCGGTTTCCAGAGTTTGTGTGAGACGTTTTTTACCTTAAACACTGGGTTGCTCTGACCAGTTATGGATTTACTCATGAACAGTTCAAGAGAAATTGACGTATCGTGTCTAAAATGTGGTATAACGAAGCTGGGACTTTTCTAGGCTTCCTGGTATTAGAAAGACATCCATGTTTACACGTGTATTCCACAGTGCTTTTAAAAGTGTTTAAAGAAAAAACTTCGGTGTGTGTTTCCCACAAGAACATGGGCGCGTGAGACGTTTGCAGTTTGATGGACAAGTTGAATCCTCGTGGCATTTCCCAACTGCAGCCTTTTGGGCAAATTATTCCAATTTGTAAAGCTGGTGCCCTCATTCGCCCGAAAGGGTTAGTTTGAGGCTAAAAGCATTTGTGTCTGTAGGAGGCACACACTAGGTGCTCAGTAATGTCAGCTCCCTTCCCCTAAACCTTTAGTATAGATTCTCAGGAGTGACTGAGGCAGCTTTTTTTAACAGAAGTCAGCCAGGGCAGCTGTCCTGGCCGCTACATCTGGAAGGGTCACACGTCAGACTGGTCAACACCCACTAATCACTGAGCCTGGCCCAACAAGCAAAACGAGATCTGTGTTTTAAATCTCTACCATGGTTACTTCTCTTTTTAACAGGCGGTACCCTGCTAGGCTTTTTAACAATCCACGGTGGTGAGACCTAACAGAAGGTTTCCAGTGTTTCGGATACCCTGATCACCAGCTATCGAGGATGGGCGGGCAGCACCTGGGCCTTCTGCAAGGGTGCCATGCGGCAGCAAAGCACCGCGCTGCAGCTCCGGCAGATTTCCAGGAAGAGCTCCCTGTAGTTGCTGGAACTCCCGTCTTCGCGAGGCTTCATTATGAGAGACAGCGCAGCTCCGTCGATAATCAAGCCGTAGTCCTGCATATCTGCTGAGAGTCTGTTAAAGGACGCGAGTCAGAAAGACGCTCAATCACTAGATCTAGAGATTTTAGAAGACTCCGTATTTCTTTGGATGTTGACAGATGCTACAAATCCATGGGATTAAGAAACTAGTGTTTCTTATCAATACAATCTTTATAGTATTGAATGTAACACCTTTGTTGACATTTAAGAGTGTATTTTAGTGAAACATTCCTATTTTAGGTAAAGCAAGTGCACACTCTCTTTGTGGACTCGTTAAGTCCCTGTACTTTTGAAACAACAGAAAGGCGTTCATCTTGCAGTCTAAGATCTTGGTCAGTCTTTATTCTCAACCTGCTTGGTCACAGTCTTTATCTGTATAGCTAAGTCCTTGGGTTTCTGCCTGGATGACCTAAGTTGGAAAGAACGTGGTCATAATCTCCTCTTTGCTGGGTTTCAAAATGACAAGGAGGCTGGATGCGATGGCTCACGCCTGTAATCCCAGCACTTTGGGAGGCCGAGGTGGGTGGATCACCTGAGGTCAGGAATTCAAGACCAGCCTGGCCAACATGGTGAAACCCCATCTCTATTAAAAATACAAAAATTAGCCGGGTGTGGTGGTAAGCGCTTTTAATCCCAGCTATTTGGGAGGCTGAGGCAGGAGAATTGTTTGAACCTGGGAGGCAGAGGTTGCAGTGAGCCAAGATTATGCCATTGCACTCCAGCCTGGGCGACAGAATGAGGCTCCATCTCAAAAACAAAACACAAAAAACAAACAAAGAAAACAAACAAGGAACACCTCTAATCCCTAAAAGGAGTTCTGCAGATTGCAGATCAGGTAGAGGGAATTATCTGTGCTATTTATGAATAACTTAACATTTGTGTAAATTAGAGAGCTGCTTTTGCTTTATGTACATGAATGAAACTGAAATGATTCAAATAAAATCTAATCTCAGATAATGCATCTAACACCAGTAAGGACAGCATCAATAAAATGTATCTGAATAAACTACTGAATATTCTTGGGAAAAAAACAACTCTTGGGCATGTACTGCTTTGTCTTAGACGAACAACCATGCATTATTAATATCTCCACTTCCGCCAGCAGATGTTTGAAGGTGCTTGCAGCAGAGCCCCTAAGTCTCAGAAGCAGATGAGAATTATCCCACTCAAAATATTTTATCAATTATGTCATTTTGCATCTGTTACCCAGCAGTCTGAAGATGAACATACACACACGTATGTGAAAAAGACACGTCACAGCTGCTGGAAAAAACAGCCCGTCTTGTTCTTAGTGTTCACCTGACCCGTAAGAAGCTGGCATTAATGTCCCAGGGGAGAACCGAATTCCCAGTAAGGACAATGCGGTTCCCCCACTTGCAGGTGAAGGCCATTGAGTCTGAAGCCCCTTCTGAGGGAGTGGGGGTGGGGGTGGGGACGCGCTGCCTACCCTGAGAGGTTGTCTCTGGTCAGGCTCCCGCTGTGGCGCAGGACCGTCTTGCTCAGCTCGAACAGGACGTCGTGCAGGCTCTGCTCCTCGATCCTCTTGGTGGTCAGCTCCAGCAGCTGCGTGTTCCTGCGGAAGAGCTTGCAGGCATAGCACGTGGCTGCGGCCGTCTCCATCTTGTCTCCTGTGAGAACCCAGACCTTGATCCCGGCCTTTTGCAGGGCCTCGATGGTGTCTGCAGCTTTCTCCTGCAGCCTGAGGGAGGCAAAACCAAACACAACACAGAGAAAAGTCAGTGCTGACCCAGGAAATCCAAATAAGGAACTGCAGAAACTTGCAAAGCTGACAAAATATTGTAGCCCCTCAAAATCAAAATGTGCCGTGCTGTGGTTCATGGTCTTACCACAAAGCACCTGAAGCGGCTCCTGAAGGTCTGAATTAGTGTTTCACAGCGAAACACTTCGTAACAGCAGAGAGATAAACACGGATCAAACATTTGAGATGGAAAGCGCTGTCTGGTGTCACTGACGTCTGACAAGCCTGGCAGTTTTCTGTGGAGCTGGGACTCACTACCTGGGGAGGGTTTCAGGAAATTATAACCACCACCAAAAATGTCTCAACCATGGAAAGATGGGATCTGGACTCAAGGTAGTCAGGAATATTCAATATCTTTTGTTTTGTATAAACTGTTCTAAGTTTGTCACTTAGAACCCACTTGGGGTCCAGGTACCTCTAAATAAAATAAAATACTGAGAATAATACTAGTGATTCTATGGCCAACAGGTATCATGGGCTTGCCACGTGCCAGGCCCATGTGACACTTCCTATGTGCAATCTCTCATGCTTACCACGATGTCATGAGTAAGGACGTTAGCATCACACCCGTTTTACATACGGAAAACCCAAAGCCTGCAGATGCTACAGAAGGTATCTGGGGATAAGCAGCTCTTCTGACACCGGTCAGGTCACTTCCCTCTCCTTGGAAGATCTGGGATCAAAACCACGTTTGCCTCATTTAGGGGCCAGCATTTTTTCTAGGTTTTAGACGTTCATGTGAAGGAACATGTAATGCTTCCGGAAAGCATGAAAGGAAGGATTTAAATTCTAACTGGAATGATCCGGTTTTCTGGGAAGAACTTCCTAGCTAAAAGTCTCAAGATCAGACAATCATAGTACTCTATAGATGGAAAAAACGCCTCTAATTTTATGTGTGTGTGTATGTATGTGTATATATATGTGCGCGTATCTATATGTGTGTGTGCATATATATATAGAGAGAGAGAGAGAGAAAGAGAGAGTGAGCACAAGAGCAAGAGAACGCCTTGTTATGTTGCCCAGGCTAGGGTACAGTGGTATGATCTCAGCTCACTGCAGCCTCCAACTCCTGGGCTCAAGTGATCCTCCCTCCTCAGCCTCCCAAGTAGCTAGAACAACAGGTGACTGCTACCACGCCTGATTAATTAAAAAAAAAATTCAAGAGATGGGATCTCACTATGTTGCCCAGGCTGGGCTCAAACTCCTGGCCTCAATCAATCCTCCAGCATCAGCCTCCCAAAGTGCAGGGATTACAAGAGTGCTGCACTGGGCCTGGCCCTGTTTACAAGCGTGCTCCACTGGGCCTGGCCCTAGAACTCGATTCAAAAGGAAGTTGCAGCTCAGAGATGTTTTGCACTTGCTGACTAGAGATTTTAAGGAAATAATTTATAAGCAAGTCTCATCACTTCAAAGCCACTGAGACCCCCCGCCCCCCTACCAGGCATTAACTCTCCACTTTTCTACATTCCCAATCCAGTCAAGTCAACCTGCCCCCTGCTCCAGGGGCTCTGTCCCATCTGCTCTGCTGGAGGCATCCCCACGCTCCTCCACCATGGCCTCTAAAGATCGACCCAGCTGCTCCCCAGGCAAAGACCGTCCTACGGACACCCCTCTTCTCCTGGACAGACAGCAGGTGAGTGGCTGGCCATGACAGCAAGGCCCCACCTCCCAGCAGCACCAGCAACAAAGCCTTTCGGCGGTTGTGGCCCTGCGCTCTGAAGCCTTCCCGTGTGCAAGGCTCATTCTCTACATGGTGCTCCGTGTGCTTACTCCGGACTGAATGGGGAAGCGTGACTTCAAAACAAAACAAAAAACCACCAAACAAAACTTCCCACTTCACCTAATACTCCATTCAGATCGAGAACTCGGGGAATATTTGTTCAACACACTCAGAAAATGCAGGGTTAGTGATGAGGATTTCAGTTTTGGACCGAAATGGATCTTAAAGATTTTCAAAGTTGATGCTTTTAACTTCTAGGAGATAAACTCCTAGTAAACTTCCTGAAGTTTCTGCTTCATTCTCATCAATTGGAGCATTTATTTTCTCTCCTCCATTCCTACAAACCACTGAAATCCATGCCTTTCACTCAGCTCTGAAGGTGCCATGTGGACCTGACGACTGTTTCTTAGTGGCCTCGGCCTCACACAACTTTCAGTCCCCATTGTGGAGCTGGGGCACACTGGCAACTCTTGCCTTAGAGGTACCTGAAAATCTGTAATTGGTAATTTTGCTGGTTATGATGATGACTAGTTTAATTTTCTACTTCATTATTTTAAGTTTTTTCAAATAATGATAAACACATTGAGTATGTAATGATCTAAGAAGTAATACCAGTATTTGGAAAGAACTAGCAACAAGTTTAGGAACAGAGTTAGTTGTTGATTCCATTCTAAAGAGTAATTACAGCCAGGCATGACTGCTCATGCCTGCAATTCCAGCACTTTCAGAGGCTGAGATGGGAGGACTGCTTGAGGCCAGGAGCTTGAGACTAGCCTGGGCAACACAGTGAAATCCTATCTCTACAAAAAATATGAAAAATTAGCCAGGCATGGTGGTATGTGCTTGAAGTTCTAGCTACTCAGGAGGCTGAGAAGGGAGGACAGCTTGAACCTGGGAGTTTGAGGCTGCAGTGAGCTGTGATGGTGCCACTGCGCTCCAGCCTGGGCAACATGGCAAGATGCCACCCCTTAAAAACAAAAAAGAATTTGTAAGAGCCCTTCTGTCTTGCCTGTTCATGATATGAAAAAGCTATTTTCACTACTTCCTGGGAAGTGTGCTTTCAGGCATCTTATTCACGGATAACAAAATATCCCACAGGCATGACGTTCCCGACATGACTCTAGCGTGTAGCAAGACACCTCGCCTCTCCCTGGGCAGCAAACACGCCCACTGGCTGTGCGGCCGGCCTCCCTCCCCTCCACTCGCCCTCACACACACCACTGGCTGTGCGGCCGGCCTCCCTCCCCTCCACTCGCCCTCACACACACCACTGGCTGTGCGGCCAGCCTCCCTCCCCTCCACTCGCCCTCACACACCCTGGGCCAGCGGCCTGCATCCTAGTTTGTGTTTACTTTACCGGTCCTCAACAGCCGTGGCACCAAGCAGAATCAGATCTTTCTCTATTTGCTCATAGGCTTCTGCTAACTTCTTCTCTCGATCTTGAAGGGCCACTTTGGCAGCCTGCAGCAGTTTACAAATGCCTTCATATTCTTCTTGGATCAGCCTCTTATAAGCAACACACAAAGTTCGGAGCCCCTCCTGCAGAATACAACGCAGTGTTTAGCATAAATTCAAGGTGTCACTTGCTGAAATATTACGCTCCATGGCCTTCCCAGTATCCCTTCTCTCATTAGAATAACTAACCCAGGAATTGTAACCCTTTCGAAACTTACAGTACTAAGTAAACAAAGAAAGATTATAACTCAACCAACTCTCGAAAGGAGTAAGTCATCAACAAGTGAATTATTTAAGTCCACATTAAATATAAAGAATCATTACGGATCACAGCATATGGATCACAGACTAGAAAGCCTGGAAATCAGTAACAGAAATCAGGGTCATCTACCAAAAGATAAACTTCATTCCTTTACTTTGACAAATGCAGAGTTAAACTGAACCTTTTTTTAAGGATAATCACTTGTAATTTTACGGGCAATATCAAGTGATATTTCTAAAGTAACCATGTTTTATGCGGGAAGTTTGTAAGGTGGTTGTTCTTTCACAATGAAGGAAACCTGCCAGGTTATTCATGAAAATCATTGGTTGCACGGGAACATAAGAAATTAAGAATCACACATTCTTTACTGTGATCACGACTCTGGATGTCACCACACAGAGAGGATGCAGCCGCCACCAGCAAGACACAAGGAAGGGGGGCAGAGGCTGAAGCGGCCACAAGGGGGCGGTTCACAGATGAACCTCTTCATTCCGTCAGTCAAGGCTGCTGAGGGCGACCGTCACAGAGGTTAACCGGATGATCTAGGGTGTTTCCCTTCCCTTTTCCCTGCTCCTTCAGCCCCAGCCCTGCTGAGAGTAAAAGAACCACAATCCTCCCAAATAACCATTTTAAAATCTGAGAGAATGCTAGTTTTTAAGAGTTTAATCAATGTTTTCCATTATATGAGATGAAGCGTCCCCTAACTCTCAGGGAAGGCTCGTATTTATCACCAGTTCCAGACCTCTTAATTCGTGTGAAGGACAGAATTGCCACCGGGTCAATGGCTCTCATGGCCCTTGAGCTCTCAAAAGCCAGAAGGAGAAAGGGGGAGTTGAAGAAGTGAGAACACAAGACAGGGTCTATGTGTGCCTGAGTCCTGTTCTCTAGGAACACTCTTGAACGCCTTCCTTCCCATCCTCCAGATATTGTCTCCTGGTCAAGAATAAGTGAGAAGCCAGTGGACCTGTCTCAGAGGAAAGCAGCACTGAACAAACACTGCTTAGCCGCCCCAGCCTCACCTCCTGCTGAGCACACGACCTTGCGGCTTTCTGCTCATGGGTTTGCCTCTATTGTTAGGCGCTGGGTTCTCTGGCTGTGGGCACTGTGTCTGACTTCATCACTGAATCCCTAGCACACAGCCCAAACCCAACAACTTTTGCTGAATAAATAAGTGGTTGAAATTAGACCTTTTATGCACCTGGTGATCAAGGTACAGATTGGAGACATAAATGCGAATTGCAGAACGAATTCTCTGACTTTTCCTAAGAGGCAATAAAACATACAACATATACAGCTTCAGTCTGAAACCGGAAAAACTGCATAACAAGAAAATGGTTTTATAGGATAATAACCCAGAGTGGCCCCAGAACTTAGGTTGCTGTGAGTGGTAAGCAGAAGCTTTTGGAAATAAATGTTTCTGCTTTTAAAAGTCAATCAGGGACTTTCTCTTGTGGTAACACAGAACAGAAATACTTTTCTCTATTCCTCCTGCTAAGTGCTACAAAAACCCTGGACACAGCACATAAAACAAAGCCAGATAAATACACTACAAGAAAACTGCAGAACAATATCCCTTAGAAATATAGATGCAAATATCCTCAACAAAATACTAGCAAACTGAATCCAATGGCACATTGAAAGGATCCTACACCACAACCAAGTGGGGTTTATTCCAGGAATGCAAAAGTGAGTCAGCATATGAAAGTCAACGCAATATATGACATTAATAGAATGAAAGGGAAAATCCCACATGATCATCTCAACTGATGCAGAAAAGGCATTTGAAAAAAATCCAGCCCCTTTTGGTGATAAAATCATTTAATAAACTGGGTAGAGAAGAAACCTCCTCATCGTGGTAAAAACCACTTAAGTGAAAAACCCAGCTGAGTGCAGTGACTCACGCCTGTAATCCCAGCACTTTGGGAGGCCAAGGTGGGCGGATCACCTGAGGTCAGGAATTCAAGACCAGCTCGGCCAGTGTGGTGAAACCCCGTGTCTACTAAAAATACAAAAATTAGCCAGGTGTGGTGGTGCATGCCTGTAATCCCAGCTACTCAGGAGGCTGAGGCAAAAGAATTGCTTAAACCCAGGAGGCAGAGGTTGCAGTGAGCCGAGATCGCGCCATTGCACTCCAGCCTGGGCAATAAGAGCAAAACTCTGTCTCAAAAAAAAAAAAAAAAAGAAGAAGAAAGAAAAACCTACAGCTCACATCACCCTCCACGGTGAAGGACTGAAAGCTTTCCAGGATCAGGAACAAGACAGGGATGCCCGCTTTTGCCACTTCTATTCAACAGAGTATTAGACGCTCTAGTGAGAGGATCAGGCTATGAAGAGAAAAAGGAAGTTTCCACATTAGAAAGAATGTCTTTCTAAGGCCGATTTGCAGACGACACGATCCTATATCTAGAAGACCATGAAGAATGTGCCCCCCCTACTAACTGAATTCAGCAAAGACACATGGTACAAAGTCAACACATGAAAACTAGTGGCATTTCTATACACTACCAATGAAAAATCTGAAAAGGAAATTAAAAAAAAATTCACTTATAATCACATCAACAAGAGTAAAATACTTAGGAATAAATTTAACCAAAGAGGTGAAAGACTCGAGGCTGAAAAATACCAAAGTTTGCTGAAATAAATTATATAATACCTAAATAAATGGAAAGATATCCCATGTTCATGGATTGGAAGACTTAACATTGTTAAGATGACAACGCTACCCAAAGTGATCTACTGATTAAACGAAATCCCTATCAACATCCCAATGGCTCCTCCCTCCCGCCCTCCCTCCGTTTCCTTTTTTTTTGAGACAGGGTCTTACTCAGTTACCCATGGTAACATGCAGTGGTGCCATCGTGGCTCACCGCTGCTTTAAACTTCTGTGCTCAAGCAATCCTTCTACCTCATCCTGCCTGGTGGCTAGGACCACAGGTGTGTGCCACCACCCCGGCTATTTTCCTTGTGTATGTTTTGTAGAGACAGGGTCTTGCTATGTTTCCCAGGCTGGTCTCAAACTTCTGGCCTCAAGTGATCCTTCTGCCTCAGCCTCCCAAAATGCTGGAATTACAAGTATGAGCCACCGTACCTGGCCCCCAGTGGCATTTTCTGCACAAATGAAAAAGCCCATCCTAAAATTCCTATTAAATCTCAGAATAGCCAAACCATTTTACAAAAGAAGAACAAATTTGAAAGACCCACACATCCTGGTTTCAAAGCCTGCTAGAAACTGACAGTAATCAAAACAGTGGGAACTGGGATAAAGACAGACGTAGAGAGAATGGGATGGAACAGACAGCCCAGAAATAAACCTCCAGGTAAGTGGTCAAATGCTTTTCAGCAAGGGTGTCAGGATCGCTCAGTGGGAGAGGACAGTCTTCCCCAAACGGTGCCAGGAAAACTGGACAACCATACACAGGGGCACCAAGTAGGACCCTCCCTTTACGAAAGATGCAAAAATTAGCCAAACAAGGACTACACTCCTACATTTAAGAGCTAAAACTAGAAAACTTATAGAAAAACACACAGCAGTGGCTAATCTTCATCATCCTGGATTTCACAGCGGTTTCCTCGACGTGCGCTGACAGCAAGCACAACCACCGAAAGGAGAAATCAACCGGACTCGAAGGACACACAGGCCCCTCTGGACTGTCTCTTTACTTATTGTCACTTCTCCTAAATCTGTAATTATTTCAAAATAAATGCTGCCAACCGAGGGGGCCCTACAAGTGCCCAGCTCACTACCCAGACCCAGCTCACTACCCGGAGAGCTTCCAGGCCAAGGCTTGGGCAGGGGAACGAAGCCGGAGCCGGTGAATTCCCTGAGTTACGGGGCAGACCTGGTCGTCAAGGGAACAAGCATCAGAATTCCCAGGATGAGTGGATGCCAGAGGCTGTGGATGCCCCCTCTGGCACCTGCAGTTGTGAGGAAGCTCCTGGAAGCCAGGAACAAGCCATTAGGAGGAGGGTGGGACAGCCTGCTGCCAGGAGGCACGGCCACTCGCCAGGCACAGCGCTCGGGGCCTGGCAGGCTGGGGAGCACCACCCGGGGCAGGCACTGCTGTGGGTCTGCTGAACATCATGAAGGCGTGGCCTGAAAGGAACAGAAAGGGCTTCCCAGGAACTCAGCTGCACCCCAGAACAAGATTTAAGATCTCCAGGAGGACCATGATACCCAGAATCCAACAAAGCTCACAGGCCACTAGCATGCAGGGGCACCGTCCCTGCCCCAAACAAGGGGACTGTGCAACCGCTGTGGCTGGCCCAGAGCTGGCAGCAGGGGTGCCGTTAGCGAGGAGGATTTCAACAGTCACCGCCACTGGATCACACACGCCCCATGTTAAGCAGGGGAATGAGGATACAAAACATGCTGGCGGAATTTCTAGACATGAAAACTCCGACGTCTGAGGGGAGGGGTGTCCTGCGTGGGGCGCTGACAGGTTAGACGCTGCATGGAAAAGATTCGTGACGTGGCAACAGAAACTGTCTCTAATGACACGTGGAAAAACTTAAAGGGAAAAGCCTTCGTAAGCAATGAGACAACGTTCGGGAGTCGAGTACATGGGTCACTGGAACTGCTGAAACGGAGTGGGGAAGAAAAATATCTGTAGAATAATTGCTGAAAAATTTTAAACTTGATGAAACTCCACAGATTCAAGATGCTCAAGGCTGCTGAGCAAAGAAACACATTACTCCACAAAGGCATCCCATCACGGAACACCTCAAAAGCAGCCAGAAAAGGGAAGCTGTGGACAGAGAAATGCAGACGCTGTGACAGCAGGGTCCCCAGGAGAAAAGGTCACATCGGACCAGCCCCAGACACGCAGAGCAGGCGACCTCCAGCAGCTGCTTCCGCAACAGCCCCAAATGGAAACAATCCATGTCTGCCAACAGGCGGAAGAATCAAGAAACTGCCATCCATAGAAAAAACCAGTACTGCAAGTGCTCGGCAAATGAACTAGTACCGCTAGTGCCGGCAACTGGACTGGTTAGTACCGCTAGTGCCGGCAACTGGACTGGTTAGTACCGCCAGTGCCGGCAACTGGACTGGTTAGTACCGCCAGTGCCGGCAACTGGACTTGTTAGTACCGCTAGTGCCAGCAACTGAACTGGTTAGTATCGCTAGTGCCGGCAACTGGACTGGTTAGTACCGCTAGTGCCAGCAACTGGTTAGTGCCACTAGTCCTGGCAACTGGACTGAACAGTACCGCTAGTGCCTGGTAACTGGACTGGTTAGTACCACTAGTGCCTGGTAACTGGACTGGTTAGTACCACTAGTGCTGGCAACTGGACTGGTTAGTACTGCTAGCACCTCGTAACTAAACTGGTTAGTACTGCTAGTGCCCAGCAACTGCACTGCTTAGTACTGCTAGCGCCTTGTAACTAAACTGGTTAGTACTGCTAGTGCCCAGCAACTGCACTGCTTAGTACTGCTAGCGCCTTGTAACTAAACTGGTTAGTACTGCTAGTGCCCAGCAACTGCACTGGTTAATACTGCTACTGCCCAGTAACTGGACTAGTAGTGCCAGTGCCCAGCAACTAGACTGGTATCACTAGTGCCCAGCAACGGGACTGGTTAGTACCACTAGGGCCTGGCAACTGGACTGGTTAGTACCACTAGTGCCTAGCAACTGGACTGGTTAGTACCGCTACTGCCCAGCAACTGGACTGGTATCACTAGTGCCCAGCAACTGGACTGGTTAGTACCACTAGTGCCCAGCAACTGGACTAGTACTACTAGCGCCTGGAAACTGGACTGGTTAGTACCGCTGGTGCCTGGCACTTGGATTAGTACTACTAGTACCGGCAACTGGACAGGTCAGTACTGCTAGTGCCTGGCAACTGGACTGGTCAGGACCACTAGCACTGGCAACTGGACTGGTTAGTACCACTGGTGCCTGGCACTTGGACTAGTACTGCTAGTGCCCGGCAACTGGACTGGTTACTATGGCTTGTGCCCGGTAACTGGACTAGAACTGCTAGCCGCTGGCAACTGGACTGATTAGTACTGCTAGTGCCTGGCAACTGGACTGGTTAGTATCACTAGCGCCCGGCAACTGGACTGGTTAGTACCGCTAGTGCCCAGCACTTGGACTAGTACCGCTAGCACTTGGCAACCAAATGAGTGCTGCTGTTCATCACAACAGAAATGAACAGGCCCACATGGCCGAGTCTCAGCAGTTATGGGAGTGAAAGACGCTGGATGAAACAGCCACCTTTTGTGATTCTGCCGATAGGAAGCTCCAGAAGGTGGACACGAGTCTGTAGTGATGGCGAGTGGAGCGGTGGTCTGCAGTGGGTGGGAGTTGGCAGGGATGGGAATATGAGGGCGCGAGACAGTCTCTGGGGTGAGGGAAGCGTCCCCGTCCCAACAGGCAACGCTTCCACGTGTGCATTCGTGTGTCAACGCCCTTACTGCTGTCGCATTTTAAATGTGTATAGATGAATGTATGGCAATTACATCTCAAGAAGGCTTTTTGAAACATGCAGCAAATGGACTTTAAAATCATCACAATTCACAATCCATGTGAAGGACGCTTGTGCTACTCAGAGGAACCTGCTTGGCTTTCATGCCGCAACTCTGTGGCTGGAGGAAGTCAGTGCTATTATTTTGTGGATCCCACTCGGAGAAGTTCAACAATCCTAAACCTGCTGCTGATTTATGGATTCCTGTTGGTTCCAAGGCAGCTACTTTGTAGTGCTAGTTGTTGTTTTAACAGCAACTTAAAGGTGAATGATCTGCACACTGACAGCATTCCACAAAGTTCAGAGCCGCTCTGGCTGCTGCAAGCACAGGCTCACACATGAAAGGGCTCCTGTCCATCAGCAGCAATTCTTAACGCTCTGACATCTGCAGTAATCAAGTGTTGAGACTGACAGTGAGGACAAAGGCTGCTTTATTCATAAATGTAAGTGAAGGCAGCGCTGAGCACTATGGCCTCTAGTCCGAGGTTCTCTTGGCTCAGACTTCTTTGGTGCTGAGCCAGCCTTAGAAGTCTTGTTTCCAGTGCGTAGCCATTCCGGCCAGCGTCATTTTGGACCTCTGGGAGGAGAGCCTGTCAGTCACCGTTTCCTTCTCATGAAAAGATGAAGACGGTGTGAGACGAGGGGCTGCCCTGGGCTGGAGTGAGGGAGAAGACCCCAGGGTGGCATCGGGAGAAGGGTGCAGACGCCGTGGCACAAAGCAGCCACATGGAGAGCAGAGGGAGCGCATCCACCCAGCCACACGTCACCCAGCCACGCGTCACCTAGCCACGCGTTGCCCAGTGTTAGGGCGTCTGACGGGAGGGAGCGCGTCCACCCAGCCACGTGTCACCCAGCCACGCGTCACCTAGCCACGCGTCGCCCAGTGTTACGGCGTCTGACGGGAGGGAGTGCATCCATCCGAGCCACATGTCTGACGGGGAGGGGAGGCCCTGCTGTGAGAGACACTCAGGCCATCCCCCTACTGCAGCAGCCCCAAAGAGAGAAAGCCAGACCCGCAGAGTGGCAAGCTCAGGTGTGTGGGCCGCTGGGCAATGCTACACAAGAAGTGGTGGAAAGAAACCTTATCGTACAGGCTTAAGACCCAGATAGGGAAAGAAACCCGAACAGGTGATGTCACAACAGAAAATGAAAGCACTGACTTGTTTTGAAGCAAATCACTAGAAATGTCAAGACAAAGACCTTTTTGCTCCAATACAAGGACCACAAATGTGCTACTTCTGACTCCCCAAAACATCAATCAACCAACCTCGCACCCACCCCGAAATAAAACCCTGTTGCAAGGCTGGGGAGGAGACGGCCTGCGCCTGGCTGGGCATTGGAGGCCCCTTGGGGTAGATGTCGGCCGAAGTTGCCTGTCTGTCTGCATCTGGCCCCCCTTATTTCTGAACATTCCCCAGGGGATACAATACGCCATTCCCAGCCAGGAACCTGTGGCACATGGAATTCCTTCCTGACAACAGGGGTGCTGACTGCCACGAGGCCCTCCCCAGCCCGGCTCTCACCACTGCGTTCCGCTCCACTCTGGCTCGGATCTGGTCAACTTTGCCTTCTATCACTCGGGGGAATATCGAAGAATCTGCTCCTTTGCAAAACAGATAAATTTCTCCTACAAAATGAGAAAAACGAGGAGTTTAATCACAATATGGGGAAGACTAGATTATTTTTAAAATTATGCCATTATTAAAAAACCAACAACCGGGATTGCGGTGTGGAAACCTTTTTAAAGAAGATTTTAATGGATCAGTTAACATGTTACAGTCAGGAAAAAAATAAAACCTACAGATTACCTCCAAAGCCTCGTTTTATTCCTACAACCCTAGACATCTCACAGGAAAGGCGGGAACCAGGAAAAGAACTTGGCTCCGGGCCTCTCTTTTCTCTAGGAAAGACACAAAAGGGGATAAAACGCCCTCGGGACGGGGGCTGGGGTGACCCAAAGCGGTTCATGGTTTCTGAAATGCTGGAAGGTGAACACAAATCCCCTTCGGAGAGCCATGTGTCCTCACGCAGAGCGAGGCCGCCGGGCCACCCCCGAACTTGGAAGAGTCACAGGAAATGTTGCGTCATTTTTTCCCACGCCTCCCGTAACACTGCGACTGCTGTGGACGTACTTGTGCCATGAACGCGGGCTTCTCAGGCCTCGGATAAAGCGAGTTTCTCTTTCAGGCACTGCAGCACGCAGCAAAGGCCATGACAGCTCTGCCGTGATGTGACCTGCTCCCGACACACAGAGCCCCCTTCGCTCCTGAAGCATCCCCCGGTCTGCGAAGCCACGTGGTTGTGCCTGGGCGATGGAAAACTCCATCTCGGCGACGGCAGGGTGGGAGAAGCACCACAGCAGCCTGAGCGGCACGCTTAGAAAGCTCCATGCCCAGCTCCCAGCAGCGCAGAGAGAGCCCTGAGACCCCTAGACACTGAGGTCCCTCGGGAAGTCTATCGGGGACCAAATCCAGAGGGCCCCAGGGTGGGCAGGCAGTGGTCCCCAGGGGGGTGGTGGGAGGGACGTGGGGAGGGGACGCTCCTAGGCTGACGACCCGGATCCAAGGCCTGGAGCTTGGACAAGGACTCAGGAGTAGGAACAGGTCCACGTTGCCTTCCTTCCCGGATCCCAGGAAGCGCTAACTCCTGAGACACCGACAGGGAAGCCGTGGAACACGGCTACACCTGACGCTCACGTGGCTGAGGTGACTGCCAACCTGCAGCCAGAGAGGATGGCACCTGGTGATGCGGGTGTTGCCAATACACGGAGCAAACCGGTGCCGAGCAAAGGCTGGAGGGCATGGGAGAGGATGGAGGCTGAGGCTGGAGGGTGCGGGACAGTGAGCAGGTGGGGGACGGAGGGCACAGGAGAGTGGGGAGGCTGAGGCTGGAGGGCACGGGAGAGTGAGCAGGTGGGGGATGGAGGGGACGGAAGAATGAGCAGGTAGGGGATGGAGGGGACGGGAGAGTGGGGAGTCTGAGGCTGGAGGGGATGGGAGGCTGAGGCTAGAGGGGATGGGAGAGTGAGCAGGTGGGGGATGGAGGGGACGGGAGGGTCGAGAGGCTGAGGCTGGAGGAGATGGGAGAGTGAGCAGGTGGGGGATGGAGGGGATGGGAGAGTGGGGAGGCTGAGGCTGGAGGGGATGGGAGAGTGGGGAGGCTGAGGCTGGAGGAGATGGGAGGCTGAGGCTAGAGGGGATGGGAGAGTGAGCAGGTGGGGGATGGTGGGGACAGGGGAGTGAGCAGGCTGAGGCTGAGAGCTGGAACCTGGAGGGCCCCTGCAGAACTGCACAGGTGTGACCACGGAGTCTCAGTTGCTTAGCACAGAAAAGCAGGGCCCGGGGGTTAAACCACCCAGCCGATGTCGGAGCCATTTCCCGACTCCCACGGTTTCCAGCCAATGCTGTGGTGTCATCAGATGCAGTTTAGAATAACGATGGTCCAGATGACATAATGATGCATTCTTGAACAGCAGCACATTTTTTACTAGAAAATTCATGTTTCATGGCTCACAACTCATGCCAAGAGCATGTGAATGGCTTAACTTTCCCACTGTTTCAGCTTGTGAATTCTGCTGTAAGACACAGGACACCTTCAGCCTGAAGAGTTGGTCAGGAACAGCCTTGGAATAAAAAAACCCAGAGGACAGAGCAAAAGTTAATCTACAACGAGCAACAGAAGACCGTGTTTTGCAGCTGCTTTGCAGAGCCGTGCACACGCAGGTGACGCGACCGAACACACAGGATCCTGTCCCCAAGACAGCCGGGCTGTGTCGCAGGTGCAGCCATGGTTGGTGGCTGTCCCCTCCAGGACCAAGAAGGGCTTAGTGCCATTTGGAGAAGAGAAAGGGCTACAGAACCTCAGTTTGAGCCCATGGTGGGGGGTCTCTCACTGGGTCTCACAGACGAGCTCAAGGACATGGAAACCAGGCATGACAGCAAATGTCCTCGAAATGGCTGGAAAACAGGGCACCAAGGAAGCTGCTCCCAGAGGAGCTCTAGAAGGGTGCACGGTTAGGACTTTCCTTCTTCTCTTTCGTCTTTTCTGCTTTTCTTTTTCATAGATGAATATGCTTACGTACTCTCCCTTTCTTCTTTCAAGTCGGTGTTCCATGGACTGCGTGCATCTTACCTGGGGTGCAGTGAGCATCCGCAGGATCCCCCCCAAAGAGAAAGACTTCACATCTCCCTTTGAAAGGGAATGCCTGATGCAGCCGAGTAGCCTGTGACTTCCAAGTCCTCCCTCAAAATTCCACTGCGGAGAATCCCAGGAAAGCACATGACTGAGGTACAGACATCCGAAAATGGGAGGCCCCTGTTGGGGCTGCCCAGCCCCCCAACACTGAGATCCGGCTCCGACAGCCGCACCCCCACGCAGGGCTGAGCCCAGGGGGAAACACGGGCTGTGAGCTGGCTGCCGGGTCTCCCTGCCCAGCAGGCAGAACTCCAGTGCAATTAGTGTGCCTCTCCAGGGAGGATTACCACTTACAGAACACCTTGCTTAATTACATATTCAAGCTTCTCTTCAAAGTAACTGATGAGTGGCTGGCTTCAGACAGCAGGGCAGTCTCTCCTGCAAGTTCTCAGTTCCTCAGAGAGGCCCTAGGAGGCCCACAAGCGTCCCCGTGCGGATGGGAATATTCTCATGGCACAAATGCCTCCAACCTGGATTCTTCAAGTGATCCAGTAGCTCTTCAGCCTTTTGATGGTAACAGAAGTTATTTACAAAGATTCTGCGGCGTAGCCCACAACATGAGCCCTGAGGTCTTGGGCATTCAGGATGCAGCAAATACCCTTTGTGAGTGTGAGGCAGGGGCGGCCGAGCGCGTGGCAGGGGCAGCTCCAGGGTGGCTGATGCTTGCCTTCTTGGGCACTGTGGTCAGCCCCACAAGTCACGGGCAGCATGTTCCAGTCACGGCTCAACAGCTAGATTCGACTTCTACAGGGAAAACCGCGTGATGGGATGGACCAGGAACTTCCTACCCAGGATGCGTTTATTGCAGATAACTCCAAGTGGCTGAGACTCTCAGGACGGCGCCTCATCCAAGCCGGGGGGAAGGGCTCCGACACACAGAGGTCTCGCGCATTGGAACCTGTTCTCAGACCCCGTCCTGCTGATCCCATGGTGCAGCTGGCAGAAGGTCTTCACGGGAGTCCTGGCAACATTCACACACAGACGGTTCCTCGTCCTGTGACCATCAGTGGACGTCTCACTGTGGAGCCCGGATTCGTCCCACGTTCGACAGCATGTCTCAGAGGTGATGCGGCGGGACTGTGTCTAAGGAACCAGCGGAGGCAGGTGGCAGCCCCCAGAGCAGCAACGGCACCCTCCTGAGGCTACTGCCCACCCCGGAGCCGCTATGACTCACAGGGCATCACTGAGAGCCACACCGCCCCCCACAGCTCCTTCCAGGGCTTAGAAAGTGAGGCACCAGGGTCCTGATCAGAAGCGAGCCCGACGGCTCTGATGAAGGCCCTGCTCCATCTACTCTGTGCTAAAGTGAGACTCGGCCGTCTTAGGAAGATGCTGCACGGAGCTCTCCGCACGGAGTCTGTCTGGTTCCTGGGAGCGGCTGTTTGGTTGTTTGCCAGGCATCTTCCCAAAGAGCTAAATGCAACCTGGGATTGTCCGGTTTTAGGAAACAATGAAGAGTGAGATCCCACAGCTCTCGACAAAGCCCCGCTCCGATGCTGGGCTCTCAAGGGCACAGGATTTGGGAGCACTCGGTGGAGGGTGGCGTGACGTGAGCGTGTTGCTGAGAAGAGCATCGGTTCTGCGTTCGGGATGCGTGCGGGCTGCCGGCGGCCGCAGACGGACGGACGGACAGCCCCACCACAGGGCAACGTCCCGCACGCGGCTGTGGGGCTGAGGGCCGGGAGAGGCTTCCTGAGCCGTCCGTGGAAAGGACAGATGGGTGAAAGGCCCTTGCTATGGGAAAGCACTGCAGGCAGCAGGGAATGAGGCCACTGTGGGGGGTGCACGCAGTGCCCTCTGGGGACACTTAGGGACAGTCTGGCGATGAAGGTGGGTGAGAGCCTCAGAGGGGACGCTGGGAGAAGCTCAGCACCGGCGGGTGGGAGCTCTTAGGAAGCGATGGCCACGCAAAGGGGTGGCCCCTGCAGACGGAGCCCATGGGCCCTGCCTGTCCAGGGCAAACAGCCAGGGGCGCCCACGCCTTCGAGCCTCAGCACTGTGGGCGGGAGCCTGAGGGGCTGCGCTGTTGAGTGACCTGTGGCACGTGTCATATCCCACGTGACCTGGTGAGAGTGGGGGGAGACGAGGTTGTCCACCTATGCATGGGGGATGCAAAGTGCCGGGGAGGGTCCCTTACAGGGAGGTCAGGGGACCACAGACGTGTCCACCTGGACTGGAGAGGGAATTGTCCAGGACAGGGGCAGCCACAGGTCAGAGTGGGGGGACCAGGAGAGTGCCCACCCATGTGGGTCACCAAAACATCACGGTGGCCACAGGGCCCTGACTGCGCCCCGCCACTGCTCACCCCAGCTTTCCGGAGCACAAACCGAGTGTGCTGTTCTCACAGACACACTGTTACGGCAACCGCCAATCAACAAAGCTCACTTTGCAATTTTGAATATTATTACAGATATATTTGCAAACCCACACTACCTTTTCCTTGAAAGTGGTTATTTAAAAACATTTTATGTCATTTAGCTCTGCATGGAGAAAAGCGGGTGGGGGTAGGGATGGGCAGAGAAACACTCACAAATGCAGTTAAGCAATTTTCAACAGTAAAGTGTCCCCAGCTCGACACTAAAAGATGGACAGAGAAAGGGTGCCGGGTGTTTAGCCCAGGACTCCCTCCTCAGCATTTCAGAAATGTTTCACTTTTTAAAAATAAAAAAATAGCATTTTGAGAGGATCTGTCTATACTCTTTTAAAAAAGAACAAATCATTCTTAAACGCTAAATCCTTAAAGGTCCTGTAGAATTTAGTTATCAGAATAAAACACAACCACCATGTATAACTTAATAAAAGAAAAAGAAATTTTACCTGTAGCGGATTTTACAATTACACTCATTCTCCTTCTAACTGAGTCAAAACTTAAAATTTCCAGCAATTCAAACCTGAAAGAGAAACGCAGAGGGTCACACTGTCCACATGGGTCCTCACGCGATTCCATCTGGTAGCTGCGAAGCTCTCCGCAGCAGAATGGCTGGGGCAACCCTGGCCCCTCGTCAGGGGACACACGAGGGCCGCTGGGTGAGGGCTGTCCTCACACGGACGCCCTGAGAGGCCTGGATTTGAAGGACGCAGTAGGTGTACCAGTGAGGCAGAGTCTGGGCCCCGTGGCACCTGTGGCACCAGCTCCTCACCACGTCCCCACCCGACCCAGGGCATGGGCTCACATTCTGACAAGCAGGCTACACTCCCTATGCACTGACTCCCTCCCTAAACATTGCTGAACAGACTCAAAGTTGTGTCAGAGCTCGGATCCTTGCCAATGAACCAGCATCACCCTAAGAGATCAAAACCACGGAAAAAGCAAAGGACACTGGCGTTTTGCCTGGTGCCGTCCTGTTACCGGAAGACTCAGAAAACCTGTGTGGCATCTGGAGCATCAGAAGTGTTTGGGAGCCCCTGCTGCCGCCCCTCAGTCTCCTCAGGGCCTTGGACTCAGTGGGAAGCTGAGGAGGGGCTCTGGCCACAGTGCCAGCCCAGTTCGGAGCCAGGGGTTCCTCGGCAGAGCCCTGACGGGGGGTCTCATCTAGTCCACGATCTCACCGCCTCCACAGCTGCAAACCCGGAGCCTCAACAGCAGTGACTTGCGGCCCCCAGGAAGCCCAGGGCGCTGTGGGGAGGGCACAGCCGGTGCCAGTGGAGGGCCCGGGTCACCCTGGAGCCCAGGAAGCCCAGGGCGATGTAAGGACGGCACAGCCAGTGCCAGCAGAGGGCCCGGGTCACCCTGGACCCCGGGAAGCCCAGGGAGCTGTGGGGAGGGCACAGCTGGTGCCAGCGGAGGGCCCAGGTCACTCCAGACCTCAGAAAGCCCAGGGAGCTGTGGGGAGGGCACAGCTGGTGCCAGCGGAGGGCCCAGGTCACTCCAGACCTCGGAAAGCCCAGGGCGCTGTGGGGAGGGCACAGCCGGTGCCAGTGGAGGGCCCGGGTCACCCTGGAGCCCGGGAAGCCCAGGGCGATGTAAGGACGGCACAGCCAGTGCCAGCAGAGGGCCCGGGTCACCCTGGACCCCGGGAAGCCCAGGGAGCTGTGGGGAGGGCACAGCTGGTGCCAGCGGAGGGCCCAGGTCACTCCAGACCTCGGAAAGCCCAGGGAGCTGTGGGGAGGGCACAGCTGGTGCCAGTGGAGGGCCCGGGAGCCCCTGCCGAATCAAGGGGTTTGTCCTTTCCCTTCCACTGGGGAGTTTATTTTCCCTAAGAATGAAATTTTAAAATCCAGGTGTTTTGAGGTCGTCACCACCAGATCTTGTGTCTTTGCTGGAACGGTGACCGCACATTCACGCTTATTGAGTCAGATCTCAGAAAAACCATCCAGGGGAAGCAACCCTGTGGCTGAACCCAAGCCCTTCTCTAATGGTCCAGCACTTCTCCAGAACATCTGGTAACATTCCCGGGCTGTCACTGGGAAGGAGAGGAAGCGAATTGCGGGAGAACATAGAGAACTTGTCTTTTCCCTCAAATACAGAACCTTATAAAGAACATTCTTTATTCTTTAGTCCCTTCACATCTAAGGGCGAGTTGCACATACCTTTCGACGTGGTTCTCCCTGTTTAATACCTCCATGTAATTGTCCTTCAGCCTCAGGTAGGTAAAGCCAAGTCTGCAATGCGAAGGGAAACCTCAGGGTGAATCTGAGATACTGATGTTCCTCTTGCACTATTTGCTTTGTATTTTGGTAAAGCGTTCTTTTCAAAAAAGAAATACTTTCAGTTAAACAGAGATTATAAACTGCATTATAAAGTTAGGAAATTATCATTATGAACTTATTTACCATCTCAAAAAATCTTCCAAGAGCAACAGAATTTCTGCCCAACCCAGCCCTCCCTGGTACGCAGCAGTGAGGCACTTTCTGTCAGTATTTATTGTTCTCCAGCAGACAGTGGCGGGCACATGGCCTGCAATCCTTGCTTCGATAACACCTTTGCTCACTGATTCGTGGGCTCTGTTGTTGCTGGTGAGCAGAGAACACGATGCCAGAGGGAGAGGGTCTCTGAGAGGCTGTGACCCCCAGACCAAGCCCCTTGAGTCACAACGGGGAACCAAGGCCCAGCGCAGGCCTTCAGCCAGCACGTGGTGCACCCATCTGTGCAATGCCTCCTCCTGCATGCCTGAGGGTCAGCGACCTTCAAGGCCTTGTGGGAGCCGCTGGGATGGCAGAGAGAGAGCATGGCTTCGGGATGCGATAGGCCAGCAGAGGACCCGGGAGACAGACGTGCTTCCCAGCACAGCTGCGGCCATCATCGCAGCACCAGGGGGATGGGAGTGGAGGCCTCTGGCCAGCCCAGGTGGGAGCAGCGGCTGGAAGAAAAGCTTCAGGGCGGGGACAAGTCTCAAAGGCGGGCAGGGCAGCCTGCCCTCACTTCTAACACCTGTGATGAAGGCAGTGGCATTCCTGGGCACTTGTGTTCCAAGAAGAGAGAAATCCAGCTCCAGGAAGCCTCACCTACACATGTGTGGGTTTACGCATGAACGAAGGGCCCCAGTGATACTGCTGACGTATCTGTGCTGCTCAAATTGCACAGAGAAAACACATCAGTTTAGCAGCAACAAAAACATGGCTGTAATGAGGGGAGAAGCGCTAACATGATTCTCACCACACTCAGTCCCTGAAGGCAGTGTCCGTTTATTACTTTTGGAGAGGGGAGATTCGGTATTACAGAAGTCATGAGCTGGGTGGATTTGAAAACGGCTTCCCTGAGTTGAAATTATCCATGTATCTGGAATGCCTAAAGTATTTTTCCAAGCGTTTGCTTAAAAGGTGGGCGGTGGGAGGTCGTGCACTAGCTCTGCTCTGCCCCACCCAGGTTGTGGCTCTGGGAAGGCTGCTGGGCCTCTGGGCTTCAGTTTTCTGAGATGCAGGAGGGATATATGTGTTAAAGGAAGGATTGTTTCCATATTTCAAAGCCCGTGGTTATTTGGAATGACCTCTAACTTACTGCAGACCTCAGGAAGAAAAGCCAGCCACGAAAAGTCAGAGCTGAAGACTCATGCGCTGGGGACCAGACACTGCTTATCACGGTGGGAGGGGCTCATACAGGGACGGGAGTCCCCAGAACCTGGGCGCAAAGGCAGCAGAGCTCAGTGTGCAGGGCACGGGGTGGGGCTGAGGACGCCTCCAGATGCAAGTCCCTGACTGGGGCCAGGGTGGGGCTGAGTCACATCAGGAAACCCAGGCAGACCCTCGGCCCGAGACGTACCTCTGGACACCTTCGACCAGCGCCACCTCGTCGGGCGAGGATGAGATGTACACACAGGATTTCCCCCCGTCTGGAGACTTCCTGGGGCCGTCCACGCTGTCATCATCTTTCACCTGGACAGTGTGGCAGAGACAGAGGGCCCGGAAAAACAGCTCCTCGCGCTCCTATGAAAAAGCAGTTCCCAGAACCCACAAATCACTATGCATCCACTGAAGATAGAGGGAAATAGGCACAGACAGAAAACACGAAGGGGGGTTTGGTCCCTGCAGCCGCGAAGGCAGCTTGCGGGCGGTGAGGGGTTATACGGTGGGATGGAATTACAGCTTTCCATCATTCTCAAGCGCTCTGTGGTAACTGAAATTGACGGGTGATGAAGACTGAAACAGGCGTGTGTTCTTCAGCACCAACACGTTTAGAAACCACAGAGGCTTCACGTGCACTCAGAAATGGCGAACAACCACGAGCGTCCAGGGAGACTGAGTCACACGGTGCCGCGAACACAGACATCCACAAACATGCTGGACCCTGGCTGTGCCTCCGCCCCGGTGCCTGCGCGATGGGGACATGCTCCTAACCGAAGCATGTGTTAGACTAGACATGACAGTGGCACTCCTGCTGTTGACTCACATCGTAACGTTCACCCTGAAACCCCCTAAGAAGCAGGAGCTATTATCCTGCGCCTGCAGCTGCAGAATCAGCATTCAGGAAGGTGAAGAGATGTGCTCAGGGCCACAGCCAGCTGGGACCTGATCCCCAAGGCTGCCCTGTGTGTGGGAAAATTCAGGAATGGCGTCAGCCTGGGACCCCAGTCCTGCCCAGAGATGCTGAGATCTGGAGCCACTGCACTCGGGGTGTATGTGAGAGTGCATGTGTGTGTCTGCATGTGAGTGTGTCTGTGTGTGCATACGGTTTCTGGGCATGTGTGTGTGTGTGTCCGCGTGTGAGCGTGTGTGCATGTGTCTGTGTGTGCACACGGTGTCTGGGTGTGTGTGTCTATGTGTAAGCATGTGTGCACATGGTGTCAGGGAGTGTGTGCGTTTGTATGTGTCTGTGTGTGCACACGGTGTCTGGGCATGAGTACGTGTGTGTGTAAGCATGTGCACACGGGGCTCAGGGAGAGTGTGTGTCTGCGAGTGTCTGCGTGTGAGTGTGTGTGCGTGTCTGTGCACATGGTGTCTGGGTGCATGCATGTGTGTTTGCCCTGCTTCTATGGTTTTCAGAACCAATTCTAACATGGGTATCACCGAGCAGATGTGTCCTAATGGGACACCGCACACATCGCACTTTCTGACCATCCCTCCCACTGAAGTCCACAGAGAGGAGGTGGATTTTCCTGGACACTCGAGTGAAAAGGGGTGGACTCAACATGCACGCACAGCCGCCCACTCACTCACACACTTGGACAGCGTGGAGGCTGCCACCTACCCTCCCGTTGACGCTGGGGGACGAGTCAATCATGTCGATTCCTGAGGACTCTGGGAGGACCTGCCCGTTGCAGATGACGTGGGGCACGTAGACGTGGCCTTCGATGCAGCACTCCTTGAACTCCATGTTGTTCTCCGTGAGGGTGCCGGTCTTGTCCGTGAAGATGTACTCCACCTGCGGGCAGGGCACAGCAAGTCAGGACGCTCTGAGGGAGGCCCATCTCCGAGCCAGACACACAGCAGCTGTTTCCTCCCCAGCTCCCACTGCGACTTGAATAGGCAGTGGATTTCTAAAGGTTTTCCCCCAGACAGACTCCTCACCGGGCCGAGCCACACTCCCGCCCCATCCTTCTTCCTAGCGTCCAGCAGGACCCAGCAGTCCTGGCAGGTGCGATTCAGGACGGGTGGGGAGGCCTCGGGGCACCTTCTCTGGGTTGGGAGCAAAACAGACAAAACAGAGTGTGGTCTCACAGTCACATTCCCCGGAAGGAGACACGGGTGGGGCCAGGGCTCCATTTGTTTGGGAAGACAGAGTGTGAGTGGGTCGTCCCGAACCTTACTTAACAACAATAAAAACCAAGGCTACGGAGAGGACGAACTTACTCTATCTAAAGTCTTGGAGGTCAAAACCCACAATGCCATGTAAGGTTGAGAAGGTAAAATTCAAGCGAATGAGGACAAAACAAACCTCGGAGAAAATTGTAATATGTGTTAAAGATACAACCCGTCTTAAACTCTGGTTTTAGATAAGCTCACGGGTCACATGTTTATCGTGAATAACTGAAGGTGGGAATTCTGGAACAGCGGCAGTATCTCGAGACTGAGTTCGGACGTGCCCATGGGGACGCCTCTTTCCCAAGCACTTTGGACAATGGATATCCAACCTGTGTACCCTTCTTACACAGGATTTTAAAGTAACTTAGAATAAACTCTTATTCAATCTCAAAAGTAATTTTATTTTTATTTATTTTTTTGAGATGGAGTCTCACCCTGTCGCCCAGGTGGGAGTGCAGTGGTGTGATCTCGGCTCACTGCAACCTCCGCTTCCCAGGTTCAAGCAATTCTCCTGCCTCAGCCTCCCAAGTAGCTGGGATTACAGGCACGTGCCACCACGCCTGGCTAATTTCTGTAATTTTAGTAGAGATGGGGTTTCTCCATGTTGGCCAGACTGGTCTTGAACTCCTGACCTCAGGTGATCCGCCCACCCCGGCCTCCCAAAGTGCTGGGATTACAGGCGTGAGCCACCACGCCAGGCCCTAAAAACATTTTTAAAAAGGTAAAATGGGTAAGAACAAAACAACAAATGTTAAGAGGTTTTGGTTTATCCTCCTGTTGAGCTTAACATTTGTTGTTCTTATCCACTCAGAGTGTCCAGCCACTGGGCAGCGCCTCATTTAATCTTCAACTGTGATGAATGCATCAACCATGTTATTATCCCAGTTTCAAGAACGTGGAAACAAAAGCTTGAAATCTCTGGACACAAATCCAGTCAGTTCTGTTAGCTCAGGACACGGAGATAAGATTGTTTGCTTTGTTAATATTAAACAAGTTTGTGAAAGTCTTTGATTTCTTTTTCAAATAGTTTGTTGTTTGGTATATAGAATCACTACTGACTTTTGGGTGATTTTGTATCCTGCAAATTTAGCAAATTTGTTGATTAGTTCTAAAAGCTTTTTGGTGGCATCTTTAGGCTTTTCTATATATAAGATTGTGTCATCAGCAAACAATTTCACTTCTTCCTTTCCTATACGAATGCCTTTTATTTCTTTTTCTTGCCTCATTACTCTGGCTAGAGCTTCCAGCGCTATGCCGAACAGAAGGGGTGAATGTGGGCAGCCTTGTCTTCTTTCTGATCTTAGAGGAAAAGCTTTCACCTTTTCTCCATTGTGTGTGAAGACACGCTTTCAGCTTTTCTCCAATGCCAGCTGTGGGTTTCTCATCTATGGCCTTTATTGTATTGAGGTACATTCCTCTACACCTAATTTGTTGAGAGATGTTATCATGAAAGGATGCTGAATTTTGTCAAATGCCTTTTCTGCATCACAGATAATCATACGGTTTTGTCCTTCATTTTGCTGACGTAATGCACCACACTTACTGATTTACACACACGAGCCACCCTTGCAACCCACAGGTGGTGCATGATCCTTTTGTGTGGTGCTGAATTGGTTTGCTAGTGTTTTGCTGAGGATTTTTACACTTTGTTCATCAGGGGTCCTGGACTGCAATTTTCTTTTCTGGTGGTGGGACAGTCAACCCTAAGCCCAGAGACGGTCAATGCTGCCATCACCCTCAGCTCTCACAACAAAAGACAATGCACGCCTGCCTGCTCAACTCGGCCTGAGGCAGGATTTGTGTTCCAAGGCACTCGTGCTCAGGAGGCAACACTACCTGGTAGAACAGGGCACTGCCTGCTCCTGACTCGGTTTCTCATCTGAGAAACAGGGCAATGGCACTGAGCACACAGGACACAGAGAAGGTGCACAAAGTGCTGGGCACAGGATCTCCACGGGACAGAGGCAATGGCACTGAGCACACAGGACACAGAGAAGGTGCACAAACTGCTGGGCACAGGATCTCCACGGGACAGAGGCAATGGCACTGAGCACACAGGACACAGAGAAGGTGCACAAACTGCTGGGCACAGGATCTCCACGGGACAGAGGCAATGGCACTGAGCACACAGGACACAGAGAAGGTGCACAAACTGCTGGGCACAGGATCTCCACGGGACAGAGGCAATGGCACTGAGCACACAGGACACAGAGAAGGTACACAAAGTACACACAGGACACAGAGAAGGTGCACAAAGTACACACAGGATACAGAGAAGGTGCACAAAGCACTTCTGGCACAGGATCTCCATGGGAGATGGTTGTTTTCGTCGTAGACACAGACACTTGAGTGGTGGATGAATCTCTACTACACATACAAAAGAAGTCATGTTATCATACTGCACATCGACGGTGGGCATGGGCGTTTACCCACGGAGCTGCGGTCAGATGAACCTGCCTTTTGGGCTTGTCCACCTGTCTTGACCTCAGTGTGTCCCCCCGTGAGCAACAGTACACACTTCTCTGTGTGTGGGGAGATCAGCCTCCAGGCTGGAGCCTGGTTTTGGTCAGGAAAGAATGACAGAAATCATATTCTGTTTTGCTGGACTCCAGACAGACGGATGGAGGAGGGCAGAGAAGAAATCTGCTGTACTCAACACTGCTGGGCACTTTCCTTGCCACAGAAAAAAGTTATTTCCCAATGAACTTATCAGAAGCTCACAAAATGTACCATCTATTGTTGAAAAGGAGATAGAATATTCCTAGGTAAAAGCACCTGACTACTGAGCAACTAAATCAGCGTCTGCGCATTGCTGACTGAGACAACACACCACTGTGAGGAGTATGGGACACGCTGGACGAACACACTGAAAAGTCAAACTCATCAAACGCAAAACATGATCCTTCCGTTTGTCCACCTTCCTCACAGGAGGCAGACAGAGGCCTCTGTATCTGCCGGAGTCTAAGTCTATTTACAGGCTGTCATCTGGGAGGGAGATGGAGATTTCAGCTACCGGTCTATAAAGTGGCCTTGTTTGCTAAAATACCCCTCAAAATTGCTTTCTATTTCTTCCGAAAAGACCAATTACCCTTTCCTGGTACCTGCTCTGGCAACCCTGCACTCTGCAACGTTAAGGCTGGGAAGGTAGGGAAGGTCACCACTCTAGGCTGGGGACACCCAGGGAATGGGTCTTTCCCCAGCTCCCTTCCCAAGTCAGCAGGTCTGGTGTGTGCCTCCCAGTGGTGCGGCGGCAGGGCGGCGGTCGCACCAGACTCTGCACTGTGCACCTTGTGTCTATGATCTCATTTCATCCACACCCCAATCCTGCAAGGCCAGCATCTGTTATCATCCCCATTTCACAGACTGAGACTCGAGGCATGGCAGTGAAGCCTGAGCTCCCGCAGCCATCACGCAGCAGCAGGGTCTGAACGGAGGCGTCTGAACTCTCTGCAATCAACCAACTCACTGGAAGTCTGGCTTACTCATCTTTAAAGTGAAAATACCCAGCTTGCTATGAGACTTGAATATCAGGTGCAGAAGTGAGTGCAAGGCTGGCAAAGCCACTTTTACCCACCAGCCCTGATTCACATCTGCACCCAGAAAGGGTTCTGCGGTTCTGCCCAGGAAGCTCCAGATGAGTTTCCAGGAGTCGGCGAGTGCAGGTAATTCTGCATCCGTTGTAAATATAATAGCACTGCTGACTGTTTCATACACAGGGTTCAAAACAACCCTGCTGCTATCTTACCCCAGCTCCAGGGACAGCCACGCTCGGACGACAGTAACAGGACCTGAGGCACGTGAAGCAGACTCACCCAGAAGCTAATAAATCACAGCAGAGGACTCAGGAGACACCAACCTGTCCCAGCTCTTCGTTGAGGTCCGACGTGTTCACCAGAGGCCCCTCGCCAGTCTCCTCGTCAAACATGTCCTCGTCCCAGGTGATGAAGTAAGAGCCGAGGAACTTCTGCATCTCGACCGTGACGTACATGGACACGGGGATGATGTAGTTAAAGAGGACCATGAAGGCCAGGAAGTCCGTGAACGCCCTGAGGAACTGCAAGAGCAGAAGGTGCGGGTCAGCGCCTCCGCCAGGAGGGACAGCAGGGCTCCAGCACGCTGCTCTAACACCTCAGGCTTACACATAAGTTATACGAATGCTACTACTAAATACAAGATTTCAGAGTCCAAAGACAAGGACGATGGGTGGGGGGCAGCCACTGGGTCACCTGGTCTCTGCACCAGGACCCGCCGGGTCCAGGGGCTGAGCTGCAGGGCTGCCCTGCCAGCAAGTGGAGATTAAATCATGAGTTAAGACAAACACGCGCCGGTGACAGGAGATATGCCCACCAGACACCTGCGGCAATTTTACTTCCGCATATTCACAGGATCTCTTTGAGTCTCTTACAACCAAACTTACTTGGTAATAACCTACAGATGTAAAAACTAAGCCTGGTGAAATGACTTTTCAGTATACTTTTATCCTGATCTGTGGGGCCATGTTAGTTTTGTGGGAGGGACAGATGATGCAGAGACAGCCCCACTCTGGACGGAGGGGACATGGGTCTGGGTTTGCACACGGCCCTGCTCTAGGCTCAGTGAACAGGATCTGGGTTTGCATATGGCTCTGCTCTAGGCTCAGTCAACACAAGTCTGGGTTTGCATACGGCCCCGCTCTAGGCTCAGTGGACAGGATCTGGGTTTGCACACAGCCCTGCTCTGGACTGGGAGTAGACCTTTTTTCCAAGTATTTACCACAAATATGTGCCATTTATCTCGTAATCATTAACAAGCATTTACTCAGCACCCTCTAAACAAAGGACACAGCGCAAGTATTTAAGGCACTGTCCTGATGATTTCACTGTGGGAACCTCTACCTTTCCAGATCCAAAGATGGCAGGAGCAGTTGGTGTCCACTGAGACTTTAAATTTCACTGAATGCATCTATCACAGAGATTGAATCAATCAAGGCTGCTTTTTGCCTACAGTAAATTCACTCTCATCTTTTTTCTTGCACCACATTTTCGTAATAATGGCCCACAGGTCACCTTGGATCATACAAGGGCAGTGATTGTCCATACCAGATTCCTCTGTCTTTCTGACTCCGTTTTCTGATTATACCACGGCTCATCCCGAAAGGGCTCGCTCTGCCACACGTATTTCAGCACAGTGTTTATCAGGGCTTTGCTGATCAGAATGCAGAGGTACACGATGAGGAACGCATTCATCGATCTAAAACAAAAGGACAGAGGTGATCACTGGTCTCCGAGGAAATGAGCTCTGCACTTTGAAGAAACAGAACAGGAATGGCACGGTGATGCGTTCGCCCTCAACGCATCACGGTGGGTCCTCTGTACCTGCGCCCATGCCATGGTCCCTGGCACATACTCCTAGAGGCCAAAGGTAAGAGCCAAGAGGGGGAAAAGTGCCACAAGCAGGAGAGAGAGGGCTTCTCACAGCCACACTGCACACTGTGGACAATGCCTCTGCACTGCCTGGACTTGCGTCGTTGAAAAGAACATCCAGAAATCAATTTCTACCATTAAGCATCAACAAATTAGTTCAAAACTTGGTGACTAACCACCACTTGTAAAGGAAGGAAGGAAAGGAAAGGGAAAGGAAAGAGGAAGGAAGAGAGGGAGGGAGGAAAGGAGGGCGAGGAAAAGTAAATAACTCTGAAAGGAAGTGTCCTCAGTACAGGAAAAGCACAGATCCTTAACTAAGGTTTTAGCAGATCTCAGGAAGAAGCCTTTCTTTTCCAGTACAAATTCAGCTACCATCCCGACGTATTTATCATCAGGACTTTAATGAAAAGATGACTCTGTTCGCTCTTCGTAAAACCATAGCAGAGAATGCACGGTTTCGACCAAATCTGAGAGTTAAAACTAAGCCCATTTGGAGTTTTTCATGAAATGGTGGGAGGAGCTGTTGGACACTGGACCTGCCATGAACCTGGTACCAGGCGTTAGAAAGCGCAGGAAGGAGGGGTGTGGCCGTCCACCTCACTGCAAAATAAGAAAGTCCCTCTGAAGGGTCAGCTCTGCAGTTACTAAGATGCTGTGTATTGGTAAAGGAACCTCCAACAAGGCCAAGAGGAAGCTACTTCCATCACGCGCGTCCAGCGACAGGGCGGGGAGCCTTACTTTTCCACGGCAGACCGCTTCTGGGATTTCGATTGGTAATTTAATGCCATCTTGGTTTCCATGCCCGTGTAAATAGCCACACCTACAGGGAGGAAAAGCAAGCGTGATGACCAGGGCACAAGTGTGTCTTGCCTTATGGTGAGTTACACACAGCTGCGGGGAAAACCAATTCTTGGGTAAAGTGAATCCTATTTTTAATTTCACAAACTAGTGTCCATAGTCACGTAACACTAGCATTTGATTCCTTAGGATAAAGACCTTTCCTCATGCGTAGGAAGCAATCTATGCTTCATTTTTCAAGAGTTCCCGTCTTAATATACACCGGGCCTGCCATATCCACGAGTTCTAAATCTGCAGGTTCTACCAACTGGGGATGGAAAAGATGTGAAAAAAATCCCCAATAAAAATAACAATACAATGATACAAAATACAGATGATAAAAACAGTAGAGCGTAACTACGTACCTAGAATTTACATCGTGGCAGGTATTAGAAGTAATCTAAGATGATGTGAACTACAGGGGTGGACATGCGTACGCTACATGCAAATAGGGGCCTTGGGCATCCATGGATTTTGACATCTGCAGGCGTCCTGGAACCAGTCCCCCAAGGACACTGAGGGACAGCTGCACAGCATTTTCTGACAGTGGGGCACACAAAAGTTACCTCGACTAAAACAGACAATAACCCACAAGAAATGGGAGATCCTAGCCAAGAAATGCAGACATGAAAGAAATTTCCTGCACAACTAAATTTCATAAATTCCTTCAGGGATGCAACTTTCTGTTTCTGAATCCAAAACTAGAGGCCTTAATCCGTAAGCCTTAATCTCTGATGCTGCTGCTTCAGGACCGCACTTATTCACTGATCCGAATCTCAGTGGGACAGAACTTGTGCGGCCAGAAAGCCTCCAGCACCTCAAGGCGCCAAGAAACGCTCTCAGGGTTCCGCGGCGGGTTTTAACTTTGCTTCATGCATCGTTAATGTTACAGGCAATGGTGAATAATTAATTAAATATTTACCAAAGATTTTCTCGGTGTTCTTCAGTGTAGCTCCTCTCAGCAGCAAGTTTTCCGATCCTAAGGGCCTGTAAAGACACGATGATCAGAAACCACGCGGACACGAAGGCAAGCGGGCAGGACGGGGGCAAGATGCAGACATGAAACCCGCTCGTTTGCTCAGCAGATCTCATTTTCCGAGGAGATGGTGTGCACGGCGGTTTGCTTATATTCAGATGATTAAGTCAATCCAGGTGCATGTGAACACATGCAGTCTTATCTTTGGGGGGGATGAACACATGGCTCCAGGAGTAGCGGCAAGGGCCTCCTGGCAGTGCTTGTGGAACATGGGACCTCAGGCCCCGCCCAGACCCACTGAGCTGCGCCTGACAGCCTCAGCAACACTCCCCAGAGACCTCTAGAGCAGGGGTCCCTGCGGTGGCCCCACCAGTGCCGTCAGCAGCACCTGCAGCCAGTCAGGAACATCATACTAGTCAGGAAGATCGTCCGAAGCTGTCAGAACCTGAAACCCTGGGGTGGGGCCCAGCAGCCCTCTCCTAACAAGCCTCAGGTTGAGAACAGCTGCACTGGAAGGTCCCAGAATGTTCTGGAAAGGCTAAAGAGGGGTGGATGTGAAATAAAATAAAAGTCACTCAACCTTCAACTGTTTCCTTTTCCTTTTTTTTTTTTTTTTTGAGACAGGGTCTCACTCTGTCACCCAGGCTGGGGGCACGATCACAGCTCATTGCAGCCTTGACCTCCTGGGCTCAGGTGATCCGCGTGCTTTGGACTCCCAAAGTGCTGAGATTACAGTTGGCCATCCCCATGCCCAGCCTCAATCGTTTCTATTACAGCCTCAGTGAGATTCGGGGAGTCTTACTCCTGGAGACAAAGGCTGACACTCTTATCTGGCCATTAGAAACACTGGTCACCACGCTGCAAAGCTCCTCTGAATGGGAGGACCTATAAATCAGGGACAGTCCAGGCATGGCTACTTTGGGGGAAAACAAGCAACAGCCAAAGAACGTAAAAATCTCACACATGGAGGAACAAGCCCCGCTCTGCGCACTGAAGCCACGGCGAGCAGCAGCGGGGTCTCTGTCACCAGGGGCTTATATCTTGATATAACAGGGTTCCCTGCTGATGGAAAAATAATCTCTTCTCATTTCCTAAGTAGTAAAGGAGAAATAAGCAGCAAGATTCAAATTTATAAATTTTGCTATTGGCAACATCCAAAGGATTGCTTCGGAGGGTAAAGGGTCAAAAGTGTTTGCTGAAGTTTGCTTTCCATTTGTCATTGTATTTACTGTCCTCCTATCACGGAAAGTTAAGAACCTACTGAACATTATGAACGTAGAATGCATGGAGTATATTTGGTTGACAGACCTCAGAACTGCATCCGGCTGAAGACAGGCAGAGTGGAGCTGCCCAGAGGGAGGTGTCTGCCCCAGGCTGCGGCTGAGGGCTCCACGTACCTCCTTGCCCGGCAGTCACTAAAGATGGAGCTCCCAGGCTGCATATGGGTTGTCTGGTTGTGTTATAAGGATTGTCAGCTTCTGTTTGCAACACACTTATAATAATTCCTGTCAAGTGTTTATGAAAACAAACAGCTTTTTAAAAAAGCTGACTCAGGGAAGTCTAAAAATAATTTACTTGGAAAAGTACTTTGCTTCTAGTTAGGACAGAAGGAAGAAGAAATGCCACTCTGGATGGCTTGAGAATTTGGGTGTGTAATTCTTAACTGTCCACATCACAAATTTACAAACATCTTCAATAATCTAAATATTAAAAGTCTATTGAATAGCATAAATATTTAAAAGTGAAACTAGGCCAAGTACGGTGGGTGGCTCACGCCGTAATCCCAGTACTCTGGCAGGCCAAGGTGGGTGGATCACCTGAGGCCAGGAGTTTTGAGACTAGCTTGGCCAACATGGCAAAACCCAGTCTCTACTAAAAATTACAAAAATTAGTTGGGCATAGTGGCACACGGCTGTAATCCCAGCTACTCGGGAAGCTGAGGCAGGATAATTGCTTGAACCTGGGAGGCGGAGGCTGCAGTGAGCTGAGATAGTGCCACTGTACTCCAGACTGGTGACAGACTGAAGTAGAGCGAGACTCTCTCTCTAATAAAATAAATAAAATAAAATAAAAGTGAAACTAGAGTTAGTATCAAAATGCAAAATACATTAGCAATTATCATCCCAAGTTGCTCAGCAATAAACTTGGTCTAACTATAAAGATAAAAAACCTGCAATGTTTACTATTTTAGATTCATCTCATAGGGAATATGAATAAACCCAAGTCTGTTTACTCATTCAAACACAAATTAATTCTCATGGCACACAGAAATACAAGTTATTTCTCCAAAGTAAGAAGGAATTTACCTTTAGAACAGTATATATTTAGGCAAACCAAGGCAAGGCCACTATCAATTCTCAAAAGCACCTCCGAGCCTGCTGATGGGTAATGATGACAAACACATGCTAAGAATAAGAAGTGCACACATGGTTTTCTTAAAACAGTAACTCCAGGAGACTTACAAGGAGCTAAGCCCCAGGGATGTGCATTTCAGGAACTATTCACTTTGCAATAGTTTCCCAGTGAGTGTGTTTCTGTGTTTGGGAGATGTGTTGTTTAACACTCAATGCTGTACCTATGGACACATCAACAACTCGGAGAGTGCTTACAATGGAAGAAAAATCATTTCCCTAACAAGTGGAGTTTATGAAGAAGATGCGACTTTAAAACCTAGTGAAAGTCAATTCCCTCAACTATGACATTCAAATATCTCATCAGCAACAAATGCTAGATCTTGAAATAATGTCAGAGAAAATATCCCCCGGCCTGGGAGCTGGGCTCAGCACAGGCTGGCTCTCAGCTGAGGCTGCCTCGGGCCATAGATGAGGTGTCTGAGGGTCGCTGTTTCCTCATGGGTATGTGGTGTGACTGCCCCTGAGTCCACGCTGGTGAACGGGAAGGCAGAGCCGCTGACTGTGAGCTGCCCCCGCCTTGTCCCGGCTACCGATTCCACCTTCTCAGGTAGGTGTGAGCCTCAGATAGGCCTTGAGCCAGTAATGCACCCCAGTAATGATGGCAAGTGGATGAACAGACTCCCAAAATTGGCCTCCAAATTAGAAGTCTTTCAACCTCACATCTGAAGACAAATCAGTACCCGAATCATGAGACGGCATTTCTCACAGGGAAGCTGTACTCTGCCCTTCACTATGAAACTGTTCCATGGTACCCTGATGCCTCCCGGCCTGTGAGACGACCCTCTGGGCAGAGTCTTGGGCAAACACTTGTTTCATGAGCATCACTAAGGTGTCAACATTCACAGATGTGTGCCTGAGACAAACCAGAGACAAGAGTGGAGCCTGGCCCTGTGGGAAAGTGGAGCTCCACCTTCCAAATCCACTAGAGCAGCTGCCGTAGAAACCCTCGTCTGTCAAAGAATGCATTTCTAATGCACCAAGGGAGATGACCATGGCCAAGGCATCTGCAGAGGCACTCACCTTACCACGGGGTCGTTCAGGTCACTGTAAACGTTGATGCGGCCCACAAACCTGGTGACAGAAAAGCCACGTTACTGACTAGATGCGCCCAGCAGCCCCCTGGAAGCGCGCGCCTGGCCTGCCCGCCTTCCTGTCTCCAGAGGCCGCTGTGAGCGGCGCGTCTTCACCCGGCCTGCTCCACGTGCAGCTAAACCAGCTCCGCTCCAGCCCCTTCCCTTGTCATCCTTTCTGTTGGGATCAGCCCATGGCTTCAGTGATTTTCCTTAACCCACATTTGACAAACGTCTTTCACAAAATAAAGAAAACTTATTCTTTTTTTTCCCCACAAGTATAGTTCCATTAAGTCACTTCAAACATTTGTATAAAAAGCTACAAATCTGAGTGGTACAAGTCTATGAGAATAAATAAGCGATGTATTTTTGACTCAGTCTTAATCTTTAAGCAGTGATTTACATTCTCTCCAAACCACCAGATAGCTGGACTACCTGGGGTGAAAAGCAAGAGCAACATTGAGGGCATAAAATCCGTTTCTAAAGAACCCAAAGCCCCTTCTTACTTGTAGAGGTCGGGCTGGGGCTGCTCACACTCGATGGTGGCGTGAAGTCCGCCGATATCCTCCTCCGTATGGAAGCCCTTGGTGTCCTGGACCGCATAATGCGTCTACAAATGCACAAGACGTGTGAGCTCACCGCCAAAACGGTCAACACAAACCCAGACACTGCTGCCTCCAACCAAGTGATTACAAAGCCTGGCTGACCCTATGAGTTTGTACACGTTTGATAGTTACAGGAAGATAAGGTACTACTGTTATTCCCGCATCTATTAGGTGCCAGAAAATTCTAATCCTTCCATTCTTACCCAGTGTCCTCAACTTAAAACTAACAAGACAGGAGCAATGCTCAAATTCTTCAAGTGTGGACACTGATTTATCTGTCAAAGCAGTAGCCAGTAGCTATTAATTAGGAAACAAATCCAAGACCTGAAATATCCCTTTGCTTTTACAGAATGCCCTGCTGTTTACGGGGAGTGGTCACGGGATCACTTCACTTCACTTCATTTTCACTACCCCGCAACAACCTGCCCGTGCCCGTCGCTGTTGGGTGGCAAACGCCTTCTACTTAACTGTTCACGTGGCCTGGGCCAGGAGACTCCTCAAGCCTGCGTGTGCGTCAGTTTTACCCAGAGCTTCTGAAGCCCCTGATTCCTGGGTTCAGCCCCAGAGTTTCTGATGCAGTGGGGCTAGGGAGGGCCTGAGAACTGCACTTCTAGGACGGTGCCCAGTGATGCTGATGCTGCTGCTCCCAGAGCACATTTTGAGGCCTGGTGACCTCAGTAGCATCTGTGAGCACGAGCAGGGGGCTGAGGGCGGACCTGAAGTGGGCATGAGGGCTGCACTGGCCCTGCCCTGGGAGGAGAGGAGAAACTTGTGCCCAGGGATCTGGGAAGAGGCAACAGCATCTCTGAATCCCTTCCTGTGTTTCTTTCTAGTGGAAGAGTACTGGACAAATAAAACACAGGAGTTAGAACAAACGAGAGAAACAATCACTGCACCATCACCAAATGCACAAATCACGGGGACACAGTCACCGCTGCGTCACCAAGCGCACAAATGGGGGTCGGGGGTAAATGATCGCTGCTCCATCACCAAGGGCACAAATCAGGGGACGCTTACTTTCTAAATTCAGTGGGAATTCTCTAACTATATCCTCACAAGAGCCCCTGGGAGACAGGGCTGTCCCCATCTCACAGATGCGAAGAATCCAGGTAAGTGAAGAAGCCTGTGCAGCCACGTGAGCCCCACGGGATCCCAGCAGAAGTCGCTGTACCCTTCCCACGCCCCTACTCTGCTTTTAAGGAAAGGGTTCAAATAATTCCAGTCCCTCCAGCTAAACAAAATGCACAAAAATGACATTAGAGAACACAAAACTATTATGCAAACTGCAAAGCCACAAAAGGTCAAAGTGCACTAGCTATTTTAACATCTTCCACAACTGCTACAACATTTCATCTGGACAAACATGGTACATCTGGAGGCCCACAGCATTTGTTCCCTAGCATGGCTGGGACTCGTCTGAGCCTGACCAGCCACAGTCTGCAGGAAAGGGGTGCAAAGACAGCCACTGGCTGCAGAGTGTGAAGGGCTCACATGGTCTCTGGGTAGACGGAACCTTAACCTCCTCCCAGGTTCCAGAGGGACCAGCAGCCGCTTACAATGAATTCCTGAATCATCCAGGGATTCCAACCCCCCAGAAGCTGCTGACAATCTATTATGTTAGTGTGTTCATTCTCTGGGATATGCTACACAGAAAATGTGAAAGCAAATTTAACTGAAAAAAGTCCACAGGATTTTCAATTCCTGATACATATCGTGAATTATCTATGAAAGACTAGCATATCCTTCGGTGATTTCGCACAGAAAATGTCTCTATCTCGTAGTAGAGATGGCTTATACCCACAGGTGTCACCTGAACACCATTTTAGAGTGGCACTTTGGTGAGTTCATGACTTAGTTGAATCCACTGAGCTATGCTCACTTTCATAAACTCCTTAGAAACTTCCAGATTTTTTAAATAATAAGAATCTTAAAATTAATGGTGCTGTATCTTTTCTTTTATGATTGACAATTAAAATTCTTGCAGCATCAACTGCCTGTGCAGAATTTTATACTGAGTGCAGGAAATTACTTAGGTAGTAATTTCAGAAAATCCTGATTAAAATCCTGATTACATTCACAAAAATGACACTCAGTGAAGTAACAGGCAAAATCTAGAATTGCGTGTGACTTTTCACATAATTCTAGGCCAGTTTTCACATTAATTTTAACTAGTAGAAAGAAAATTCTTAAAATTCCAACAATCTATTCATTAAATCCTGAATTTGACACATTAGCTAACTGACACAGGCTAACACTGAAGTTATTTCTGTTAACCTGAGGTGATTGGTTGTTACAGACATTGAGAGTGGAAAGAAAAAGTGGGAAAGAAATGGGGAGGTGTAAGTCAAAGAACACAAGGTAGCAATATTTAGGATGAACCATCCAAAGACCCAACGTACAACATGAGGACTAGAGCTGACAAGAGTGTGTTGGGCTCTGGGTTTCTGCTGCACTGAGTGGACACGAGCATGTTGGGCTCAGAGTTTTGCCGCATCGAGTAGGTTATGGCTGCTCCTGCATGGGTGCCAGGGAAGAGAATGGGAAACCATGTGAGATGTGGATGTGTTAATTTGTTGAACTCGAATAACAATTTCTCTATAAAAATATGTATCTTATAACATCATAATATATGCCTCAAATACACACAATACAATTTATTTTGAAAAAGGAAAAAGAAGAAAGTGGAAAACAGGAGGAAGGAAAAGTGAGGAAAAACTTGGCTGGCATAACTCCCTAGGTTTTCATTGTACACACTGAAAACGCTGACTTTTCAAACAGGATGTTAGTTTCTGTGGCCACACAGGCATAGTCTGAAGCACGACAGGAAGATCCTGCCCTGGAGTCTAACGGAAAGGCCCCTTACTTTATGGCTGGATTCTCCGTCCAAGCTGGCGGTGGTGACGTGGCACGTCCCGTCTCCCCGGTTGCTGGAAAGGAAGATCAAGTCACAGGGAAAGGTCTCATCCTCCTTGACCATGACAATGTCCCCAACCTACAGGACAAAGCAGAAAGGACGGTCAATGGAAAGCTCCTCCGTGAAAGCCGGCCTGTCGTGTGGGACTGCTTCCCTCAAGCTGCTCATCTAGTCACAGGTAGATGAGGGGATGTGGACGTGGTTCCAGGAAGACTCTTGCCAGACATTCTGCTGGGACCAAGGAAAGACCAGGTCAGGTTTCAATGTTCTAACTGCAGATCAAAGAAGTGGCAAAGTACAGCACGATCGAATATTGCGCAGCAAAAACACAAACACCTGTAACAAGGTTATCTTTGATTCAGACCAACGAAGACGAGCTAGAGTGTTCCATGAGCGCGGCCAAGTGGGAAGTACTCCTGGGAGAAGCTCTGATCTAAATCTAGGCGTTTTATGAACCAGGTACTTGAGTTCTGAGAGTTTCCCCATCAACAGAACCAAGGCGCTGCCCAGATCACCAAAGCATGAGGACAAATAAAGCAAAAGTGGCAACAACGTTTCAAAAACTAACGTAAAAATCAATCACAGAAAGTTCATCATGTGGGTTTTTAATGAAAGGTTATGGTCTAGTTTGTATCTGTATCCATTTTACTTCATCAGGGAGGAAGGCATCGCAGTGGCCTGGGCTGTGTGTCTGGAGGGCGAGGAAGGCATCGCAGTGGCCTGGGCTGTGTGTCTGGAGGGTGAGGAAGGCATCGCAGTGGCCTGGGCTGTGTGTCTGGAGGGCGAGGAAGGCATCGCAGTGGCCTGGGCTGTGTGTCTGGAGGGTGAGGAGGGCATCGCGGTGGCCTGGGCTGTGTGTCTGGAGGGTGAGGAGGGCATCGCAGTGGCCTGGACTGTGTGTCTGGAGGGTGAGGAGGGCATCGCAGTGGTTTGGGCTGTGTCTGGAGGGCGAGGAAGGCATCGCAGTGGCCTGGGCTGTGTGTCTGGAGGGTGAGGAGGGCATCGCGGTGGCCTGGGCTGTGTGTCTGGAGGGCGAGGACGGCATCGCAGTGGCCTGGGCTGTGTGTCTGGAGGGTGAGGAGGGCATCGCGGTGGCCTGGGCTGTGTGTCTGGAGGGTCTGGAGGGCATCGCGGTGGCCTGGGCTGTGTCTGGAGGGTGAGGAGGGCATCGCAGTGGCCTGGGCTGTGTCTGGAGGGCGAGGAAGGCATCACAGTGGCCTGGGCTGTGTGTCTGGAGGGTGAGGAGGGCATCGCGGTGGCCTGGGCTGTGTGTCTGGAGGGCGAGGAGGGCATCGCGGTGGCCTGGGCTGTGTGTCTGGAGGGCGAGGAGGGCATCGCGGTGGCCTGGGCTGTGTGTCTGGAGGGCGAGGAGGGCATCGCAGTGGCCTGGGCTGTGTGTCTGGAGGGCGAGGAGGGCATCGCGGTGGCCTGGGCTGTGTGTCTGGAGGGCGAGGAGGGCATCGCAGTGGCCTGGGCTGTGTGTCTGGAGGGCGAGGAGGGCATCGCAGTGGCCTGGGCTGTGTGTCTGGAGGGTGAGGAAGGCATCGCGGTGGCCTGGGCTGTGTGTCTGGAGGGTGAGGAAGGCATCGCGGATCTCGGCTGTGTGTCTGGAGGGTGAACGATCATCAGAACCCTCGAGTGAGTGGCTGCAGGGCTCCAGCCAGTCTCGCTGCCACTCGGGAGGCATGCCAGGATCGAGGCATCACCATGCTTCTGTCTACACTGCAAACAGAGTTCTCTGTACCACTACGTGATGGTCACAGCACACTGCAAATTTGTGAGACTTTAAAAGCAGAGGTTACTCTTCCCAAATGGACCTATGGGTTTAGTAAAATCCCTATGGAAATCCCAGTAAGGATGTTTATAGACATAAATGAACTAATTGTAAAATTTACATGGGAAGGCACAGGCTCTAGATTAGCTAAAACAACCTTGAAAAAGAAGACTGAAGAGGAATGAATCCGTATCCCTAATACGGGGCTTCTGAGATAGCTACAGTGACCCACGGCGTGGGATTGGTGGGGCATGGGGACGGAGACCAATGGGACAGACCAGGGAACCAGAAACAGACCCACGCAAATGTGTTTAACTGATCATGACAGAAGGCAAGGGCCACTCCGTGGAGGAGGGACAACCGGCCAACCCCTGGTGCAGGGGCGATCGGACAGCCACAGGCTAAATAAGGACAGAAACAAACCTGACTGAAACCTCATACCTTATACAAAAATCATCTCAAAATGGATCATGAACTAAAACGTAAAACATGAAACTATAACACTTAGAAAGAAACATGGGAAAAAGTCTTTGGGTCTTAGGACCAGGCAAAGAATGCTTCATTCAGGCACTGAATGTAAAGTCTACAAAAGAAAAAAAAAAAAAAAAACTCGGCTGGGCGCAGTGGCTCACTCCTGTGAGCACTTTGGGAGGCCGAGGCAGGCAGATCACTTGAGGCCAGGAGTTTGAGACCAGCCTGGGCAAAATGATGAAACGCCATCTCTACTAACACTAAAAAATTAGACAAGCATGGTGGTATACACCTGTAATCCCAGTTACTTGGGAGGCTGAGGCAGGAGAATAGCTTGAACCTGGGAGGTGGAGGTGGCAGCAGGCCGAGATTACGTCATTGCATTCCAGCCTGGGCAACAAGAGCAAGACTGTCTCAAAAGAAATAACAATTAAAAAAAAAAAAAAATCAAGAAATTGGACTTGAACAAAATTAAAAACGTTGGCTTTGTGAAATATCCTGCTGAGTGTTCCAAATCATATACCTGACAAAGTACTACTATCTAGACTATATGACCTCTCAACATGTAACAGTAAAAAACTCAAAGAATCCAGCTAGAAAAATGGGTAAAAGACATGAAGAGTTACTTATTTTTGTTTTGTTTTATTTTATTTTATTTTTTTGAGATGGAGTCTCGCTCTGTGGCCCAGGCTGGAGTGCAGTGGCTTGATCTCGGCTCACAGCAAGCTCCACCTCCCGGGTTCACGCCATTCTCCTGCCTCAGCCTCCCGAGTAGCTGGGACTACAGGTGCCCGCCACCACACCTGGCTAATTTTTTGTATTTTTAGTAGAGATAGGGTTTCACCGTGTTAGCCAGGATGGTCTCACTCTCCTGACCTCGTCATCTGCCCGCCTCAGCCTCCCAAAGCGCTGGGATTACAGGCGTGAGCCACCGCGCCCGGCCAGGACATGAAGAGTTGTTTTTACTGACGAGGATACACAGATGTCAAACAAGTGCGAAAAGATGTCCCACAGAGCCATCGGGGACACGTTTAAGCTGCACGGAGACATCAGGAACAGCAGTAACACCCAGGGCTGGGGAAGATGCTGGCAATGTTGTGGGTGGGAATGAAATGGGATAGCCATGCTGGAAAACGGTTTGGCAGTTCCTTTCAAAACCAAACGTAGATATGCTAGATGACCCAGCAACTGAACTCTTGAGCTTTTATGCCAAAGAAATGAAAACTAAATTCACAAGAAAACCAGCACAAAATATTCATAGCAGCTTTCTTGATAACAGCCCTAAACTAGAAAGGTCGAAAAGCCCTTCAGCTTGTGAACGGTGAAACTGCGGTAGGCCCACATCATGGAACGCTCCTTAGCAACACAAGGGAAGGAACAGCCGCTGCACAGACTTTGCAATCCCAAGGGAATTAGACTGCCTGAAAACAGACAACCCCAGAAGGCCACAGGCCGCAGGATTCTCTTTATATCACATCCTTGAAATGACAAAATTTTCGAGCTGGGCAACACATCGGGGCAAAGGGAACACAGGATGCCTCTGTTTTATTACAACCGCACGTGACTCTGTAATTACCTTGAAATAAAAAGTTTAATTAAAAAAGAAAAATTAATTAAAGGAATGCTTTTCTAGGACACTCTAGTACCCTCAAAGGCCTGAGCCATTATGACCGAGGGAAGCCAGATGTCTGCCGTTGCAGGAAAAGCCTGATCTTTTCTTTCTTGTCCTGAGTAGCCTGTTTAGCATCCTCTCAGTTACAACACACAGGATACAGAGAAGGCATTTCCCACAGGAGACTGATACATTAAAAATTCAATTTTCTGCGGGCAGACACTGTTTAGGTCTATTTTTTAAGAAAGATGTTTAGCTACAAGTATGAAAGGCTTTGCAAGGGAAATAGAATCGTGAAAGGAAATGGCGTTGAAGGCCTGGAACCGGACGCCTGCTGACACAGGCATGGAGCTTGTGGCTGTTCCCCAGGCTGGGGCCATCTGCTCTCTGAACCCCTGACCCCTAGGGAAACCTCACTCACCTGAACTCACTGATGGAAAAAGCTGTCTCAGAAGCATTTAAACACCGGGATAGCACATTTATAAGTGAAAATGTTTAAACGCTTACAAGTACATTTGGTGATGCGTGTGATACACAGAACAGTGAGAGCAAGGTGAGGCAGGGGGCTAGTGGTGGATGCCAGCTCCTCTGAAAGGCCTCTGAACGCCTCCGGGGTCCCATCCCACTGGACAGGGAGGGGCTGCGGCCTTGTCCGGAGAGGCTCACTGAGCCCAGGCTGGCCGGGCTGCTTGGAGGTCCTCCTTCCTCCAGGCTTCTGGAACGCACCTGGCTCTCCACATGCACGAGACCCAGTGGGGTGCTCCCTGTCTCCCTCACCAAACCTCCTAAGGCTCGACAGGGAAAACAGCCAGCGGAAGCAGTGGGGTTGCAGGAGGGAGGGAGGCGTGGGAGTCTGCAAGAGCCAGGCAGGGTGCACGAGGACCAGCGGGGGCAGGAAGGGGCCGGCGTGGGCCTGGCACCTAGATCCACCTCAGATGGGGGACTGGAGCAGGCTGCTGACCGCTACCTCGACACAAACGTGAAAACCACACTCATGGTTTCTACCTATACAGGTGATTCCAAATGACTAGTACAAGTTTGAAAATATCTCATTTAAATAATTTAAACACATATTTTTAAATATATTGAGATATTAGTTACATGAATAATTCATTTGAAACGGATTTAAAATGCAGCCTTCGAGAAGAACTGTAATATTCCCAACACAAAGAAACAATCAATGTTTGAAGTGACGGACATCCCAGTTACCCCAACTTCATCATTAAACACTGGTGTGCAGGCATCAAAATATCACATGGACCCCCAACTATGTACAACTATTATATATCAACAAAAAATAAATTTTTTGGCCGGGTGCGGTGGCTCATGCCTGTAATCCCAGCACTTTGGGAGGCCAAGGCAGAAGGATCACGAGGTCAGGAGATCGAGAACAGCCTGGCCAACATTTTGTTAAGACCCCGTCTCTACTAAAAATGCAAAAATTAGCTGGGCGTGGTGGCAGGCACCTGTAACCCCAGCTACTGGGGAGGCTGAGACAGAAGAATTGCTTGAACCCGGGGCAGAGGTTGCAGTGAGCTGAGGTTGTGCCACTGCACTCCACTTGGTGACAGAGCAAAACTCTGTCTCTAAAAAAGTAAATAAATACATTTTTAAAAAATGCAATCTTCGATGAGGTATTCTGCTCCAATTTTCATAAATTTCCACCTAGTCGAGTTTATATTTATATGATTTTATTATACTTTACTCTAAAACAAATTTTAGAAACAGTGTTTCCGACCTTTCCTTGCCTTGATTGGTTCGTGTGTTCCCATAATGATTTTAAATTCCACCAATCTTGGTGTGGGATGCTGGTGGAGGGAGTCTGTGTGTGGGGATGGGGCAGTGATAATGGTTTTAAATTCCACCAATCCTGGTGTGGGATGCTGACGGAGGGGATGCTGTGGTGTGCGTGTGTGTGTCTGTGTGTGTTGGGAGGAGGGGCAGTGGGTACACCCACTCAATTCTGCTGTGAACCTAAAACTGCTCTAAAAAGACATAAACAAACAAAAATTAAAAGTAAAAAAAAAAAACGTAGTAGGGAACTTGGGCCTGTACCCAATAAAACACATTATTTTTTTGCCATTTTTTTTTGGTCTGTTTTGCCAAAGAAAATAAAAACTTAAAAAAAAATGATTTGTATTTTGAAAATGTTTTGAGAGACGGGGTCTTTCTTGGTTGCCCAGGCTGGAGAGCAGTGGCTATTCACAGGCACGGTGAAGCCTGCTGAGTGGCCTCCGACTTCCAGGCTCAGCGATCCTCCCTCCTCAGCCTCCTGAGTGGCTGGGACTGGAGGCGCGAGCCACCGCACCTGGGTAAAACTTATTTTTTAAACTGTTACTGGACTTCACCAGGGTAAATGTGTCGGGTGTCACTTACTCGCAGCTTTCGACTTTGTTTCCGAACGAGCTTGCCGTGCTGAATGAAATGAACAGGACACTGGTTCATGGCATTGTCCGCTTTATGTCGAAGCCAGTCTTCATAACCCTAAAAAAAGGAAGCAAAGAAGGGAGAGAGGAAGCGGAGACAGAGGGAAGGAGGAGAAAGGGAGGAGAGACAGAAGGCTTGAGTTTAATTATGTCTAAGCATAATCCAAGCCTGTGGGGGTGTGTTTTTTCAAAATCAGGACACATTACACACACTATTCTTTGTATCCTCAACAGAGCATTGGCATATTCCCTTGGCAATGCGAGCTGCTTTAAATGTCTGCAGTTGTAGAACTGCAAAGACGTTGGATAAAGATGCTCATCGAAGTCTGTGTAAGTACTATATAACTGTACTTTTTGTGCCTATTCATGACATGGCCTTAGGATAAATTCCTAAAAAAGAAGTGTCTGAATGAAATGACGAGCAAGCCTTCCAGTTTCTTCACATCCACACCGAAAAGCCCTCAAGACTCCAGTGGGGCCAGGCACATTTCCACCCGCTGAGTGTCAATCTTCTGCTTGGAAAAGCCCCCAATGGCCATTCTTCTCTTTCATTAAAAACTGGCTGTTATGAGATCTGGCAGCCCAGACTCTCGGTGAACCACCGGCTCACTCTGCGACACCTGCAGCAGCCTTACGGTTCTCCATGCGTTTCTGCGTCTGGGTAACCCACATGGGAAACATCGCATCGTGACTCCTGTGCACGCGCAAGCATCCTGCTGGAAAAGCAGCCCGAGCTAACCCCGACCCCAGCCGCGCTGCCAGACCTGCATGCCTTTGACAGGCACAGACACCCGCACTCCAATTCCAACCACCAAGGCACACCCTCTGCTTGGACAGTCAGGTGGTATCTTGAAAGCAGCAACAATAGCAGATGCAGCACGCAGACAATTCCGGGGATGACGAACATGCCTTTGTGTCTGGCGTTGCCGGGTGCAGGTGCCTTAGATAAGGATGGGGAATGCCGTCCTCAGTAACAACCCCCAGCATGTGAGAGACTGCACACCAGGGGCCTACAGGCGTCCACCGCATCTAATGAGCACCAAGACTGGGAACACAGCTCTGCCACACACAACACACAACCAGGCAGGATGGCAGCAGGAAGCCTGTGCCACGGGCTCGCTGCACGTACGCTGAGACACACAACCATGCAGGATGGCAGCAGGAAGCCTACGCCATGGGCCCGCTGCACGTATGTTGAGAGAGCCTGTGGGGCAGGAGGCTCACTGGGGGCCTCCTCCCTCTGGGCCACGTGGCGGCATCAGTGGCCCTGTGACCGGAGTCTTTTCCAAAGGGAACATTAACAAGGAACCCAAAACCTCCAGCTTCTGGAGAATTAAGAAGCCTGGGACGCATGGATGTCCAAACATGCGGAGCTTTCTCCAGCCGTGACCACTACTGTGACACTGTGGCATCTGATTGCTTTTCAGAGATTCCTCCCAAATCGCTGAAATACTCTTTCTGGGGAAACTGAAGAACAGTCTTCCTGGAAGGTGGCAGTGGGTAGATGATTCCTGGGTTCATTAAACACACTTATTTAGCACCAACTGCATGCTCAGTAAGTGCCAGGCACCAGAGTCCCACAGACAAAAGACCTTGTCCCCAGCGCTGCTGCTCTCAGGATCGGTGGGGAAGAAACAGAAGTAACTGCAAGCTCAGTGCAGGGGAGAGACACCCAGCACCCCCGAGAAGCCCAGTGCCCAGGCTGCGGAAAGACGCCAAAGAGGAGGTTGCCCAGGAAAGCCCAGCAGTGAGGGAGCCCCCAGGTGCTGGCACTGCCCACTGGTCAGCCTGGCTGGAACCGGAGGGACATGTGAAGGCCCAAGCATGTGACTGGCTGATTGGAGGGGCCCTGCACACAGCAGGGGAGGCTGGGTGCCACAGGGAAAGGCTGCTCTAGCAGGACCTGGGCGATGGCAGTGGCAGAGCCAGGTGCAGTGAGATGCCCGTCAGTGCCCAGGTGAGACACCGGGGAGATGGTGTGAAAAGAGAGGTGGGAACCCAAGAGAAAATCAGGGAGGCCTCTGTGAGTGCAGGGGGCTTTCCAAGGCAAGCGAGGAGGGGCCGGGAGCATGGGGACCCCAGCACAAACGTCCCTGCTGGAGCCAGCGTGTGGGGAGGCCGTTTGGGAAAGTCGCGGCTGCGGACAGAGCTGCCGTTCCCGAGGAAGAGGGACGAGGAGGTCAGTAGTGGGGGAAGGCCGAGGGGGCGGGGACACTCTGGCGCACACAGGTCCAGACCAGCAGTGGGGGAAGCGAGGCCGTCCCCAGAGTGAAGGCTGGGTAGCAAGACACGCGGGAGAGGAAGAGACCCCTCCGGCCAGGGGCAGGGGGTGCTGGTGATGGGGCCCAGACCTGCAGCTCTGTTCATTCACCACCTTGCCCTGACCCCTCTTAACACCCGCAACAACACCCGCCCACTGCCCTGGGATGGGAGGGGACACAGCAGGGAAGGGACACAGCCAGGCTGATGAGAGGGGACACGGCCAGGGAGGGGACACAGCCAGGGAGGGGACGCAGCCGGGCCGAGGACACCGCATGTTGTCTGGGGCCATGGTCTGCACAGTGTAGACAAGCGGCCTCTGCATCCATGGGGGCTCAGGCTCCCTGGCTGCTGCCTCTCTGGCCCAGATGCGTCTTCAGAGCCACCCTCCCTACTCCGCGCTCTCCTCTCCTCTCCTCTCCTCTCCTCTCCTTCAGGACGCTCCTGGAGTCCTCAGGAGTTTCCCGCTCAGTGGGGTCCCCGGAGGGATGGAATCTTTAACAAACGCAGAGCAGAGGACGCTGAAGAACAGCGCTGGGCCTGCCTCCCGGGCCGGGCTGGAAAGGACATAGCCGCAGAGCCTCAGCCCTTTCTCTCTGCTCCCCTCGAGGGGCTCAGCGGTCTCCTTCCCGTCTGCAGCCTCTGCTCCTACCACACAGATGTGTCACAGACAGCATGGGACGCCCTCACATAATCTCCAAGATGGGTTCCTGGAAACTGCGACTTTAGGCCCAAGGACACACAGCAGGTCCCCGAGTAACATCGTTTCCTTCAGCACCATTTCCTTGTGAAGTCAATGAGAAAACCTGTCCTCTTGCTTAAAGTCGAAGTTTGCAAGAGCCACCGACACGGAGTGAGGCCTTATCCCAGGTAGGGGCTAAACTGCCTGAGTCGCGGGCAGTGAGTCCTTGGGAAACGTGAGTTTCCCTCACGTTGTTTTCCAGGCAGTGCAGTTCATCTTGGCTACTGTGCTGTGTCCTGCCCCGCCTCGCAGAGGAGCCGCCCATTTCCTTATGGGAGACCCTGGGCTTCCCGAGTCCTTTGCTAACCAATGACAGCCACCATGAACATCCCAGTCCACGTACCCTGGTAGGCACGGCCGGCTCTGGCCTAGTGAAGACACACAGGCCCCATGTACTGACTACACAGCTGCATGCTTATCATCTGCACCGGCCCCTGTGTGTCCACATCTCTGCCTGTGTCAGATGTTGCCACCTGCTGTGCTTGGTGGCTCCGCCACACTCCTGCCGGGTGCCCGTGGTGCCTGCCTCGCCACGCCCTCTCCAGACTTGCACATCTGAAAGCCGATCTGGTGGGTGTGAAACACAAATGTGCTCAGCAGCATGATTCAGAGCAGCTAAAACGCAGAAACACCCCAAATGTCCATCTACAGAGGAAGCCATACACACACTGCGGGGTGTGCGCGGCGGACCGTGACTCATTCATCAGATGGAACGAAGCGCTGACGCCTGCTCAGATGCGGAGAAACCTTGAAAACATCGTGCTAAGTGAAAAAGCGAGTCACAAAACACCGCACATGAGCCATGAGCATGAAATGTTTAGAATGGGCAACTCTACGGTGACAGAAACGTGTCTCTGCCAGGGACGGGGAGGAGAAAATGGGGAGTGACTGAACATGTGTACGGGGAATCTGCGGGTGATAAAATGGATACACGGAGAGTAAAACTGAGATGTATTCTTCTCCATGTTAGTCACTGGCTTTATTTACCAGGGCTATGAAGGAAAAACAAACCAACAAGAACCACCCCATTTGCCGGAGTCCATAAACAGCATGTTCTCAGGTGGTCAAGACAGTCAAGGATGCGGAAAGGTTAAGTGACTCATCTGAATCAGATCATCCCTGGGTGATCTGGGATGTGAAAACCATAGATTTCTTCTCAAATTCACATGGCGACAGAATAGCAACGAAATGACATAACATCTCTTACTGTGCTACAAGTATCAACACAGTTATAAAAATGAATTTCTACAACTTGGTTGACTTTTCCATGAACTAGCTGAAACGAACCAATTACCTGGCTTCGAATGAAAGGCAATTCACATGGCAAAGATGGCGACTTGCTTGCGTTTCGTCTGTAAAATGCTTACCTGTTTGATAGCCGTGACAGTAATGACGAAGAAGAGTGGAAGTCCACTTGTCACTGGACTTGTGGGTGTATCAATAATCAACTGCAGAAAGACAGAATTGTAAAATCATCTTCAAAAATGCAAATGACTGACTTTAGGCAGGTTAGTTCGCCCTGAGCCAGCACTTCCCATTCGCTTTGACTTATTTAAACCCTTTGCTGGCACCTGACTCTGCCCACCATGGGAGATAGCAACTCAATCATCCTATTTCACTGACTGTTAAAATGAGGGCACCTTTTTTAAATTAAGGAACATGCTCAAGGAAACCACGGGGAGTGGCCGACACAGTCTGAAGTCGGGGCACGCCTTGTGTTAATTCATCCCTTGGCTTCAGTGTCACATTTTAATTACATGATTTGAATAATGTTGGAAAATTTTTAAAAGTCCTTCAATAGTATTTTGTAGGATTTAGAAAAATTAGAGGGTTGTTCTTAAAACACACCTGGCACATTGCTCCCTAACTCATACCCTGAGACATTTTTTCCCTCCTTTTTTCTTTAAACTCTCTTTTCATGTGTACTGTCTTTGGATTTTCTTTTTCTTTTCTTTTTTTTTTTTTTTTTTGAGACAGAGTCTCACTCCGTCTCCAGGCTGGAATGTAGAGGTACGATCTCGGCTCACTGCAACCTCCCACTCCTAGGTCCAAGCGATTCTCCTGCCTCAGTCTCCCGAAGAGCTGGGACTACAGGCGCACGCCACCACGCCCAGCTAATTTTTGTATTTTTAGTAGAGATGGGGTTTCGCCATGTTGGTCAGGATGGTCCCTATCTCTTGACCTTGTGATCCTCCCTGAGTGCTGGGATTACAGGCGTGAGCCACTGCACCTGGCCTGGATTTTCTTTAGAACATCCACACACATTTATGAAGAGTAAAGTAAGTGGAACAATGCATAGCTTGGCTGTGAACTTGTCCAAAAGATAACAAAGCTCTGACTTCCCCTCTGGTACTAGAAGGAAAGGGGCAGGAAAGGCAGTCACCAACTTAAACCCAAAGTGGCGTTGTGTGTGCTAATTTAGCTTGTGTGGATCTCACAGAACCAACACGTTTCGTCCTTCCTTAAGAAAATAAATAAATGAATCGTAGGTGAGGGGCACCACGCCCTTGCGCTTTCATTAGCCGTGTGGCAGTTACCTGAGAATAAAATGTCACTTATTTAGATTTATATTTGATGAGATGGAAAACAATGACCAGCCTTACCTGCACCAGAAATATGATAAGGAAATAAAAGTTGGCTACTCTTCTGAATTGTTCAAATAAATTCTTGGGTATAAAGTTCCAAAATGTGTACTGCATAAAAGAAAAACAAACATCCATCATTTAGATCAGATTTTACTCTCATAGTGTTACTCTAGGCATAGTAAGTAGCACTGGATTTTACAGTACAAAATGTTTAGCTTTAAATATAAAACTAGTAATTCATAATTTAGAGTGTTTGTTGACAGCTAAGACGGCTGAAACAAAGTGTATACTCTGAAACACGTATGTAAATTACCGAACTCCAGAGAATTCAATATAAAACGCAAGGTAGCTCAACAACAGTTTGATTATTGAGATGTCTTTTATAAAATGTAAACCTGTGATCATTAACTCAACACATTAGCATTTTACTTCAGTAATTTCTGCATGATCTCTGCTCTGAGTGACAGCATGACGGGTGATGACAGCGAGCTGAATGGAAGCCTTCACTCAGCTCCAGGTGGCTTCTGAGGCAGAGGTGTTTCTTGTCCACAGCCCAGGCACAAGGGCTTTGAGGCCTCAGGGGGAAGGAGGGCAGGGAGGGGATGTCGGGGGAGTGAAGTGAAGGAGGGAAGGAGGGGAACGAGGGAAGGAGGGGAAGAAAGGAGGAAAAAGAGGGTAAGGAGGGTAAGGAGGGCAGGGAGGGAAGGGAGGGGAAGGAGGGAAGGAGGAGAAAGAGGAGAAGGAAGGAGGAAAAGGAAGGAGGAAAAGGAGGGGAAGAAAGGAAGAAAAGGAGGGGAAGGAGAGGAAGGAGGGGAAGGAAGAAGGAAAAGGAAGGTAAGGAGGGCAGGGAGGGGAGGGAAGGTAAGGAGGGCAGGGAGGGGAGGGAGGGGAAGGAGGGAAAGAGGGGAAAGAGGAGAAGGAAGGAGGAAAAGGAAGGAGGAAAAGGAGGGGAAGAAAGGAGGAAAAGGAGGGGAAGGAGAGGAAGGAGAGGAAGGAGGGGGAATGCCCAGTCACCACAGCCTCTCCTCTCCACACTTCTCATTTTGCCTCTGTAGCAGTTTCATTCAACTTCTGTGTTGAAAACAACGTCCCAGATGTCACAAACCTTCACTGAGTTTGGAAATAGTTTCTAAAATTTCATCTGACATGTTTTTACGCCATAATGAAGACAGTCTACCGAAACCTGGGGGAAGTCTCCCAGCCTGCGCTGCGGCCTCTGCCGTCTGTGTCTCTTCAAAGGTGCTTACTTCAAAACCCCACTCCCAGGTGGGTTCTGGCTCCGGGAAGCCAGAAGTAGTTGTCAAATTCTCACACCAAGAACTTCTTGAGTTCCAGGCTCATGAACATAAGTTATTTGCAATTCAATGTAACAACTAAAGCCTGGTATGGTCCTAAACTAACCAACATATTCTGAATTTGCTGTTTACAAATATTTCAGAGGAAATCCACGTGTGTCTTTTAAAACTTCTCTGCCTCAAGTTTCCAGTGGCTTAGAGAGTATATAAGGAATTTCCATTTTCTACCCTAATTCACATTTACAAAGTGATTTTTTCTTTTTTTTTTTTTTGTTTTGAGACGGAGTCTCACTCTGTCACCCGGGCTGGAGTGCAGTGGCCGGATCTCAGCTCACTGCAAGCTCCGCCTCCCGGGTTTGCGCCATTCTCCTGCCTCAGCCTCCCGAGTAGCTGGGACTACAGGCGCCCGCCACCTCGCCCAGCTAGTTTTTTGTATTTTTTAGTAGAGACGGGGTTTCACCGTGTTAGCCAGGATGGTCTCGATCTCCTGACCTCGTGATCCGCCCGTCTCGGCCTCCCAAAGTGCTGGGATTACAGGCTTGAGCCACTGCGTCCGGCCGTGATTTTATCTTTCATAACAAAGTTCCTTAATGAGGGTAAAAACCGAGTAGTGGTTCCCCCAAGTTCATGACAACTACAGCCGTATTTTCAGTTCCTTTCTCAGGTTGACTGTAATGAAAAGGGCAAGGGGTGCTCCAGGAGAGTTTCTAGTGTTTTAAAAAAGAAACTAACTTTCCAGGTCCTCCCTAGCTCATCCCGCCCTACCCATCCAAACACCCTTATTTTCCATGTGTTGCTTGGTACCAGGCTTTTATCAGATATGTGTTTTGCAAATCTCTTCTCCCAGTCAGTGGCTCACATTTTAATTCTCTTAACTGTATTTTGCAAAGGATAAGTTTTTAATCTTCATGAAGTCCAACTTACCAATTTTCCTTTCATGAAGAGTGTTTCTGGTGTTATGTCCAAAAATTTGTTGCCAAACCCAAGGTCACCTCGACTTTCTCCTACATTTCTATGAGTTTCATTGTTATACATTTTACATTTAGGTCTATGATTCATTTTGAGTTAATTTTCTTGAACTGTGTGTATGATCACCGTCTATAGTCACAGTTGCTGGGTTTTTTTTTTTTTTTTTTGCATGTCATTTTTCTAGAACTATCTGTTGAAAAGAAATAGTGCTTTTCTGTCTGCCCTGAATTGCCTTTGCTCCTTTGTCAAAGATGGGTTGACTCTCTGGGTGGACGGGTTGACTCTCTGGGTGGATGGGTTGACTATCTGGGTGGACGGGTTGACTATCTGGGTGGATTTACTAGGTAGGTCAACTCCCAGGCTCTCTATGATGTTTCATTGATCTATTTGTCTATTCTTACAGCAACACCACACTGTCTGGATTACTACAGTTTTACAGTAAGTCCTAAAGTTGGCTAGTGTCAGTTCTCCAACTTGGTTCTTCAATACTGCGAGGCTATTCTGGGTCTTTTGCCTTTCCACATAGATGTAGAATCAGTTTGTTGGTAGCTACAAAGTAACTTGCTGGGAATTTGATTAGGATTGTATTGAATCTACAGGTCAAAGTGGGAAGAACTGACATCTAAAAAACATGGAGTTTTCTCCTCCATGAAGATGGAACATCTCTCCATTGACTTAAATCTTCTTTGATTTCACTACAGTTTTGTCGTTTTCCTTACCTAGACCTTGTACGTATCCTGTTAGATTTACACCTATGTAATTTGGCGGGTGGGGGGATAAATGTAAATAGTGTTGAGTTTTAAATTTCAAATTCCAACTATTCATTGCTGGCGTATAGGAAAGTGATTAATTTTTGAATCCTGCAACCATGCTATAATCGCTTCTAACATCCAGAAGTTTTCTTGTTATTGTTGGTTCTCTGGGATTTTCTGCATGGGCAATCATATCACTTGTGAACAAAGATAGTCTTATTCCTTCTTTCCCAATCTGTACGCCTTTTATTCCCATTTCTACTCTTACTGTATTAGCTACGATTTCCAGTACAATGCTGAATAGGAACAGTGATGAGGGATTCCTTGCCATTTTTCCAGTCTAGGGTGAAATCATCTAGTTTTTCACCATTAAGTATGATGTTAGCTACAGGACATTTTGTAGATGCTCTTTACGAAGCTGAGGAAATTCCCCTCTGTTCTTAGTTTGCTGCAATATGTGAGTGGGTACTGAACTTTGTCAAATTATTTTACCGCACCTATTGAAAAAATCATGTAAGTTTTCTTTTTTAGCCTGTAAATATTATGGGCTATATTAGTCGATTCTCAAATGTTGGATTAGCCTTGCATACCTAGGATAAACCCACTTGGTCATGAGGAGGAAAGAGAGAGAGACCCTCTCATAGTGTTTCATATTGTTTTATACTCAGTACCTGTTTTAAGAAAAAAACAAGGAAGGAAAACCAAAGACAGGCAGCCCGGCGCTAGGCCTTTGGGCCTGCCTGGCCTAAACCCAGTAGTTAAAAATCAACTCATAACTTAGAAACCGATGTTATTCATAGATTCCAGACATTGTATAGAAGAACACTGTGAAACTCCCTGCCCTGTTCTGTTTCACTCTGACCACCGGTGCATGCAGCCCCTGTCACGTACCCCCTGCTTGTTCAAATCAATCATGAGCCTTTCATGTGAAATCTTTAGTGTTATGAGCCCTTAAAAGGGACAGAAGCTGCGCGCGGTGGCTCAAGCCTGCAATCCCAGCACTTTGGGAAGCCGAGATGGGCAGATCACGAGGTCAGGAGATCGAGACCATCTTGGCTAACACAGTGAAACCCCGTCTCTACTAAAAAATATAAAAACTAGCCGGGCGAGGTGGCGGGCGCCTGTAGTCCCAGTTACTCGGGAGGCTGAGGCAAGAGAATGAGGTAAACCCAGGAGGCGGAGCTTGCAGTGAGCTGAGATCCAGCCACTGCACTCCAGCCTGGGCGACAGAGCGAGACTCTGTCCCCCCAAAAAAAGGGACAGAAATTGTGCACTCGGGGAGCTCGGATTTTAAGGCAGTAGATCGCCGATGCTCCCAGCTGAATAAAGCCCTTCCTTCTACAACTCCGTGTCTGAGAGGTTGTGTCTGTGGCTTGTCCTGCTACAAGGGTGTATAGTTCTTTTTATACATTGTTGAATTCGATTTGCTAATATTTTATTGAGAATCGCTGCTTCTATGTTCATGAGAAATATTGGTCTGTGATATCGTCTTTCTGGTAATATCTTCTTCTGGTTTTGGTTTTAGGGTAACGCTGGCCTCATAGAATGAATTAGAAAGTATTCCTTCTGCTTCTATTACCTGGAAGAGATTGTAGAAAATTGATTTTTTCCCCCCCGAAATGTTTGATAGAATTCACCAGTGAAAATATCTCAGCCTTGTGCTTTCCGTTTTGGAAGATTATTAATTATTGATTCCATTTCTTTAATTGATGTAGGCCCACCCAGATGATCTTTCTCCTTGTTTGAGTTTTGGTAGACAGTGTTTTTCAAGAAACTGGTCAATTTTACCTAAGTTATCAAGTTTATGGGTGTAGGGCTGTTCATAATATTCCTTTTAATCTTTTTATTAGCTATGCCACCTGTAGTGATGCCCCTTTTTTATTTCTGATGTTTGGAATTTGTGTCTCTCTTCTTTTTCCCTTGTTTAGCCTGGCTAAAGGTTTATCGATTTTATTGATTTTTTTTCAAAGAACCAGCTTTTGATGTTTTTTTCTGATTTCCTGTTTTCAATTTAATTTCTGTTCTAATGTTTATCAGTTTAAGTTTCCTAATGTTGAAGCTTGTTGATTTTGGATCTTTCTTCTTTTCTAATCTGTGTAGTCAATACTATAAATTTCCCTCTAAGCACTGTTTTTCCTGCACCCCACAAGATTTAGTAAGTTGTATTTTAATTTTTGTTTAGCTTAAAATATTTTTATGCCTCTTGACACTTCTTTGATTCATGTGTTATTTAGTAGTGTTTTGTTTAATCTCCAAATACTTTGGGATTTTCCAGTTAACTTTGTGATTTATTTATTTCTAGTTTAATTCTACTGTGGTCTGCCAGTGTCTTGATTTTGGACTTCCCAGACTCTAGAACTGTGGGGAAATCAATGTCTCTTCTGTATAAATTACCTAGTCTGTGGTATTCTGTTGTAACAGCACAAAAAACTCACACTTTAATGCTCTGTTCTTTTCCTAAGTAGACCTGAATTTCTGACCTATATAATTTTCCTTCTTTCTGAAGAACTTCTTTTAACATTTCTTGCAAGGGAGGTCTACTGGCAATGAATTTCCTCAATTTTTGTTTGTCTGAAAAAGTCTTTATTTCTCCTTCATGTATGAAGGATAATTTTGTGAGATACAGAATTCTGGGTTGGTGGCTTTTTCTTTCAACACTTTAAATATTTTACATTATTCTTTTCTTCCTTAGATGGGTTCTAGAAGAAAGTCTGATGTAATTCTTACCCTTGTTTCTCAGCAGGTAAAATGTTCTTTTCCTCTGGCTTCTTCGAAGATTTTTTCTGAGTCTAATTTTCTGTAATTTAAATGTGATATGTCTAGGTGTACCCTTTTTAAAAAATTTATTCTGCTTTTGTATTTATCTCTGAACTTCCTTTATCTGTAGTTTGGCATCTGTAATTTTGGAAACGTCTCGGCCACTTTTACTGAAGATAACTTCTCTCTTCTTTTGTTTTTTTCATTACGCACATATGTTTTAACTTTTTTTTTTTTTTTTTTTTTTTTGAGATGGAGTTTTCACTCTTGCTGCCTAGGGTGGAGTGCAGTGGTGCAATCTTGTCTCACTGCAACCTCTGCCTCCTGGGTTCAAGAGATACTTGTGCCTCAGTCTCCCAAGTAGCTGGGATTACAGGCGCCTGCCACCACACCTGGCTAATTTTTTAAATTTTTTAAAATTTTTTGTATTTTCAGTAAAGACGGGTTTTCACCATGTTGGCCAAGCTTGTCTCAAACTCCTGACCTCAGGTGATCTGCCCACCTTAGCCTCCCAAAGTGCTGGGATTACAGGCGTGAGCCACCGTGCCTGGCCTGCTTCACCTTTTGTAATTGTCCACAGTTCTGTTCTGTTTCTTCATTCTTTTTTCCTCTTTGCTCTTCAGTTTGGAAAGTTTCTGCAGCCATGTCTCAAGGTCACAGGTCCTTTGCACAACACGTCAGTCTCTCTGCAGCCTGCATTATAAATCCCCGACGTGGCTAACCCAGGGGGACAATTCTGTGGGCATGTCTCAAGCTCACAGGTGCTCTGACACCACGTCGATCTCTGTACAGTCATAAATCCCCGACATGGCTAGGGCAGGTGTATGACTCTACGGACACGTCTCAAGGTCACGGGTCCTTTGACACCGCGTCAATCTCCGTACAGTGTGTATTATAAATCCCCGAAGTAGGCCAGGTGTATGAGTTTCTTATGCTACTATAACAAATTCCACTTTGTGACTTAAAACAATGCAAATGTATCATCGTACTGTTCTGGAGGTCAGAGGTTTGCAATGGGTTTCACTGGGTTAAAACTGAAGTATCAGCAGGGCTGGTTCCTTCCTGGAGGCTCCAGGGAGAAACCTTTCTTGCCTTTTCCCGGTTCCTGCAGAGGATGCCTGAGTCCCTTGGTCCCCTTCAACCTCTGAAGCCAGCTGTGGCTCGGACGGTCTCTGTTCTGCCTCCCTCTTCCACTGACGAGCGCCTCTGTGATTACTTTTGGCCCGCGTGAGTAGTTCTATAATCACTTCCCTATTTTAGTGTCAGCTGTTTGGCCATCGGGATTCCCTGGCCACAGACACTGACACAGGCAGAGGTTGTGGGGACCAGGATGTGGACCTCCGTGGGAGGCCATCCTTCTGCTGCCACACTCGGTTTTCTTCATGTGAATGCAACAAATCGAGAACCAAGAGGCAAGAGCTCTGGACGGAAAAGTAGCCACACAAACTGAGACAGAGTAGAGAACACACGGCTGGCTCTTCATTCCTTTTGCTTCTCATTCAGAAAAAAAGCAAAAAAACCTCCAGATTGCTAATAAAAGTATAGGGACTTTCTTCCTTTACAAATTGAGAATTTGCTAACCTCACCTCAAGATAATTTAGGTACTCTACGAAATTCTGGAAATATTTACTCTTTAGCATACTACGAAACACACAGACTTCAGAGTCAGTGTCAGTCCCCACCTTCGATCCTGGCCCTGCCATTTAAAAACCATGTAAACTTCAGCAAATTATTTAATGATTCTGAACTCTAGTTTTCTTATCTATACAACTTGGCAAACATTATACATGTGATCAGTCTTTTTAAATATTTGAGAAAGATATACTTTCTCTCAAATGGGCCATAATGAAAAAGTCAGTTACTGCCCATTAACTTTTAAAGGGACACATTAAAGAAATAGCTTAGCCCACCCATGTGAGGCCAGTCTTACTTTCCAGCACGCAAACCAACAAAACTTATTATAATTAAACATTTCCACAAATTTCTATAATACATTACTCAGTAACAAAGTCACATTAATGAAAAAATAGTCTACTTAAAATTCCATCTTTCATTTACTGAAGTACTTTCAGGTGAAAAGTTCACGCTGTCCAGGATCCCTTCCAAAGGACCCTTGGAACTCAAGTGACGGTGCAGGTGAGACAGGCTGGCCACAGGCTGGGAACCGTGGCAGTGGAGATGAGCCACAGAGATTCACAATGCTCCTCTCTACGGTTTTGAAAGTTCCCGTGTTATACGAGGAAGCTTTGGTCATATTTATCAGATAAAATATGATCTGTAATCCTTCCAAACATGCAGATCAACTTCCACCAGGCCTGGAAGGCTGTGCAAACTCATGGTCTTGCCATAATTTTTTTTTGTTTTTGAGATGAAGTCTCACTCTGTCACCCAGGCTGGAGTGCAGTGGCGCCACCTCGGCTCACTGCAACCTCCACCTCCCAGCTTCAAGGGATTCCTGTGCCTCAGCCTCCCGAGTAGCTGGGATTATAGGTGTGCCCCACGATGCCCGGCTAATTTTTGTATTTTTAGTAGAGACAGGATTTCACCATGTTGCCCAGGCTGATCTTGAACTCCTGACTTCAGGTGATCCACCTGCCTCAGCCTCCCAAAGTACTGCAATTACAGGCATGAGCCACCGTGCCTGGCCTGGACTTGCCATATTTGAATGTTACTGTACAGCTTTGGAATTTGAAACCACCTGCATGATTACTTTATTCTTTTCTTTTCTTGAGACAGGGTCTTAATCTGACTGTCACCCAGGCTGAAGTGTGTTGACACAATCTCAGCTCACTGCAACCTCTGCCTCCCAGGTTCAAGTGATTCTCCTGCCTCAACCTCCCGAGTAGCTGAGACTACAGGTGCCCGCCACCACGGCCAGATAATTTTTGTATTTTTTGGTAGAGACAGGGCTTCACCATGTTGGCCAGGCTGGTCTAGAACTCCTGACCTTGTGTTCAACCCACCTCGGCCTCCCAAAGTCCTGGGATTACAGGTGTGAGCCACTGCGCCTGGCCTTAATTGCTTTATTCTTATCTGGCACTGAGGGCTGCAGCCGAGCCCCATGACGCTGTGTAATCTCTGCGTTTCACAGAGTAAGTTATTACTGCTGACCATTACTATTGTCAAAAGAAGGGTTATTAATTCCTGGTGACGTCTAACAAGAAAAGTGAAATCCCAATGAACTCATTTAAATGGTCATAACTACACTGATATAGCAGTATCATCTGGATAAAATAAACTAAAATGAGCATTTTATTCCACACATTAGAGTGAGAAAGCTGACAAGGGTGGTCAGTTATCCTTTGCTCATCATTGCTGAATTGTAAAAATACAAATATTTGCCTGGGAACACAATGTAATGTAACGCTGGGCCCTTCAACTGTGATACAATCAGTGGATGTCCTCAATCCCGGGAACTCCTGGCATGAAAAAGCCACAGCACAAAACCAAGTGGTTTTCCTCCTACAGGAAATCTGGGAAAACTGAGTGGCCCTCGGCACCTCTCTTCACCTCCAAAGACGCCATGCATTTTGCTGAATGACACGGGACAGTCATTCTTTTCATTTCTCACTTGTACGACAGACACCACAGCCAGAGTCCACAGCTGCCCTGGCTCTGATTCTGGCCCTGAGCTGGAACGTCTCACTCGTGTCTGAGCCTCACGCTTCTGCCTGCCTCCTGTCCCTTGGGAAGTCAGTCTCTGGTTTTGTGTTACTCACCAGCAGTGTTGTATGCAGACAGGGAAGAGCATGGCCTCACCTGGCCTGCCTCTGGCCTCTGGCCACGAGACAAACCCGGGCACTGTCCTCTGCCAGCAGCCCGGGCGCCTGCAGGAACCCCCGAAAGCTGTCTGAAGCCTCAGCTAGTGTTTACCTGAACACGGCCCCAGCACCGCAGGGCCCACCTGACAGTCCTGAAAATGACGGGGACACCGAACACCCATCTGCTTGGGACAACAAGCCACCCGCATGGAAATGAGGTCACTCTTTCGTTTGGGAGGCAGGGACGCAAAACACAGAAAATTATGCCAGGACGGTGGATTACTGATGCTGGAAATTCATGAGCATCCAGAGGGGCTGTTAAGAAAAGTGCCCCTGGACAGGCACGGCGGCTCATGCCTGTAAACCCAGCACTTCAGGAGGCCAAGGCGGGCAAATCACCTGAGGTCAGGAGTTCAAGATCAGCCTGGCCAACAATGGCAAAACCCCATCTCTGCTAAAAATATAAAAATCAGCTGGGTGTGGTGGCAGGCGCCTGTAGTTCCAGCTACTCGGGAGGCTGAGGCAGGAGAATCACTTGAACCGGGAGGTGGAGGTTGCAGTGAGCCAGGATCATGGCACTGTACTCCAGCCTGGGCACAGAGAGAGACTCTGTCTCAAAACAAAAACAAAAACAAAACAAAACAAAACAAGAAAAGAAAACAAAAGAAAAGGGTCCCAGGCTCTGCAGAAAGAAGTCCAAGCCCAGTGCCAGACTACAGGGGTTACGGACTAGTCTATCCTCTTCGGTGGCCTCAGACACACGACTGAGCTCTAAGCCTCAGCTTCTTCATGAATATGTCAGGAATAATCAGTATTGGGGGTTCACAGGGTTGTTTAGAAGTTACACGATATAATAAAACACGGAAATCATTTATACAAATATAAGTCATGAAAACATTGGCTATACCTACGAATTGCAGAGGGAATTTTTCCTCCCCAGTTACCAGAAGGGGATTCAGCTTTCTTGAAGGCATGGAGGGACAGCATAGGCTAAGCCAAGATTTAATTCTGTAGCCTCCTGTGGGCAAAGCAGGGAACCACGTGAATTCTGTGCCCTGAAGTACAAATCTGGAAAGGGAGGCATGCAGTGATCCATCACTTTCTGGAGTTCAGCATTCCCCACGTGGGGAGTGCAAGCAGGCCTGGGGGAGCTCTGCACAGCACAGGCAGCAGGGAACGGGGCATGCTGGGCTGTGATTTCGGGTTTTTGACATTGCCCAAAGTCTCTCCGCAAGAAGGAAACGGAATTCTATCAATCACCGATCACCAGTAACTGCAGTTCCGTCAAACAGATGAGAAGTTAAAAATAATCCGACAGCATTTTCATCCCGTTAAGACTTCTTCCATGACAAAGGCTTTCATCCTTTGATTTCATAAAAGCAAACTTGCTGAGAACAAGCTTCTGTGGTACTTAAAAAGTCTTAACTACTAGCATTTCTTTCTTTTAGGTAGAAATCATTTCCTCCCCGAGACCAGGAAAACACAGACACACTGTCACAACTGTATTCTCCAAAATCAGCCATAAACTTACGTTTTACAAATTAGACAGCATTTTTTCACACATCTTGAGCTGTTAAATTAAAATAATTATGAGTCCTCAAGTCCAGGTTCCAGAATTCCACTTTGGTTTATCTGGATCAAGGTTACTGTCAGGCCAGCTACCTGCCTAGATTCCAGACTCCAGCCTTTCTGAGGGCCTTTCCTTCCTGAGTTCTATTAGCAAAAGAGGTTATGCCGGACGTAATTTCCCCCCGAAATTACACAACCTCATCCACTTGAAACTGAGACTAAGCCGCTAATCCCACCTCTGTGAAGAGCGAAGATCTCAATGCATGGGTGGATTTGAGAGCACAGCCCCCTTCTGTCCTCGGAGGCTGAGATGAAAGGCGCCCAAGTGCTCTCCTGGCCCCGCCGCACCCTCCACCTGCGCTCAGATGGCGCTGCTGAGAGCCTGTTGACCCCGGTCTGTGTGTTCCTGCGTGAGGGCTTCCTGGTAGGAAGGAGACTTACGGCTTCTAAAAGGCTCTGAAAACCGGCAATAAGCCCACAAAACCCATCCTGACAACCCAGCCACCGCAGGGCTTCCCGGATCAGAAACCGCAGAGGCCTCAAGGGGCTCCAGTTCCACAGGGAGCAGCGGAGCGGGGGGAAGGCCCAGCCGAGGGGGAGAGAGGGTAGCGCAGAGCCTGGGAGCAGGGCCGGGAGGCGTGAAGCCACCGAGGCCACTGCCTGCAGGGATGTTCGAAACAGACAGTAGGGAAATGACAAAACTTGAATGATATAGCAAAGGGGTCAGGAATCGTTGTGCTCTGTTATCTCCTTTAAAACCGCCATGGGCAATCACAGGAAGCAGTTTTCCGCCAGCCCCTGCCAGGGGGACCAGGACCCTCCTCCAATGCCTGGATCAAGCTCTGCTGCTGCTGCTGGTTTCCTCCCTGCGGCCCCACACGGCACCTCATCTGCTGGTTTCCTCCCTGCGGCCCCACACGACACCTCATCTGCTGGTTTCTTCCCTGCGGCCCACACGGCACCTCATCTGCAGGGAGAACCAGGCACGCGGGGCGGTCGGGCGAGCTCTGCCCCAGGAACGGAGAAGCCAGCTCCCAGGAGGTGGGCTGGGTGATGCCTTCACAGCCCCCATCCGGCTGAGATGAGCCCCGCTGTGCAGGGGGGGCCACAGTTCCACACACCCATCACCCAGATCCTGGAATCCCGCCCTACAAGTCCACAGTGGCACCACATGTGGACACTGGGTGCTCCCTGCCTCTCTGCACCTCTGGGCCGCGCAGGCTGAGTTCTAAGAAGTACGTCTGGGATTCGTTTTGGGCTGGAGGGTGGGTGAAGTACATACTAGCTTGGAAACTACCTTCAGTGAGCTCCGCCTGAGACTGCGCCGACTTTAAAACTTTATAAATATCACCACTCAGAGACAATATTTTGGATGTGATTTCTCATCAGTACATTTCTCCTTCCATGAATCATGCCTGGGAAAGCACCCACAGCACTTATCTGGTTGGGACTTTGTTTTTCAGCATTTATGTGTCCTGTTTCTAGAGGTTAAAGCTATTAAAAATTTTTTGTAATCCTACAGTTACAAATTAAATAATCCCATAAAAATGCTTTAAAATTATTCTTCAAAAATATGCAACTCTTCAAGAGCACATAAATAATTAAGAACCACAGGGGTCTACATGCCAGGACACCTGGTGTGGATTAAGCAGATCTCCACAGGGGTCTACACATCAGGACACCCGGTGTGAATTAAGTAGCTCTGCATAGGGGTCTACACGTCAGGATGCCCGGTGTGGATTAAGTAGGTCTACCACAGGGGTCTACACGTCAGGACGTCAGGTGTGAATGAAGTAGGTCTACCACAGGGGTCTATACATCAGGACACCGGTGTGGATTAAGTAGGTCTACATAGGGGTCTACACGTCAGGACACCTGGTGTGAATTAAGTAGGTCTACACAGGGTCTACACGTCAGGACACCCGGTGTGAATTAAGTAGGTCTACACAGGGTCTACACGTCACGACACCTGGTGTGAATTAAGTAGGTCTACACAGGGTCTACACGTCAGGACGCCCAGGGTGAATTAAGTGCATTTGCATGTAAGGACACACGTGTGAACTGTGGGCCGCCACACGCGTCCCCGTGTGCAGCTCAGTCACGTGTGTGCCTGTGTTTGGCTCATCCATTTTGAAGGACAATGAAGATAAATGGAGTCTGAACACAGGCACACGCGTTCCGCATTATCTGGAAAGCACAGTTTACCCCGTGTTTAACGGCAGCAGCTAAATTTCCACCCTATTCTTAAGACCCGTTTCCAGGTCACTCTTGGAACGTGGGAAATGTGTGTGCACTTCCACGCTCCCGTCCATGGAGAGAAATATGCTCTGTTTAGACCGCGGCACTCTGCTCACGCTTCCTACGCTGTGCCTGGGCTGCACCTCCTGAACAAGCTCAAAGACCTCCCCGGGTCTACGTCTGGCCCGCATTTGTTGGCTCCTTCTCCAGGGTGGCTGGTAGCGTTTCTACCTTACCAGTGCTGAGACTCTGGCCAGGGTGGCCCACGAGAAGCACATGGCCAGACGCCTCAGAAGTGGGAGCTGGGTGGGGTTTGGATCCTGGACTTCAGAACTACGCTGCCTCTGTGACACAGTCGCCCGAGAGTGGAGACACTGCGCTGTGAGCCCTGGCCAGGTGGAAAACCTTCTGTGGGTGGTCACCGGGAGGGAGAGTGCAGCACCCTTGGTGAGGTCCTGATCCGAAGCGTTTGCTAGGGGTGGCTGGTGGCCGTGACAGCAGGGCCAGGAGCAGAGCTGGTCTTTGAAACCGAGAAGCACTAACACCCCCCCCGGCAACTGCTTTTTAGACACATCGTGGACACTCAGACCCGAGTTACCTTGGACGAGACGATCCTGTTGTCTGGGTATCTCTGTGGGATGTAGGCCTCTGCGCCCGGAGGTGGCTCCCTGTGTCCCACGTAGATGGTCCTGCTGTCCACCCAATTCTCTTCTCCTGCACACTGCGGAAAGGAGAGCAGTGTTAGGCAGCTGCCTCAGAACCCGCATCAGAGGCTCTTGCCCAGAATGTTGCCTTGAGGCATGTTCGTCGGAACGGAGACTTGTACCTGCTGCTGACAGCATTGTTCAGGGCTGCGGGGAGACCTGGGCCCCAGCACCCGGGACGGAGCCACCCTGTCTTACGCAGCCCTCCTGGGCCAAGGTCTTCTGGTGAGCACCAGGAGGGTCTGTGCTCCTGTGAGAGCCACACAGTGAACTCCAAAGCTGACTGCCAGTGGCAAGAGCTCAGCGCATGCACGTAAGAACAGAATGCATGGCTTCCAAAACAGAAGAGACAGTGATGCTGGGAAACGTCTTTAATGGCAGAAGAAAGAAAAACTAGGATATTGGGGTAGAAGGCAGGACTCGACTCCAGGGGTGGGGCTTGGACACCGGACCAGATTGAGGACTAGCGAAAACAGGGCTGGGGCAGAGGCAGCTTTCCATCAGACATGCCCGCAGTGTGCCTGTCGGTTTAGCATTGCCATGGCAACAGCCAGGAGCCGCCGCCCTGTTCCATGGCAATGACCTGATTGCCCGGAAGTCACATCCTTCTAGAAATTTCTGCATAAACCACCCCTTAATCTGCATGCAATTAAACCTGCCCTGAGCTACTCCTCTCCGCCTATGGGGCAGTGCCGCTCTGCAAGGGGTGAGGGAGCTGTGGCCCTGCCTCTTCAATAAAGCTGTTTTCTTCCCCCTCCTGCTCCTGCTTGCCCCTGAATTCTTTCCTGGGCAAAACTAAGAACCCTCCAGCTTCCTGCCCCACTGTGGGGTCACCGGCCCTGCATCTGCACATGTAGAAGAGTCACTCAACCCTTCCGGGTGTCTGCTCAGGAACAGGAAGGCTCTCCTGCAAAGATGACTTGGGCCTGACCATCTGTATTACTCAGAACACTGTATTTGGAGGAGTCAAGAAAACAGCTCCGACAAGAAATATTTCAACAACACTCAGGCGGGCCATTTGATGTCAGCACGAAAACCACAAAAATACCTTAGCTCGTCATGAGAAATCCAAATGCCACATCTGAATACGCAGCCCTGGCCATGGCCCCAGCTCACCTCAGAATGCACGGCCCCAGCACATGGCCCCGGGCCCACCTTGGAACACACGGTCCTGGTACACGGCCCCGGGCCCGCCTCAGAATACGTGGCCTTAGCATGTGGCTCTCGTCCCACGACCCACTTCTCTGAAGGAACTGCAAGACACTAGCCTTTCTGGGGCATGAGAAACACAGCTGAAGAGGAGACGGAAGCCTCCTCTGTGAAGGGAACGCTGGTGCGATGGGGCGGAAAGGACGAGTGGGCACTGCCGTCGAAGGGCTGACCGTTGGCTGCTGGGCCACTCCTCGCCGCAGGCACGGGGACAGTTTCCCACTGGGCTTCTCACCCATGAGGCGGATGCCAGCACTTTCTCAGGGTCCTGGAGCATGAAATGAGGCAACAGGAACAGAACACGGCCAGGGGCCCGACCCAGCACAGATGCCTGTGAACGCTCGGGGCGACTCCTCTCTGTGTGGGCTGCCCCTTGGTGCTTCAGGGAACTCTTGTTTTTTTAAAGCCAAAAGAGGCAGGCAAGGCCTGAACAGTCTGGAGTCCCTGTCTGCGTGGTGCTCTTGTTTATAACCTCACACTGGCTGTTTTTGGTCTTGTTTATGTCATCAGCTCCTCTGCTCCTCTAACGTCCTTTCAGAGGAAGCCTTTCCACACTGTCCCACCCAGAACGTTCCGGACAGGAGCTGTGTGAATGTCTGCACATTTGCTGTCATAAAGTCCATCGGCAGGTAATTCACTTCCAATTTCTTTTATTAGGACTCAGCTTTGCAGAACAGTCTAAGTAAAATATTGGAAAGAGATCACAGCAGTCCCCACGTGCCCCAACTGTGTTTTCAGAGATGTTCGGCTGAGACCATGAACCAGCGTTTCCACGGGGAGCCGAGGCTTCCACGCTCCTGGGGACAGACATACACAAGGCAGCCACGAGGCCAGTGAGGAGCATTCCACCCTCAAATGAGCCAGAGGCAGTTTTCCTCCGCGCCACCTTGGGTTGTGGCCTCCCCGCGAGCCTGCTGGCCATGCAGTAACTGTCATCCTAGACTCAAAGCCAGGTGGGCAGCGCAGCCCCACTGCCCTGACCATGCCACAGTCTGGCTGCCCCTCCCCACAAAGACAGGCCCTCCTCCTTGGGACTGGGTCTCCCCGCCTGACGGGGGCCTTCCCAGCTGCCTCTATTTTGTGGTGAAGTCAACAAACCTAAGGGATGCAGGGATGTGGACTTTAAAAGTATCTTAGGAGCTTCACAAATAAACTGCTGCCTATAAAGGCTAAGAAAAGTCCCTGGCTCCTTTGTTTTCTCAGAACACAGCCAAACAGATGCTTCTCATTCTCGTGGAATCAGGAAATTGCACTGAATAAGAATATAAGTGAACCAGAAAAAGAGAGAAAAGCATACAGGTATCTTTTAATACAAAAGTGAAAATCGTAGAAACTTTCTTCTAAGCTTCAAAGAAAGCAACTGAATTTCAGGAGTGGCCACGAGCCCAGACACTGGCTCTGAAAGCTGAACGCTTTCCTGGAGCCGTGTGGCATCGCCCACGCCACGGCGAGCTCACGCTGCCCGGACGCTTCCAGCCAGCTACAAAGGGACCCTGTCTCCTGGAGGCACGATCGGGACGCATGGATGAAGTCCACTCCATATTCTCAACAGTGCCGAGCAGACGTTTATCGTTAAATAATTACATCAAAAACAACTCAAATACGGCCCAACAGTGTAGTGGCGTTTAAACCGACACAAGTAGGAATGACTATTTTTGTCTGTGCCATGACATCACAAAATCAGCTGCCAACATGCAGTGGGCCTTGCCTGGCAAGTGGGTTGCTTGCCTGGCAGCCTTGTCAGCGTAACAGATATCAGACTGGATCAGGAAAGGACCTGAGGCCATGAGGTCACTTAGACGGCCTCACCCAGGGCATCAGGAAGGTCAGAAAACTAAGTGTCTCTTCGGGTTCACGCTTCGAACCAAAGGGAGCTCTTTGTGTTGCATTCTCCACAAATGTTCACTTTTTTTTTTTTCAAAGTGAAAGCAAGTTCATTACAAAACTAAACAAATAAAAGAATGGCTACTCCACAGACAGAGCAGCCCACAAATGTTCAAATTCTAGGAAGACTAAACTGACCAAAAGGAACAGAGCTGAAAATACGCTGGACCTCCAGAGGATGTAGACACAATCCCAAACGGCGGCCTGGGGACGGGGCGCCCGGTCCCTGCTGCTCACTGGCTCTGTGGCTGTGGCTGCATCACACCACGTGTCTCTGTCAAATGTCGTCAGCAGCGACATGAAGGGATTAGAAGGGCCAACCTTCGTGGTCCTCCCAGCCCGAAGATTCTGGTTCTCTGTACAGTTAGCAACAAAAACAAACTCAGGAGCCCCAATCATGTAACTTTTGAACCTCACCAGTCTTGAACCCAGGGCCAGACATGCTGTGCATAAATGGTGGCACAGACAAAACAGGGTCCCCACCAGGCACAGTGGTTCATGTCTGTAATTCCAGCACTTTGGGAAGCTGAGGCAGGCAGATCGCTTGAGGCCAGGAGTTCAAGACCAGCCTGGCTAACATGGTGAAACTCCATCTCTACTTAAAAAAAAAAAAAATAGCTGGGCATGGGGGCGCCTGTAGTCCTAGCTACTCAG